>NC_139021.1:49025623-49404034 GCF_964662115.1 Mustela nivalis
AGAAACCAGGGTAGTCTAAAGTGTTCTTCCCACTGGAGATGTGGTATGCTGGGTGACCGAGGCAGGACTTCATGTGGTTGGGCCAACAGCACAGTGAGCGAAAATAAGACCACTTGGTGGCCTGAGCATTTACAGGGCTCATCACTAGCACACTAGAGACTAGGTTTGGAGCCAAGGGACTAGGGATGGATCCAATGGACCGAATGACACTGTGGTTACTGACATGAACCCACCCATCCCAGATTTGATCATCTAAACCGCTAAACAGGGCTGAGCCTGTATACTGGGAACATTAGTTGTGAAAGACTGCAGAAGTTAGAGGCTGGTAAGACTGGGCAGCTGGTTAGCCATGGCAAAGTATGCTGAAAGAGGTTGTCCACAGAAAAGGGAACAGAGCACAGGGATTAAGGGAGTCTGAAGATGATCGTGGTATTGGTTGTGATGACATTATCTAGCATAAAGAGTTTTAAAGAGGATTAAATGCTAGTTTATATAGATTGCTTAGAATGGTGCCTAGTTCCCAGTAAGCCATATTAATGTTTGTAAGTAAAATGAGTCAGAGACAAGATAGCCTTTTACTAGAACACAGAGATACACATGCCTGAAGTTGTGTACTAAGATGGAAACCCAAATAAGAGGTATTGATTTAGTTCAAAGATAATGTTCTTTTATTGGAAATAATTAAATGAAGCTTGTAAGGTAGGACTTTCTCCCTATTTAACATTCAAAGGGAAAAAAGAGAGAGAGAGAAAGGGAGCGAGGGGGCACAAGCACTTCGACTGAAAAGTTAAATGGTCTCCAAATCAATTTCCAAGACTTCTCTTGATTTACTTTATAATAAAAATTCACCTTTTCAAGGATAATGGGAGAGCTAAATCTTAGGAAGGCAATGGAACAAAAATTGTGTATGCAGGTAGAATGAAGAATCCAACGTCCCAAGATATTTTTGGAAATACCGTATCTTTACCACATGGTGGCGCCAAAGTGCTTTTGAAAGATTTACCTCCCCGCTTTTCTACATTTGTTGCATTTGCTGTTTTCCTTCATCTATCACATATAATAAGTAAAAGCTACACAGCATTCTTTATCCTCTAAAAGGGAACAGGAAGCCTGACAGTTAAGTTTCTCTTGGAAACAAATCCCGGCTGTGACACATCGATGGATTTCAAATTGATGTGAGGTTAAGGTAGGGAATAAGAATAGATGGAAAACAACCCTATTAAAATGTGCTGCAATTTCAGAGACAATAACCTATCCAAGAGTGTGTGTGCTAAGTCTCCCTGTGTTTGCAATACGTACGTAGAAAGATCTTAAGTGCTTTGCAGACATTCAAATTAGAAGTATGTAGGAATTCTTGCAAGGAAATAATACAGTACACCCTGCTGGCAGATGCAGTAAAACGGAATTACATTTTTGGCACTAGGGGTACAGACAGCCTCAGTGTATTTCACGTCAGCCTCACATTTGCACGTAAGGCGCTTGGATTTACCTATGGTGTGTGTTAGCGCGAGTCCTTTATGTAGGGAGCAAAGATTAAAGATAAAAGTGGTTGACAAAATGAAAGGCAGCCAAAACGGAGATCCTGTATTGACAGACAATAAGCCTTATATTACTTAGACTATTTTCTCAAGTTTCACAGTGTACAAGAAACCCAGAATAAAACATTTGTGCAAGGAGGACATGGAAACTCACTATTCCTTGTTAGAGGTTTGAATAAATTAGTCTAAAGCCTTGCCGTTAGGAGATTGGCACTCTATTTTATAAGAGGAGAAAAATATCCATCTTCTTCTCCTTTTTTTAAAAGATTTTATTTATTTATTTGACAGAGATCACAAGTAGGCAGAGAGGCAGGCAGAGAGAGGGAGGAAGCAGGCTCCCTGCTGAGCAGAGAGCCCCATGCAGGGCTCCATCCCAGGACCCTGGGATCATGACCTGAGCGGGAAGGCAGAGGCTTTAACCCACTGAGCCACCCAAGCGTCCCTCCATCTTATTTCTAATTGATCAGAGAAAACCTGTGGAAGAAGAAGGAGCTATGGATTAGCTTTCTCATTCAAATCATTGGCTTCATAAAGGTACTGACCTCCACGTTCTGTTCTGCTGTTAGAAAGAGTAGGCAAATGAATAGAAAGTGCCAGCTAAACACAAATGTTAGGTATGTATGTATTCATGTATTTATCTATTTATTTATTCAATATACATTGCATTATTTGTTTCAGGGGCACAGGTCTGTGAATCATCAGCCTTACACCATTCGCAGCGCTCACCATAGCACATACCCTCCCCACTGTCTACCAAAAAAAAAAAAAAAACCTGGGAAAGCGGGTCTAGAGTAGGGTAGCGAGGTTTTCCTTCCTGCGAGCTCAGGGCAAGAGGCGTTTCTCACAGAGTGACATTTTAGCAGAGACTTGAATGAGATGATCATGAGCCACGCAGATACTGGATTTAATCAAACCACAACAACAAGAATCTATCTGTAGCCTGTAAGTGTAAATATCCAAATATGTCAGAGGAAGTGTTACTTATGATTTAAGTCCAGTTCTCAAAATAGGAGGCTCACAGACTTTGCAGGCAGCCAGGCTTAGGGTCCCAACCCACCTCCTTGATGTCTTCTAATGCCAATCTGGAGGAGTTACTTGACCCTTCCCACCTGTGTTCCCTCTGCCCTTGGGCAGAAAGAATGACAACCCCTGACTCCCGGCATGACTGGGAAGCAGGGGAAATATCACACCAACAGCCCAGATCTTTCTTCTCTTCCATTTTCTTCCTAATCCTTTTATTTTTTCAACCATCATGAAGTAGTGGTAGTATAATGTTCTATTCTTCATTCATTCGTCCATTTGTCCAACAAGCATTTATTAGATTCGAATGAACTACGAGACTGTCCGCTAGGCACTGTTGTTTTAAAGCTGAGTAAGTCCCAGTGTAAGCCTTCTAGTTGGTGGGGGCAACAAACAAGCAGTTATAGCAGAATGGGATAATTACTATCAAAGTCATCCCCAGCGTCAGATGAGAAGGCAGCGTCAGATGAGAAGGGAGTATTTAATCCCTCCTTCCCTAAAGAATTTGAAAGAAGATTAGAATTTAACCTTCTTTCAAGATAAAAGAAGGAAGATTTTAGGTAACCGTCACCACCACCAACATCATCACCATCGTAATCACATATAAAGAAGAAGCAATGGAGAGTACGTACTTTTTGAGGGAAATGATAAAAGAGTTCCTTTAAACACCATTCCTCCTTCCACTCTTTCTCTTCCCTCACTGGCTTTCTGGCAATTTCTAAAACCTGCTAGACTCCATCTCACTGAGGCATTTGTCCTTTATGCAGGGAGCATTGTTCTGTTCTTCATGCCTGGATATTCTTACCCTCAACACTTCATGTGACTGAGTCCTTCTCTTCCTTTAAGCTCCAACATAAATATTACCATTTCAGTGACACCTTCTCAGACCATACAGTACACACTACACTCTTCACCATCATTGTTCTCAGTGACAGAAGTCTGTCTCTTTTCATTTACTGTCACAAAGCTGATCTCATTTTGCTGGTTATTTTAAAATTATCTGTCTCCCCTACTCAACTGTACCTTCAAGGAGGGTCAGGAAGAGTCTTTCATCCCAGCAGTTACTGGTTCTCACAGACATCATATATTCTGTAACTATTTCTTTAGTAGATAAATGGAAATGAGCACAAGAATCAGAACACCAAGAGAGTAGATTAAATAAACTGAGGTGACAAAATGCCATGCTAAAAGTCTGCACTATTTCCGAAGGGCTCTGCAAAGTCCTTGGAGGATCTCCGTAGACAAATGGCACCCAGTGCATTTTTATTACAGAAAATCACTCTGCTGAGAGTGTATGGGAATTGACTGGAATGAATGAAGACTAGAGTGAGGGAGATCCACTGAGGGTCTGTGGCAGTAATTCAGATGCGAGATGTTGCCCAAGCTTAGGCTGAGTTAGTGGCCGTAAAGGTGGAATACACAGATTCAAAGGTTATGGCAAATGGACAGAATTTGGTGTATAACTGATATAAAGGGACAATGTAGGAAAAGTCTAGCAAGACTTCAGATTTCTGACTTGGGTCACTGAGTACTTAAGAAAATGGGATTTATATGGAAAGATGAGAAGTAGTATTTCAGTTGTATTTCAGTCTGGAGCTCTGGGGAAAGGTCTGGGATATAGGCTGGGAGCCAAATACATCTAGGGATTAGGGCATGTTTATGGCAACAATACATGGTTATTAGGCAACAAGGGGTGGATGAGCTCACTTAGAGAAAAAGCATGCATTGAGAAAATTAGAAGAAAAGAATAGAACCCTAGGAGAGACATCAGCATCATGACTGACAAAGACATCTTTTGTTTTTGTCTCCCCTCAACAACAGTTCAGCATCCATCCACGGACAAAAGTGTCTGTGGGAGCTGTGGGATACAGCACATATGCCATATGCCAAGAGAGACGCATCCACGTGTGCTTCTGATAATAAGTGGCCTGTGAACTGGTTCTGGTCCCTCTTAGTCATTGTCTCAGAGCTTCTGGAAAATACTGTCTTAAACAATCACCCATGGATGAGAGAGCCTCTGTGGAAGTCCTGGTTTCCAGAGAAGTTCCAGCAAACCATTAGACCAAAAAATACGATTTCGGAAGCACTGGAAGAGGTAATAACTTTACTCACACACGCCCCCCCCACCCCCCAACCCTAACACCTGTCTCAAGGTGGCATGACTTGGGGCCAAGAAAGGTATTCTCAGCCCATGGTTTTCCTTACCAGGGGAACGGAGTGCCTCTGCATGGGCCCCCAGCTTCCCCACTTGTGTGGGATGTTGCCACAGAGTCCCATTTTTCTCCAGTCTCATCCAGAGTCATGAACTGCATGATTGGGGCAGGAAGAGGCTGCGGGAATGGCACATAGGACTCTCAGGACATTAAAGCAAAGTGGATCCAACTAATGGCCTCGTGCACTCCATCAAGAATCCCAACCACAAGTCACTGGAAACACCTCACATGCAGCACCCATCCCTAACCGGCCCATGGACACCCCCGATCACTCCATGTAACTCACCCACACAATCCCCAAACTCTGCAGTCAGCTCCCCGTGCACACTTCTGATGGGAGCGGCGGCCGAGTGCGCTCTGGCAGATGGCTAGTGAGCACACACACAAACCGAGCCTGAACCTGTGGAGCCACAAACTTGAGCTTTACAGCCACCTTTCAAAGAACCAAAGGGGAGGCTATCAGCACCCAGCTTGGTGCATTCACTGCAGGATCAAGAAAAGGCAAATAAGCTTAAGAGTTCCGCCACAAGAGGGAGTAGTAGTAAGCGTGGAGAAGGTGTAGGTCGCTACAGAGGGTCAGAGAAAGCCTCAGAAGCCCTAGACCAAGGGCTGACAGAAAGCATTGCTGTCCCACAGGCAGTTACTAAAGACTGGAAGAGGTGTCTGCTACATCATATGCAAAGACAACAATGCAAAACTTCAAGGAACATGAAAAATCAAGGAAAGATAACACCATCAAAGAGTCACAATAATTTTCTAGTAAGTGATCCCCCAAACAGGGAGATCTATAATATACCTGATAAAGAATTCAAAATAGTATTTTTGAGGAAACCTTATAAACTATCAGAAAGCACAGAAAGACAAATTCAATGAAATCAGAAAAACAATACATTAACAGAATGAGATGTTTAACAAAGAGAAGTCATAAAAGAATCTAACAGAAATGTGGGAGCTGAAGAATGCAATGAATGAAATAAAATATGCAATATAGCGTTTCAATAGAAGAACAGATAAAGCAGAGAAAGAATCTGTGAAGTGAAGAGAGGACTTCTGAAATCCAGTCTGAAGAGAACAAATAAAGAAGAGGGTAAAGGTCTATATGAGGGCACCTGAGTGGCTCAGTGGGTTAAAGCCTCTGCCTTCAGCTCAGGTCATGATCTCAGGGTCTTGGGATCAAGCCCTGCATCGGGCTCTCTGCTCAGCAGGGAGCCTGCTTCCCTCTCTCTCTGCCTGCCTCTCTGCCTACTTGTAATCTCTGTCAAAGGCATAACTAAAATCTTTTTTTAAAAATCCTATATGATTCACAAGATAACTTCAAAGGAACTCATGTGTAAGTTATTGGAGTTCCACAGAAGAGAGAAGGAAGCTGATTGAAAGAAATAATGACTGACAACTTTCCAAATATGGGGAGAAATCTGTAAATCTTTCAAAAAATGGTGCAGGGAGAACTGGATAATCACATGCAGAAGAAGGAATCAGACCCCTTTCTTAAACCACTCACAAAAATTAACTTTCAGTGTATTAAAGACTTAAACATTAGACCCCAAACCATAAAATTCCTAGAAGAAAACATAGGAGAAAAAGCTCTTTGACATTGGTCTCAGGAATAATTTTTTGGATATGACACTGAAACACAAGCAATAAAAGCAACGAACGAAAAATTTAATAAGTGGGACTGCATCAAACTAAAAGGCACAGCAAAAGAAAAAATCAAAATGAAAAGACAATCTATGGAATGGGAGAAAATATTTGCAAATCATATATCTGATGAGTGGTTAATATCCAAAATACATAAAGAATTCATAGAACTCAAAAGCAAAACCTCAAACAATTCAATAAAAGAACGGGGAGAGGAATGAAATAGACATTTTCCCAGAAAAGATATACACTTGGCCAACAAGTACATGAAAAGATGTTGATTACCATCAGGAAAATGTAAAAGAAAACCACCATGATATATTACCTCACACCTGTCAGAATGGCTATCATCCAAAAGACAAGAGGTAACTAACTAGTGCTAGAGAGGATGTGACAAAAGAAGAATTCTTATGGACATTCGATGGGAATGTACACTGGTACAGGTGCCATGGAAAATGGTATGGAGGTTCCTCAAAAAATTGGGAATGCAAGTGCCATATGACTCAGTAATCCTACTTCTAGATAAGCATCAAAAAGAAATGAAATCACTGTCTTGAGGAGCTATCTTTACCCCCATGCTTATTGCAACAGTAGTCAAGATATGGAAGCAACTTGAGTGTCCAATGGAGGATAAATGACTAACAAATGGAATATTGTATACTATATATAATATATAAAATGGAGTATTATTCAGCCATGAGAAAGAAGGGAATCCTGCCATTTGTAACAACATGAATGGACCCTGAGGACACTATGCTAATGAGATCAGTTAGAGAAAGACAAATACTGAATGATGTCATATTTATATGAGGAATCTACAAAGACCATACTCATAGAAACAAGAGTAGAATGGTGGTTTTCAGTTTGCTTAAACCAATAGGACATTACTTTTCTCACTTAACAACAAATGTGGAACAGGACAGTTCCTAGTGATGGTCATCAACTCAGTTGAACTGAGGTCTATGGAATCCTCTTGGTTTGTTTTTTCTTGTAGAGCAGGGTGGCAGCGGCAGCTTAGGTCCCTGCATCTGTGTTTAAGGCAAGGGGTCAAAGGAGAATCAGCCTCTTCTGACTTAAAATCTTATTGGTAGACTGGCTGCTGTGCAGAAAGTGTCTGAAAATCACTGCTTCAGGAAGGCTGAGAAAGTGGGTGTTTAGTTTTTACATCATGTCTAATGGAAGTATTCATCTGCCGCAGCATCGAACATGTTTTTGGCTTTTCCCTTCTTTGTCTGCTTTCTCTATGCAATGTAGTTTCTTGGTAAATATCAGAAGTATGGAGATAATAAGATAGACAGGCGCAACTCCTAACTACCTATCAGACCAGGGGCCACAACTTCTCTGCATCTCCAATTTCCTTTCCTGTAAAGTGGGGATATAACTTGTTATAAGATTACATTTAGGAAACACAAAATGCATTGAATGAAGGAATGACATACAGTACAGAGATATAAGTGGTATCGATATTAAGAGTATCAAATATATGAAATGCATTTATCTTATTCTCTGAATACATCTTAGTTCTGCCAGCCTTCGTACGGAAACTTCTCGAGGAAAGGAACCCCATCACTGTCATCTCTGCATATTTAAGATTTTCTGTAACCCTGATGTATACATTATAGGACCTCACTAAATATTTCCTGAACCCGTTGCTGAGTTTGAGTCCTTTACAACAACCAACAGTGCCAGGATGCAAACTGTTGAACAGAAACACACAACATTCAATATAACTCCTTTCCCAATATAAATGGACATTTCACCAGGCTCTGCTTGATGTTTATTTCTAATATCATGTTGTCAGTTTGTTCAGGATGGCAGAATCATGTCCATTCCAACAATGAGGTTTTGCATTAGAAAAACAGATTATGAAAGAAATTTTTTTCAAATTCCCTTCTCATTCCTCTCAGACACATCCAAATCAACTTGGCATAGCTCTGCTCCAACAGATGGGATGTGCATGGAGCCCCAAAGGCCTGCAAATTCAGACTGTGAGATCGGAGAGGAAAGCAAATGTCAGGGATGAGGATCCTCCTAGGAAAACATTTTGCCTCAAATACCAACCTCTCTTTACCTATTAACTTCTTAAAGAGCAGACCTTTCTATACAGAGTGTAAAAGCAAGAATGTGTGCTCAGCAGGCAAATAACAGAAAGTGGATTGTTAGAAGATAAACTAAGTAAGTCAAGCCAAGAGAAAAAGTCTAGCAGAAACCCAAAATGTGGAAACATAGCTCACAATCAGTCTATGATTTGTCTCTATAAAAAAAGTACCAAATGCCTCAGCTCAGCCCCTGGAGAGGTGTTACTGTTTCACATGGGTTTAAAAAAAAAAAAAAAGTATTGCATTTTATTATATTTGAAGAATTGAGGATGAGCCCTCCTTAAGGGACAGAGTATAATTAAAGACTGTACTAGCTGTTTTTAGAGAAAAACAGCAGAATAATAAAACCAATATTAAAGCAAACAAGTAACCCCAAGTTTTCAAATTAAAAGTTTCAGTCAAAAAGTGATAGAAAACACTGTGAAAACTCACAAGGATATGTGCTTAGGATATTGCCCATCAATTTGGCAAAGACTGGCAACATAAAAATTAGATTCAAAACTGAAAGTGACCCCATCATCAAATTAGATCGGGCCAAGAGAATTAATGGGGTTGTACAGGTGATGACAGAAGCAATAATACATGTGTATCCTGCTAAACTCTAATCCAATTTCTCACATAATTCTGCAATAATGAAAGCAGAGTGTTCTTAGAACAATGAGTTTGAAGATAAAGCATTTTAAAAAATATATCTCAAGCAAAGCTTTTTTAAGAGATGCATATACATATATTTACACGTAGTTGAATCAGTCCAAATGCTTGTTTGAGGGGAGGGAGGCAAATAAAAGGAATGAATGATAAAATATTTAAAACATTAGTTTTTTTTCTAGTTAGAGATAGCAAAAGAAATAATTCCTTTTTGTATTTCAATAATTAAGAGATAATTTTAATCACAGTAGTAGGTTCAGTGTGTATATCATCTTAGATTTTTTAAAATGACATTTCACTAATAATCCAATAGTTATTTACTATCGCTAACTTCCATGGGATGGAAGCAGCTTATTTTTCCAATATAGTTTCTTGACTTACAAAATGAATACGAAGTGTCATTTAGAAATTTAACAACATCATACTAAATCTTTTCCTCTGGCCAAGATTATGTATATAAAATAGTTCAGTTACATGAGGTTTTAATATTGTCTATTTATAATCATAACACATTTATGAAACTTGTAATGGTCAGTGATACATGATAATAAGTGATAATGGCAAGCTAGGTTGTTTAAATATTTATTAAATGTGTTATCTGGCCCTGTGATAGATATTTATTTTTGCATTTAAAGAAATTAGCTTAAAAAAAGAAATTAGCTTAAATTTGTATTTTTCATGCTGCAATACTCACAAACCAAAATTAGATATTTGCATCATACTCAAAATGAAATGTTTTAAAGCAATTTTAATGCCACATTTTGTTACAGAAATATATTTTGTATAATTATATGTAAAGTCCTGTTAAACTTAACAGCTCTTAATTATATGTCAGGTATTTTAATTCATTCAACAAACAGTGATTGAGCCAATATTAAGTGTGACTTACTCATGGGGGATAGAAAAATAAACAAGACCCTTTTCCAGTCAATGGGCTTGTAGTCCAGAGCTTGCTATTTATTTATTTTTAAAAAGTTATTTATTTTAGAGAGCTAGAGAATGCACAAGCAGGAGAGGGAGAGAGAGAATCTCAAGTAGACTCCACACTGAGTAGAGAGCCCCACGCCGGGCTCAATCTTGCAACCCTGAGATCACAACCTGGAGACTGCAACCTGAGCTAAAACCAAGAGTCGATGTTTAACCGACTGGGCCACGCAGGTGCCCCCAGAAACCAGTATTCCTAAAGAAATGTGGTACTTAGGACAACAGAAGTCGGGGAGGACACGTCATTCCAGGGGGAAGTCTAGGGAGACTCCCTGGAGGAGATGACCTCAGCCCTCTTTCCAGAGGGATGAGAAATATTTAACTCAACAAAATGAAGAAGTACGGCATTCCCGGGAGACAAGCACAGGATTCCGGTGCAGCAATGGCAGGCTGTTGCGATACAGCGGCAGGTAACGATGAAGGAGGCAGAGGCTGGAGAGACAGAAGGCTCAGATAACAGAGGTCTGTACTTCACATTCAAGAGCCCGGTGTTATCTTGCAGGTGATGGAGTATCAGTAAACAATTCTGAGCAGAGGAATGAAGGGGTCGTCTTTAAGCTTTAGAGCACAAGTGGGCCACCTTTTTGTGCAAAGTGTCTGACAGTAAATATTTTAGGCTTCGTGGACCCTCTGGTCCCCATTCCAAATATTCAACACTGCTGTTAAAGCACAAAACATCCAGAGACAGTAAGCAAACAAAGAAGCGTGGCTGTGGGCCAAAACTGTATTTATTTTTATTTATTTTATTTTACTTATTATATTTCTTTTTATTTCTTTTATTTATTATATTTCTTTTTATTTATTTTATTTAATTTAATTTATTTATGGACACTGAACCTCGTATAATTTTCATGTGTCCTCAAATAGTATTCCCCTTTGACTTTAAAAAAAAAAAATCAGTTAAACATATAAAAAACATTTTTTGTTTGTGGGTCATACATAAGCAGACAGTAGGTCGCACTTGGCTCGTTTGCTCTCCTTCGCTTGAGACCTACCACTCCGGCCAGATCTATGGAGCCTGGATCTCAGTGAGACGAGGTTAGGGTCACAGAGACCTAGGAAGAGGCTATTTCAGCCACTCAGGACAAGAACTAGGTGAGTCTGAAAAAGGATATTGGTCGTAGAGACTGAAAGAAAGGGGAAAGTCAACAATCTTTGGGCACTAAATCAGCAGAATTTGGTAACTTAAAGATGAGTGTAAGGGAAGTATCACAAATAAATATTCATGTTTCTGAAAGGAATGAGCAGGTAGAAGGACCATTACCAAATGAATTAGGGGCAGAGGGTACAGTTTAGAGCACAGAGTGACAGATCCAGGAAAATCTGGGAAGTTTAAGAGCTGTGGACATCAGGCTTCATGCCACTGGATTACCTAAGACCATGTTTCATTCCTTTGCAAACTTTGGCCTGTTCTCTCTGCTTTTATACTTGCAAATCTGTTTCACTGTCCTGGGTAACTGGCAGTCTTCCAGATTTTCTTATTTCAGAGAAGCTAGTCTTTCCAATGGCTCATTTTTCTCCTGAAGTTTATACTCAGTTTATTAAATCTGTCGCCTCTTGTTTTCTATCCTACGGTCACTTATTTTACCTTCAGTTCTCATCCTGCTTCTTTAAGTAACTCTACCAATCTCTTCCATTCCACACCATTGATACCAGTAAGAGTTCCTCTAGTTGCTATATACAAATCAAGTCCCAGGGAAGAAGCCAGGGCAAGAGAAAACCAAAGAAAATCAATGAAAAAAAAAAATGCCTGTACACCTAGGGATTCCTTTCCTCTCTATTTCCTCAACATGTGATTCAGAAGTATCCAGGGGAGCTGGGACCAGTAAAACTTTACCAGTAAAACAGGTTGGAGAGGACCTGCATACACTGGGGAAAATGACCCACTTCAGCTTCTTTAATGCGGATTAGGTTGGTGTCACCATAACCCCTGATCCCACAGACTATCTCATCATAGGGGCATCAGAAGTAATAAAGCAATTAAGGCTAGTGAATTTAGAATTACTTAAATTGGCAAGAGGCATGAATTAACAAAAATGAAAGTGGAGAGAAGGTGTTTTTTTTCCTGTGCAAGACTGTTTTCTCCTAATGCTGGGAACTAATGACCCTGGCTCAGACTCTCCTGAGAATCTAGAATGAGGTGTCAGAGAGGCACCTATAATGAGACTTTGCCAGAGAAGAGACACGTGGTTTTCAAATAATAGTGTCACTGAGAATAACAGCACAATTGAAAAAGCTAAAATATGGATCAATTGAAAAATAGTAAGTGATGTGAATACAAAGGACATGAAACCGCCAACGGCAATAATGCGGACAAATGGACAATGGAACACGATAGTAATTGCATAGACCTGTTTGAAAGCATTAGTATATTTGAGCTGCACCAAAACACCCGGAGTTTTCCTCAGGCTTTGCACGGAGCTCAGGCAAATGGAATTGAGACCTAGGGGGTCACAATTGGCATAGCTGTTTTTTTTTTGTTTGTTTTTTGTTTTTTTTTTTGTCCATTTGATAGTAAACTAATAGGATATCTGAGAAATGATTAGCTTAATGACTTCTTATGTTATGTGTAAGAAACACGGGTGTCATTTGAACATTGGGGAGCAGAAGAAAGGATGGCTTGAGAAGAAGGTCGTCTTTCTCCAACCCTATAGGGTGACCCTGAAGACTCCACCTGCTCAATTTACATGAAAATTTTCCTATTTTGAAGATGCCTGCCTTAAACATTAGGCTTATACTACAAATCCCTCTTGCTCTGATTTCTTGGACAAAAACTAACCCCCTCCCCCGCAAACCCCAAATGTTCTGTTTTTAATTTCATTCCTTGTTATTTTCTAGCAGGGGAAAGAATATTGTTGCTAGAGGATGGGATTTTTGATGGCCCTTGCCAGTCATGTTTCCTAATTTTTTGTCACCATTTACACAATGGCCCCCCCCTTTTTTTAAATTTATTTATTTGAGAGAAAGAGAGAGACAGCCAGAGAGAGACCACAAACCCTGGGGAAATGGAGAAGGAGGCTCCCCGCTGAGCAGGGAGACTGACTCTGGGCTTGATCCCAGAATCCTGGGATCATGACCTGATCCAGAAGCAGAGGCTTAACTGAATGAGCCAACCAGGTGACCCACACGGGTTCCTTTTAAAAAACACAGTTACAAACATTGTGTCTAATATTTATAACCAAGAAAGTGCATTTATCCACACTTTAAAGGGCTAATGGAGGTTAGGAAACTTACCCAGAGACACATACATTTAAGTGCTGCTGCCAGGTTTCACACCTAGTCCTTCTGGACTCTGAAGCTGCATTCGAATTATTCCACCATGCAGCCCCACTGTCTAAATCAGTCACTTAGCTTTCTGGGAGGCACTCCAATCCTTTGTGAGCTGCTCAAATTAATGTAGTTATCCCGCGTCCAGTTAATTCTGAGCACCAAACTCCGTAAATTACATCCCAACAATGCCCTTCTTTTAATGAGTCAAGAGGCAAGACATATAACCACTCGCTCAAGGACATTTTCAACTCTTCATAAACATGGTTCAGTAATTTATTAACTTGGAGATACCATAATTTGGTGGATAAAAGTGATCATTGGGAAATGACCATTTTTATTGGAGTTTATTTCTCTCTTAGAGTTGGCGGTGTGCACTGGGTCCTACTATCCATTCGGTGATGCTTACTTCCTACTCACGGCTCTCCAGGTTACCTAGCTTGCATATTTAAATATGCACATTGTTCATTTTGCTGCTGTGTGGGAAGGCTATATACCACAGAGTTAGTTAGCTCTAATGTCCATACTCTAACTTGTCAATGCTATAAAATGTGACTGGAGATAATTTCTCTCTCTCTCTCTCTCTTTGAGAGCAACCATGCTCTAAAAACTCAAGGTTAATAAAAGTGTGACTGGAAGATCAATTTTCTAAATGGAGGTGGTTCATTCAGGCTGAAACCCCAGGTTGATAGACTTCTCTAGTTTAAATATTCCATTACCAAAATAAATCAGTTTTATTTGAAGATTTCAATCTAGGATCAATAGTTGGAATCATTTAGGTTAAAACAAAAAATCTCACAACTGTTAACATGAAAACATCTCCTCTTTTATGTCAGCCAAAAGCACACTTGGTTTTACCTGAAGTAATGATTGTGGCAGGCAGACAGAAGGAATAATGATTTCTGCTGCTATAATAAAACTGATTCCCTATTAAAATTTTCAGGTTGATTATTGTGAGTACATTTTTTTAGGATAGAGTAGAATTCTTCAGCTATTTGTTCCCCAGAATTTATATTAATAGCAAAATAAATTTTCTGAATATGAAATTGTACCAAATTATGTTTTTACTTACACATGGATTTCAATATAATCTTGTTTATAAAATATATCCTTTAAAAGTCTCCACTCAGGGGCTCCTGAGTGGTTCAGTCCAATTAGTGCCTGATTCTTAGTTTCAGCTCAGGTCATGGTATCGTGGTTGTGGGATCAAACCCCATATCAGGCTCTGCACTCAATGTGAAGTCTGCTTCAGATTCTCTCTGCTTCTCTGCCCTGGCTCACTCTCTCTCAAAAAGTAAACAAAATCTTAAAAAAAAAAAGTTTCCACTCAGGACCATAAAAAAAGAACTTTTTTTGTCTTATGATGAATACTTTTAATAACTTAGATTCTTTTTAGTGCATCATTCAATGCTAGGCTACATGATTATACTGCTCAAAATATCCTGTTTTATCTAATTTATTGTAGACTGTATCATGATTCCATTTTTGACAAAAAGTTATTAAATGAGAATAAATATTTTGGAAATGTTAATGTTATCAGGATTGACTTACAGATGATATTGAAAGTAGGCTGGGAAAATTAGAAGCCAGATCTGTAAACCTAATGAGGATTGGGGTCAGGTATGGATGTAAAGGAAGCTAAGTAAAAAATGTAAGAAGACATTGTGGGAGTTGGTATAGAAAGAGATACAAAAGGCATTAAAATGGGTGCAAATGTAACCATGAACGAGACAGTGAGAGAAACAATAGTGGGCCACGAGGCACAGTCACATGGCAGCTGAATGTAAACAAGTAGATGGGAAGGTTCTAAGAAGAGTCGTGTGTACAGCGTTGTGTTCATTCCAGGAAAAAGGAGACTAGACCTGAATTTAGACCAGCTGTGAAGGAAGATACACACTTTGCAAAGGAAAAACTCATTTCAAACCAAAGAAATATATGTGGTGTTCCCCTAAGCCTCAGGTGAAGCACAAGGTACTACAGCCTCTGCTTTAAATGAATCAGCTAATCAGTTTTGGAGGTAAAAATATACCATCTATGAAATTATAAATAGTCTGGGTATAGATGTTTACATTGGAAATATAAAACCACAAATGGCTGATCTATCTACAGCTTATCTTCTAACAGGTCCAGGATTTCTTCTCTGTGAGAAGGCACATGGCTACACACCACTTATTGTATTTGTCCACATTCTGTTTTGTCTGATCCCCTATTAGAGGATAAATGCAACAAGTGTGTGACTTTACTGGAGAAAAGCCAGCTGATAATGTACCATGGGTCTTTTCAAGAGCTCTGCTCAAATAGAGAGCACGGTGTTTGGTGACAGCCGCATTTTCTTCTGCAGGACTCTTGATTTAGAGATTGTAGAGACGCTTGGAGAAAGTCTATCAGTTGATAGACCAGAAGCCAAAGTCTTTAGGACGGAACATATATAATATTAAACAGCTGAATGCCTGTGTTGCAGAAACTATTATTAATCAAAAGTTATGAATGAGCTGAATTCATGAGGCAGAGAAGATCAAATATATAAGTAAGAGTTTGAATTAACTTTTTGGTAAAGTAAGAATAGAAGCAGAAGGAATGAATTTGGACCCCCACCTCATACTATATACAAAAAGTAACTCAAAATGGAGCAGAAACCTAAATGTAAGAGTCAAGAATTTAAAACTCTTAGAAGAAAACACAGATGTAAATCTTCATGATACTGGATTAGACAGTTATCTTAGATTATGACATCTAAAATACAAGCAACCCCCCAAAACAGATAAACTGGAATGCATCAAAAATTAAAAATTTTGCGCGTTGAAGGACATCAATAAGAAGATGAAAAGCCAACCCAGTGAACAGGGAAAATATCTGTAAATCACATATCTTATTAAAGTAGGCATTTCTCCAAAGAAGATATGAAAAGAGCCAATAAATGCATTAAAAGATGCTCAATACCATCAGCTAGCTTTCAGAGAAATGCAAATTGAAGTAATTATGAGATAATGTTTCACACGTGCTAGTTCGGTTATTATCATAGGCAGATAATAGTAAGTGTTGACAAGATGTGGGGAAATTGGAACACTTACACGTTGCTGGTGAAAATACAAAATGGTGGGACTTTTGGAAAACAGTCTGGTCATTCTTCCTAAGGTTAAGCATAAAGTTACCATATGATTCAACAATTCCATTTCTAAGTGTATACCCAAGAGAAATGAAAATGAATGTGCACACAAAAACTTATGTTTTTAGTGTTCATAGCAACATTATTCATAATAGCCAAATAGTTGAAAAATCAAAACGTACACCTATTGTTGAATTTCAGATAAATAAAATATTGCAATCTATAGGCTATATCTTGTACGAAACTAAATATTGTGCTAAGGGAAAGAAGCCCATCACAAAAGACTGCATGTTGTATGATTTCATTTATATGGAATATCCATAATGGGCAAATATATACAGACAGAAAGTAGATTAGCTATTGCTTAGGACAGAAGATGGAGGGCAGTCACTGCTAAAGGGTATGGGGTCTCTTTACTTGGGTGAGGAAAATATTCTAAAACTGATAGTGGTGTTAGTTTCAAAACTCTGTCAATATGTAAGAAATCACTGAACTGTACACTTTAAGTAGATTCACTTTTTGTGAATTATATCACAAAAAGCTATTACAAAAAAAAAAAAAAAGAAGAAGAAGAAGCTTGATCCCATCAGTTTCCTAATGACATTTGAGTATCCATAAATTACAGCAGTGTCTTTTCCTGTTCCCTTGAATTCTGGCTGTATAACACAGATATATACCTCCTTCATTTCCACATTTTCCATTTCAAGAAATCATCTTTGTTACCATATAACATGCTTGCCTCTATGATATGCATCCATAACATACTAATAGAAAGTCTTACATGAAGATGCCTGCGATTTCACAGTCTACACTGCCTGAGTGTGTGTTATGAAGCTGCCATTGTGCAGAAAGTTCTTCCATATAAATTAAAGGGAAGATCCTGAAGTCAAAGGAGCAGAAACCATTCCTGTCTGGGGTTAGCAGTGGATGTTTAGCAGAAAACTCCTGTAAGCTTACCTGGGGTACAACTTAGTTCAAGTAAGATTTTCATATTTTTGCACAATTCACAAATTTTACTTCAAAAGAATCAATGTGTTAAATACATGTTACAGGCATCTTTTTGCCCTTATTTCTTAACAAATTAAAATTTGAAAGTCTATAGAAAGGGTTAAGAGACTAGTCTAGGTTTCAATATTCATACTGTCAGTGGCATCTTCTACTATAAAATCAAGTGTCTAGACTACAAACTCAATGATCTTTCTATAAAACCTGTTAATTCATTTAAAG
Organism: Mustela nivalis; assembly: GCF_964662115.1. NCBI lineage: Eukaryota > Metazoa > Chordata > Mammalia > Carnivora > Mustelidae > Mustela > Mustela nivalis. The sequence continues at coordinate 49,043,364 of NC_139021.1, forward strand.
GTTTTTGTGTGATTATGTGTGCTATGCCCAATTGCAGTGGCATCTTCTACTATAAAATCAAGTGTCTAGACTACAAACTCAATGATCTTTCTATAAAACCTGTTAATTCATTTAAAGGTTTTTGTGTGATTATGTGTGCTATGCCCAATTGTTCTCCTAATATAAAATTGATATACCAATGCACATAGACAAAAGACCTTGAAGTGCTTGTTAGTACAGGTAAAGCTATGAATTTCAAATAGTGTCTGTCTTTGTTTTTTTTCTGGTCTTGGAATTACAAATCCTAACTCAACCTTCAAATGGTGCGTGTTTAGGGTGGAATTGTGTCTGCTGAACACATATGTTTTGAACACACCACGTTTGATATGAATAAATTAGTTCAAGTCCTAATTCCTAGTACCTAATGTTGTGTTTGGAAACAGTTATCTTTATTGTAACCAGGTTAAAATAAAATCATTAGGGCGAGCCCTAGTCCAACATGACTGGTTACCTTAAAAGAAGAGACACAGATGCACAGGGGAAAATGCCATGTGACAACAAGTCTGAGATTGTAGAGATTCAGCTATAAGCCCAAAGACACCAAGGATTGCTGGCTGTCACCAGAGGCTCACAAGGAACCAATACTGCCGACACCTTCATTTCAGACTGTTAACCCCAAGAACTGTTGGAAAATAAATTTCTATTGTTTTAGCCACCCAGTTTGTGGTACTTTGTTATAGCAGCCCCAGGACACTAATACAGTGTTCAAAGGTGACACATCATATATATAAAATAAATCCACTGTGGCCTCAACTTCCTTTAAAGGGAACCAGTTTCACCTGGGGAACATGGAGGTTTACAGAAACACAATTTTTTAAAGTATGGTATTAAAGATAACACAGGAAAAGACTTTTTATTATATAACCATAACTTACTGGGAACATTTGAAAGTAACGAAATAATGACATTTGTTCAGTGTATACTCTCTCTGTCCTCATCATGCAGATCACTTAAGATGCAGAGACAAATTTTTATCTATATGGTATGGTAAAGAATAAGTATTTTTAGAAGCAGATATATTCTACAACCTTGTTTTGGTAACAATGAGTCAATTCTGAGAAGAGCAAAAATATTTCTTTCCTTTGGGAATAATATAGGGTAGGGTTAACACAGGAGCTGGCTCTTTGGAAATGATATTTTGTAGGTCGGAATTTTTAAAGTACTCCATTCTGTTTACTGTTATTTGGGCAGGGTGCAGGAGGGTATGAGAGGGCTTGTGGTTTCTTCGTCCCTTCCAGCCCAAGGAATCCAGTCAATGTGCAGGACTCAAAGAGGGCATCCTCACTGTGACATTCCCAAGAGATGTCGGCTGTTGGGTGAATGAGGTAATCCACAGTTTAACAAAGGAGACAAAACAAAGGTAACAGGCTATAACACAAATAGCAAAAGTGTTTACAAAATACAGTTAGTGGAGAGAGGACATTTTATTTTATTTTTTTTTAAAGATTTTATTTATTTATTTGACAGAGAGAGATCACAAGTAGGCAGAGAGGCAGGCAGAGAGAGAGAGAGGAGGAAGCAGGCTCCCTGCTGAGCAGAGAGCCCGATGCAGGACTCGATCCCAGGACCCTGAGATCATGACCTGAGCCGAAGGCAGCGGCTTAACCCACTGAGCCACCCAGGCGCCCCGAGAGAAGACATTTTAAACTAGTTGTGTGGGGATTTCAAGAAAGCCTGGTGGAGAAAGGGACATTTTCCATGTCATGGAAGCGAGAGGGAGACCAACTTATTTTCATATAACACCGAGCTGCTGAGATAGAAGACGCACAGGGTATTTTCACTGAAGCCAAGGAAAAAAGCCCTAATGCTACTCAAATAAACCCCATAGATTCCAATTTAGGAAACCACTAGAGATCTTCCACAGGCAGAACCAGTTTTTTTTTGTTTGTTTGTTTTTGCTTTAATGAATGAAAGTATAATGAAATTTACAGAAATATTTCAAAAGACACTAAGGTATTCATTTAAGATTTAAGATATGGATATGACATTTGACATTTTTAGATAATAGAGAAAATCAAGTGACCAACTTCATCTTGTCTTAGCACATATATTCACTCAGTGGCACAGATGATGGGGTTTTATGTGTTCCAGTGTTATATCCATGACTAAGATATAGTCCTCTAGCTACTTATGATCTAGGGAAATGAGTGGGATATATGAGACACAGCAACAGTGACGTAATACGAATCCCACATTTGTAACTACATTGGAAGCCATCTGAGCTCCCGCACAGTACACTGACCATGAAGCCATTGCTTATTTATATGTATGTGTATTATCATTCTCACCTAAAATGAAAATGAAAACCTCTACAGTTATGACCTCAAAAGATGGATATGCTTTTTATTAAAACAGGTAATTATTGAATAATATGCCTCCCCTATAAATCCTCAATTACCTGCCTGGTAATTTTCTGATTAAAGATATTAGAGACACCACTTATTGCTAATTTTCATGCTGAAAAAAGGGTTTCCAAACTACTTTAGGTGTCTAACCTAGTATCAGGTATGTCTGGTCTTTAGGAGACAATTGAGTTTACTGCCTAATAACGTTTGGTCAATTGTCCTTTACAAATGTGAGACTTATTTCTGCATGTCAAGAGCTGTTCTTGGTTAAAAACAGAATATACATTTCAGAACTCTAATTCTGTTAGATACTTAGAATGTCTGTCATACCCTATCCCCATTCTTTAAAATGACAATCTCAGAGTATTCAGGTTGTGGAATCCTTGACATGTTCAATCTCAAACCCCACTCCCAGCCACATTCCCCACCCCCTATTCTAACTCTCTCTTTCTCTCCCTCTGATCTTCGTTAGTGATTGAGTTATCAAAGTTGAACTAGAGTCAGGAGAGTAGCAAGACTGTGCATGAAAAATGCTCACGCTCTATGTCTGGATATCAGACATCTGTCATGATAGTATGGAATACATTTATAATCACACATTTATGTTCTAGTCCTTAGATCCTATACAGTCAAAGGATTAAAAAATAGCATTAGGAAGAAATTAGAAAGATAGCAAAACTGAGCAGAACCACAGACAGTAGCAAATGAGGAACCCCAAGTAAAAATAAAAGAGAATGCACAAGTTTGCCTATGAAGTTAGAGCTAGAAAATCATTGGAGACCATATAGGCTAATCCCATCTTTAGAGCTGAGGAAATTGAGACCCAGAAAGGCCGAAATCATATGGTTTAATATGTGCACAAGAAACTGTGCTCAGTCCTTTGTACATATTGTTTCATTTGATATGCTGACCCTAGTCTGGTAGGCATTGTCCCCATTAAATAGGAGGAAACTGAGGACCAAAATGGTATGATTAAGTAACCGCCTGGAATCAGCACACAGCTTTAGGGGTAGACTCAGAATTCCACTCACTTCTCTCTTCACCAATGCCTTTGCTCATAACCCCTTCATTACACGGTAAGAACAAAGGACAGTCGGAAGGTTTTTGGAATCTCAGCCTGATCTTCTAAATATATCTTTTCTTTTATGAAATGAATGGAATAGTCATTTCATTATTCTTACTTGAAAGTGAAAGGGTAATATCCAAACAAATATATTTAAAGATTTATTATAAGTGGGTGAAGTATAAAAAAAATCACATTGATAATGTAATGTGGAGTCCAATGTTGGTGCTCTTAAGGTAGTTTTAGAGATTAGCAATACATTACATTCACCCAAGAAGCATGTCTCAGTGATTTTCAAATAAGGCTATAGGCTAAAAATGTGTATATTACATAAGGCAATGCTTATCTATTAGTGGACAGTATCTTAGCTCTTTTGTGTAAATCAGGGGGTGATAAAGGCAGAAATAAACTTAATAACAAAAATGTGATATTTCATTCTTTTTACAATTATTGGAACACTTTATGAAAGTTGTAATTTTAATTCTTTGTCCTCATAAACCCAGTAAGCTCAGTTCGACCAAAGTTATTAGCTCTTTTCTCTGTTCCAGGTGCTGTTGTGGGATATTATATTCCATTATAATCATACTTGATTTGGAGATCATTAATTATCTTTGTTGTTGTAGTCAAAAGCCCACATTCAATTGAACATTTCATAAATAGTGTTTGATGTTAATGATGACAACAGATTCAGTGAGATTAAAATTAGTGATTTACAGTGAAAAGTTCAACAGAGTTAAAAAAATTTAAATAATGTACTTTGAATATCCTAAACAGTCAGATCTGTATCAATTTACAAACTGTGTCTATCTATAGGGGGAAAAAAAAGAGAATGAAAGCCTTAGTTATTTCTGAGTAGAATGAACGGTGTTATTTTTAAAAAGAAACTTGCTATCTCTAAAACTTTTAAAATAAAAAATAGTTCAATCCCTATGTATTTTCATGATAATATCTACTATCATCTTCCTACGGCTTTTAAATAGAATTGGGGTTTGAGGTATGGAAGCCAAACAAATTACAGGAATGCTTATAGAGGACCTGAGTTTTTGGAAATTGTATTTTATAGATCGTAGGGTTTTTTGGTTTTGTTTTTTCTTATCTATTTATTTATTTTAAAGATCTGTTTATTTATTTGGACAGAGAGAGAGAGCGAGTGCACAAGTAGGCAGAGTAGCAGGCAAGGGGAGAGGGAGAAGTAGGCTCTCCATTGAGCAGGGAGCAGGATGTGGGGCTCGATCCCAGCACCCTGGGATCATGACCTGAGCCGAAAGCAGCTGCTTACCCGACTGAGCCACCCAGACACCCCATCTTTTTTTTTTTTTTTTAAGACTTTCATCCTGATTAAGATCACCAGTCCTCTGTCCCCAACAAACGCTCTGGTTAGCTGCTTGCTTAAGTGGCCAGTAGAAAAAAAGCTATAGCATAGATGAACAAAAGTAGCAACTAAACAAAGAAAGAGAAATCAACCATTGTAAAGTCAGAATCAGAGGGGTCCTAATAATAAATAAAAGCCACAAATATCATGAGATTCTATAGATTGTCATTGCAAATTATTTACTTAATGATAATTCATAGTCTTCAGGTCCCTTCTGACATAATGGGTGTGCAAATTTAATTTTCCGTGTTCTTTCCTTTTCCCCATCATTATTGCATAGTGCTACGCCAAAGCTGGGCTCAAAAAGGGCCCATTTTAGTTCACAACATGGAAGGATTCTATGGATTATATTGCTGGGACACAGTTCTCCACGGGTTTCTTGTGTTTTTGCGTGTCTTAGTAGAGATACTAACTAAACTTTCTTTGAACTATCTTTTCAAAGACCTTTGTATAGCAAACAGCCTAGGAAAATAAGATCCTATTTTCTGCCTCTGAAACAGAAGAAACCAGTTACTACCCATTATAAAAAAATTGGGGGTTCCCTAAGCAAGCTCAGGTTTCCGTCCCAGGCAGGCAGACACTATATGGGCTCACCTCTGTTACTCTGGACGGTAATTTGAGGAACTGACTGACAAATGCTGATTCTCATGCTTTTTGTTGTACTGTGAGTAATCCAATCCTCTATCTCTAATCCAGGAGTCTCGGGTCTTCTGCTAACATTCATGAAATTGTGGTGTCCTCTGACCCAGACAGCCTCCATAACACTGAGGTAGGCTAACTTGTTAGCATGCAAGTTGGGTAAAACCTCAGACTCTGCATAGTTCTTGAAAGCTATCTCTCATGAAAATGTCGTTTTAATAATGCGGTAAATACTTCTCTGATATGTTGTTCAAGAAAGCGCTATTATACATGAATTTCATAATACAGCCAAAGTATTTGGTATGCTTTTAGTTCAAGGCTCCTAGACCTCCTACAGGAGATAAGAATGTAAGTAAAATGCGGTTACTAATCTTTTGGAATTTACTGCATAAGGAAATACATCTGGAAATGAACTAGACATCTACATAAATACCTATACTTAATAAGGCAGAATATAAATGCCAATGAGAATGTCAGTGGGTCACATAAGTGAGAAAAAAATACAATGCAGGAATCTTAGAGTTAATTATTTCTTCCAGATTTGATTGCAGAAACACCTTTTACATAATCAGCTTTCATGACATATACAGTCTATTGCTTGGAAGTATCCAAGGACACCACAAAGAAGGCACTCACTACCTCGCAAAACGCTCATTTCCGTGTTTGATAGCTGTGGTTGTTAACATATTATTTCTTAAATTAGAAACTGTCTACAGAGAAATTCAGTAGTCTCACCTGCTTGCAGCTCTAATCCTCCTACAGAAGCATTATGTTGCGTAATCTCACTCTCAACCAGGCTCTTATTCAGCCATTCATTTCTCAGCATACATCTCCCTATGTGACATTTGCACAAATGATCATTTAAGCCCAGATACACAAGTTTTTGTTTCCCCTGCTAATTTTCATCTTACTGATTTCAACCTTGAATTCCAGCCTGTTGAAATAATTTTGAATCTCGATTCTGTTTTATGGCTATAGCAAGGTTACAACATAATTTTATGATCACAGGACATGCTACAAAAATTACTGAATGAGCTTTACAATTAAAAGTTGAACCAATGAGTGTGCATAAGCTTAATGTTATTTAACAAGAACTGAAACAAAAACAAAAACCCCTGAAGTACAAAACCTCGGAATACCACTGCACAGATTTCATGTGACATTTCCTCTTGTTATTTAAAGGAATATGATACATTAATTATCTGACCTCTCTCTAAAGAAATGAATTAGGAAGACTGTGTGTTCTAAAATGTTCAGAGCAGAGGAATTAAACCATACAGTGCTCAGTGTTATTAATGATAATGTATGGCTATTGGAGCTGAAGAGCTTTCATATGTTCTCTTCATTTCTCTAAGTAATTAGAACCTTTCATTAGAACACAATCAATTTATCATGTTCAATGTACAGATAATATGATGATTGATGTCTTTGCCACCAGCTACACGATATAGGAATATTATATATGAATTTTTAATAATTTTACAAAACAGAATGTCTGAGTTTATTTTATATTCATATGTTTCTTTTTCCCTTTTGGCATTCTTATTGTTCTCCTAAAATTTGACACAGATAGTTAATTTAAGTTGCCATTAGCCCTCTGGTTTTGACATTACCAGACATTATCAGCTGAATATGATTAATATAATAGTTGTACTCTTAGCTATGAATTGAAATAGTAAATATATATTAGCTGTTTAAAAGTGTTTTCCTGATATATAATCTGATGTTCTAAAATATATATTTTCACAACGGATTATGTTCATTAATATCTCATAAGATGTTTTATATAAATTATGCAATTGTATATATAATATATGCTACTTTTAAGTTTGTTGTAGAATCAATATCATCTGAAGTTGGTAAATTTGTATTATTTTATCTAAATAATACAGTAACTAGATAATTTAACATAACATTAATGACATGAAAATTAATGTAATGTCTGTAACTGGCATATTATGTTCAATATGCTTTTGGGGAATCCCTTTCAGGTCCCTGGACTACATCTTCAGGAGATCTTATAGTATTAGAGTTATTGTCAATGATTAGAGTAAGTCCTTTCTTGGAGGTGGGGGAATGAATAAGAGCAACTCAGTTATTAATAACTCCTGTCCTAAATAAATCTAAACTTCACATTTACATCCATTAACTTCACTTTTCTCCCTTTATCATGGGCTTGAACTTTGGGTCTGGAACTCCCAGTGGGGAAGGGGTAGGACTTAGTCTTTGGTTCTCCTAAAGGGTCAGTGCAAGGAAGGGGATTTTGGGCAGAAGTGCAGAAGTCTTTTTTGGTACTAGTTTCTCAATGCTTGCTGACCATCATGCCATTCCCCACCCTTCACCCCCCTGCCTCAGTGGCACATCTATGAACACTGGCCTTCCTGTGGGGCACATTTTTGACTTCTTCAGATGCACTGCCTAATAACACACTCCCTTTGTATAGGACTGCACAATGGGTTAGGTGTCCTCTAACACCCCACCCACCCCAGCAACTGTTTTCAGTGACACATCTTAAACTTCTTTCTGCCTTATCTGGTGGCTCATGTGCAAGCCATCTTTATCACCTGAACCATTTCATCCACTGCAAACTTGTACACTGTACATATTCTCCAAATGCAGAAATGTAAACCTTTCCCTTTATCCTGCCTCCCTCATTCCCACCCCCTCCCCCAATAACTGTTCAAAGCTTGGAAAAAAACAAGGCATGAGAATGAGGTAATCATCACTATGTTCATGTACATTTCTTAGAGTAATGAGTTGGGCCAAGCTCTCTCAATAATTACCTTACCGAACATTCCTCAGATGGAATGTTAGTCCAATGCATTCCTTTGGCAGAGCACTTCATCAACTGAGAAGAACGATGCTACCCTGGGCCTTTCAGCAGCCCTCAAAGCTTTAAAAATGGTTCCCTGGGCTTAGAGAAGAAAGCCCCATTCTTCTCCTGTGTGTGTCCATATGCATGTGTTTGGGGGTGGGGGAGCATCAGTAAAAAATAGAGGAGGGCATACGAAATCACATAATATTCTGCATAAAGCTGACAACTCTACTTCTGTGGCATACTGCCACCATTCTGGACCTCTTTTATACAGGTTGGTGGAGAGTTAAAAAAATATTGAGCACATCTGTTGTCAGTTACGAATGTATTTAGACCTTCTTAGCAGATTGTGGACTGTTTATTCTATGTCGTTCTCAATTTGGAGTTCCAGCAATAATCTAAGACATCTAGAGAGTCCCATCTAATTGGTCCTTATGTTATATATATATGTATAAGTATTTAATTTAAAATTTTAGTTAATAACTACAGCATGTGACAGTGTTTTGCTTGGAAAAAAAAAATCTTTCATTTTGGTTTTGAATCCTAGAAGTTCTCCTAGTGAAATCAGCGAGGGTTGCTAGAGGGGGAAGAGTGGGAGGGATGGGGTGGCTGGGTGATGGACATTGGGAAGGGTATGTGGTATTGGGAGAGCTGTGAATGTGTAAGACCTGTACCCCTGAAACAAATAATACATTATATGTTAACTAAAAAGAAAAAAAAAAGAAATCAGTTTGGAAGTACTGAATATTATAACTCTTCCCTGGGAGATGAGAAAAAGTCTGAAAAGTGTTATAGAAAAAATACCTAATTTTGTTTGCACAACACTTTTTAAATATAAACCAGTTATTTTTATTTATCCCACCTTACGGAATAAGTACTGCTAGAACACAACTCAGGGAACAAATACTTAAAAATAACATTTAAAAAGTAAGAGAATGCTTCTAAAATTCAATATGATCACTCTGAAGAAGAAATGAATTGCAGGTTAAAGTCAATTATCAATGTCTTAAAAATGAGCGACTCTCTAGGACTTATTCTCTCGCTATGCCATCTCAAAGAAGCTTGTGACTTCCAGAAATTAACAGAAAGTCTAACCTGATACTCTAACATTTAGCTGGAAAGGCTGTACTTCCGTTTCGCCATCAGAATGAGTGAAGAAAAGGTCTACCTTTAATGTATTTTTATTCTAACCCTATGTTCTATGAACAGATAAAAGACAACATCAAGTCAAAATAAACTTGCATTTAATTGTGCTATATCTCTACTTTTTTTTGTCCTCAAGCACAAGTATTGCTCCTGGGAGTCTGTGCTGAAGTTACTGATCGTCGTGCTTAATGATATGTTTAGTAGTAATCCATTTTTCAGGCTTGGACAGCTGAGACGCCAATGTTGTTCCTTAATCCAGACAAAGTGAACCAAAATGAGTCATATAATTTTCTTACAGTGAGGCAGGGATCACAAAAATATATTTTGTTCTACTCTTAATAATACCGGATCAAATCATATGAAAGAACGTGCCTGTCCAATAAGTCCACAGCATTATCAGACCACAAGATACATTTATAAAAAATAAGAATATGGGGTAAACCTTAGCCACAGGACCAACAGAAACCTGTAATGCGACAGTTTTTTAAAGAAGAGAAAACGTGGCTCAGTATGATTTTTCCAGCCCAACTTTACCATATTAGCTTAGGACTGAGCATTTAAAGAGTTGCTAATCTTCTAGGGACAATAACCATCAATAGTTCAAATTATAGGTTCATTAACATGTATTAATACATCAAAAGAGAGAAAGTGTCCTAATTTTCTAACTGATTGGGTCATAAGGCTTTAGAGAGTTATTAAGGAGACAGCGTTTAGGCCTCGAGTACAGCAAAATTGGATTCAAATGTCTTCTCTGTAATCTTGGATGTTCATCATAAATTCTCCTGAGCTGGTTTTCTCACATGAAAATGGAAATCAAATACCTCCTAAGTTTCTGTTGGAGCTTAGATCTGGCTAGTACGTGATAGTACTCAACAAGGCAAGTCCCCTACTGGAATCACGAAAGTATTCTAAAAAAGCGAATTGCCTAAGGAATTCCACACTTTTCCTTTTTCTACACCTGAATCCATGTCTCGCACTCAGCAACCTGGAGAGCAAGTGCCTACTTACCCGCATGTACCTTACATGATGGGCACATTGAAGACAGGGGCTGTTTCTTGTTTCTCTTTTGTTTCTAATAGGCAGCAGGTGACTAGGTATATTGGGCATATGTTAATATAGTTAATAATTTTCTAAACTCAAGTGATAATGGAAAAAACAACATTTAGATATATTTTGGCTTATTTTTATTATTATTAAAGTGTATTTAACTGAAGTATAAAATATTAATATAAAAACTTTTTTTATTACAGTGTGGCCATGAAAAACAATAGTTATTGACTATCTATATGCATATATGTCTATGTAATATATGTGTATGTGTCTGCATTTATACATAATGTATACATACACACATTAACTGTATTTCCCACATTAAGAAAACTTAGGTCTAATACCTCCTTCCAGTAATAATAAATGTATCTTATTATCACTACTATGAATCAATAATTCCTCTAATAATGTTGACAATTATATTCATTAATAAACATTTATTGAGCTCATGCAATGACTTTAGAATGTACACAGCACCAAATTAGACTTTTCCCAGAGGGCTTTTATTCCAAATTAGACAGACCAGACATAAATACAGAGAATGAAGGTTAATGCATTCAGGGAAAGAATGAGTGACATCATGGCATATATATCAATACCTAATACTTAAAAGGAAAGTGAGAGATTCTAAATTGCTTAAAGCAATTTCATCACCATTATCAAAAAAATACCTATAACAGCCATAAGAACTCAAGCACACATTCTGGGAGAAGGTTGATGCAAATGTCTCAAGTCAAGGAAGGGCCCTGAATCCATTAATCACTGAACAACTAGTAAAGCAAAAACAAAGGTTGCGTTACCCTAGATTCTGAGTAAGAGGGCTAGAACAGAGTTGCTCTAGGGAAAACTGTTCATAAAAAGCTTTTAATGGTAATGAAAAATCACCTTTCTAGCAGTTTCTTTATGATTCTAAGAACAGATGAAGAGATGAAAAGAGATGTGTTTTAGTGGAGCTATTGTCACTATATGATCATTCTTTCTCTTCTTTTTTTTCTTGACTCATGAATTTTTAACATAAGCTTTAGTCAAGTTTCTTTTGTTTCTGCATATCTCAAGTGATTACAAACTGATATTATTTCATGGAAAAAAAACTTGAAAGAATATACACTTAAACATTAATAATGTTTAAAAATAATAATAATAAATAATGACTAATCCCCATTAAATGGAATATATCCTTAAACATATTTATTAAATATTAAAAGTCTTTAAAGGTATTTAAGAAAGGTAAAATTTCTTGTGACTGTGGCATATTTGTTTCTACAAATTCCTCTGAATGTGTTCTGCCATACAATCTGTTCTGGTATCATCCAGATTTTCTTTTCTAATTAAAGATATATCCATTATCATTAGATACATGGGTAAGTTAAACTTTGCAATCATACATTATAATCAAGCTCTGAAACTTTCCAACTGAATAACTTCAACTAGTAAGTTCAACATTTCTAAGCCTCTGTTTTCTTGACTTTCCAGTGATAATTTACATCACAAGTTATTGCAAAAATTTAGTAGCACAAGATATTTTAGACTCCAATCAATGCCTGGCACCTAAGCAATCCTATTTTATCAAAAAAAAATTTTTTTAGTAAGTTTTATAATTATGCAGGGATGTCTCCTTTACTATTTCAGAAATATAAAATAATTTATTATTATTATTATTATTATCATTGTTTTAGAGAGATGGAGGTGGGGAGAGGCGGAGGAAGAGGGAGAGAGACAAAATCTAAAGCAGGCTCCACTCCTAGTGCAGAGATCAAGGTGGGACTCAATCTTACAAGCCAGAAGATCATGACCTGAGCTGAAATCAAGAGTAGGATGCTTAACTGACTGAGCCACTCAGGCGCCCCAGAAATATAAAACAATTTAAAAATAATTATAAGATTTAAAAATAAATAGAAAGTTTACTACACACAAGTACTGCTTTCATCAACTGATTTTATTACTCATATTCAGGAAATCAACAATTAATTCAGAAAACCTTCCAGCTCAACAATCTGGAAGCATTCTTAGCCTAGCCAGCCACGATTCTGATTTCCCTAAGTTCATAAGTGAACGGAAGGGTAAGAAGTCTATAAAGTTATTTTATTTCATGAAAAGAGCATTGTTATTTGTCAGAAGATCCAGAAAATGTTGAATCGGTTTTAGTAAAAAAAAACAGAACACAGGGACAATGAAATCAAAGACCAAATTACTATCACTGATGTCTGTTACTAAGGCAGCTCAATGTCTTAGTGTGCAGATGGATGGGGTTCAGGAAAAAAAATCAAGAATGTCATTGATTATTTAGGAGTAAAGGAAATGTAAATTAGTGTCTCACAGCATTCCAAACTACATATAGCTTTTAGTGTATAAAAATTGTATCTTTAATATTGGTCATTCCAATAAGATACAAATCTATAGCATATTTTATTAAATTATTTGTAGGTAATTGTCTTCTAGGTTCTAGGCCACACTAACCATTATGCAGGGCTTGGGGATGAGTTCTAAGTCAGTTACACTGTTAGCAGCTGAAAGAGGACAGGAACACAACACTCTTTCACTGATGTTTTCACTGAACACCATCTAGATTTTTGAATAGCTTTCTTACCATCATCTGTGAAAAGCAACGTTCCAGAAAATATTCAGTATTTGTAGCAACACAAACCAAATGGGTCATGTGAAGAATTGAGAGCCCAGAGATCCTTGAACAAGTAAATACACTTTGTTGTAGTTACATTGTAGGAGGGGGGAAAGAGCTGTGGTTAGCAGGCCAGCTTGATAGACCATTTCCAGGATAGTCTGATTCTTCGTGGATTTATGCCTTTGCACTATTCAGAAAATAAAAGTATAACTTGAACGAAAGTCCAATTTAAATTTGCTGTAACAGTAGTTATCATCACAATTCAAATACTTCCCTGATATTTATTGGTCAAAATCAACCTGTTTTAAGCTGTGATAATTGTTGGAGTTTGAAGTTATGGTTATACATATAAGAAGAACAAAACCACGAGCAATTTCTTAGCCATTTAGGAAGGACTAGGATACACTGAAATTTATAAGTAGGGAAATCACAACGAAGATTTGTGTGGAAGTATTTTCTTAACGTTTTGTACTGAGCCAGTCATGTAAAAAGACACCTAATTTTCCAGATTTTATATAAATGGTTTCAATAGATGCCCAGTGATTATTAATACCAATTTGGAAATTTACTTGATTTGATTAGTCTTAGGCTGTTTCAAGAATACCAATGATTTTATGTAATAAAATATATCATAATTAAACTTCCCCAGAATCTCTCTCTATTGATTGGAATAGGTAACTACTCCATTGTTCATTAAAAGTCTTTTCACTGTGCCATAATCTATTGAGAAATTTGTCATATTTAAAACTTCTGGACAAACTTTCATAAAATAATACATTGCCGTAGTACTGGGTACCAGACACTATAATAAACAATACATATGGATTATTACATTTAATAATATTGATATCCTATAAAATGGGTTATTATTATCTTCAGTAACAAAAGAGAAATAAAGGCTTAGAGAATTTCATTAATTTAATTAAGGCAAAACTTGTTGCAAGAGATGGAGCTGGATCTGAAACAGATTCACAGTTCTAATAACAGCTCTCTGAGACACTTCAACCCAACAGTCATTGAGCACATATGGTGTGCCAACCCTCTGCAGAATCCTTACTCTGTTATCAGTTAATGAGGTCCTCATAATTCTATAAATTATGTGTGCAAAGGGATGGTCTTATGTCAAACTCTGGGCATACAGAGACTGAAACCGTGGTGAGTCTCTGTATAGTGAGTGACCATCTGAAATTACAACAGATAAAAATGGAGCAGATTTCATACACCACATATAACTATGGATATGGAGAAGCAAAGTTTCAGAAAGCAAAATAATGTGGTGGTTTTAAAACAGGGTCTCCTGGTTTTTTGACGGTCAAATGGAGAGGTGAGGCCTACGTCAATGCCCTTTGAATTCTGCTCATCGGGAATCAACAGAAAGGAGAGGAAATGTCACTGTGGTACTTGGGAGGCTAAGCCCTATGAGGCAATACAACTCGGGTCTTCTTTTCAGGAACACCTGCCCTTGGAGCCCTGAGTCTGCGTGTGAAAGGCCTCTCCATGGCGTGGCCATACTGTGAGAGGACCAGGCCACACCGAGAGGCCACGTGGCAGTTCTTATCTTTGCATTATCCCAGATCATACACCAGATACATGAGTGAACAGAGATTCCAGAGGACTCTCGTTCCCAAACACGAAGCCATTCTACAGCCTTCTAGTCTCACATCCAAGTCTCCAGAATTTGTGTACCAGAAACATACCACTGCTGCTCTGCCCTTTTAAATACTGACAATAGGATTTATGCACATAATACAACAGTTGTCTTATCCTGATAAAATTTGGGGTGATCTTTAGCAATTGAACAATGTTTTTTTAAACAATTTTAACAATAATCATAATACTAAGATACACCTCTAAAGCAGACATTCTTTAGCTGAAAGAATGAAATATAGTTGAAATATATATATGAAATATAGTTTAATGTGTAACATAGACCATAAAATACATCTACAGTTGATTAATATTTCACTGATGGATTTTAAGAACATAATGACGAAAGAATGGAATGAAGGTAAAATGATCTAAATCTGTGCTGTTGATTGTGATTGCTAGTCACTAGCCACGTGTGGCTACTGACTATGTTGAGATATGCCTAAGTGTGAAATACACACCAGTCTGAAAACTTAGTATGAAAAGAGATATTAAAAAAAAAAACTCATTCATAATTAACATTGATTTGCCATCAAAATAATATTTTGGACATTGTCTCAATAGTTTTTATACTGATTACACATTAAAATGAATAATATTTTGGATAGTGGGTTATATAAAGTATATCATGAAGTAATTTTCACCCATGCCCTTTTACTTATAATTGTTATTTTGACTCCTGAAGATTTCAAATTTAACTGTGTTTCAACTGTTTTATCTATTGGACAGAACCATACTAAACCATTATTCTTTCCTAGAAAACATAGACATTTAGTAAATAAAGAAACAGAGTAGAATGTAAATAGTAATCCTCATCTTGTCACAATTTTTGGCAATTATGAAAAGGAAGATAACTAATTTTAGTTTATCTAATGACTTATATAACCCAAGACACTAATGAATGAATTATAATTGTTATCACTCTACAATAAAGAGGAAAAAAAAGACTTGGTTTTAGAAACACACAGTTAGGCTAACACTGTCACATTAGATGGTGAATTTTATTAAAACAAAGATGATTTACTATTTTGTTATAACTATTTAAACTTCTCATTATTTTAAATTCTTTATTTTTTACACCAAAATAGCTCAAATCAAAACTTTTCACATATTTTCTCATTAACTTTAAATTTATTTTCTCACCTCTCTGATGTCTTATCAATGTAGTTGATTTATATTTTCCTAGGTTTTCACACCTTTTAAAGCAGAGACCAGAGTGATAAAAATATAATAAATAAAAATGATCTTTAAGCAGAATCTCAATATCTTAGCAACTGTTTAAAAAAAAAAAAGAACACATTGACATTTCAAAAGTAAGAAGATTTCAAGATTTATTATAGTTAAATCACGGAAGTTTCTCTTTGAATGTTAAAATAACTATGCACATGTAAATCAGTATACGTTTTAGCCTTTCCACCCCTAATCAAAACCCACACACACTCTAACCACAGGCTGACTTCTTTTCTTCCAGCTAACACAGGCTTCTCTTTACCACTCACCATTCATTCCTCTGTCACTCTTAATTCCAGACTTCACTCTGTCTGCCAGGCTGCTTGAGAGCTGCCACCAGTTTCATCTTAAAAGCCTGACATTTAGCCTTTTCTTCTCAGCTTCAGTCAATCAACTATTTGAACTTTGTGAATGTACCTTGCAAAATAGGTGGATAGTGTCAACCTGACTAAAAACTGTGAGATTGACTGTTTCCTTCCCTCGAGAAGTGTGTAATTATGCCAAATGCAACTGTTGGCTTGCTTGTCTGATGGCCTTTCCATCATGCACTCTCCTCAAAAAGACCTGAACGCTGTCAGATAACAGCTGTGGGAAGCAGTTGGTGTCACCTCTGGGGAAACATCTGTCAGACTCTGTGTACAGTCAAAAGTTCAGTGAACAAGGAGACAGTCAAGGAGGTGCAATTACAAGAAGAGAAGTACATGCCCGTAGAACAGAAAGCAGATTGGCCAGGAGTTCTGTCAATAACCACCCCTCATTATGTTTTGGAACAGTGTGAAAATCTAAGGTTTAGAGCTTCTGTTAGAAGTTCATATGTCTTCCGGAGCAAGATAGGTGAAATATATTTCTATTATTATCACTATTAGTACTATTAAAATTGTTGCTGCCTTACGTGATATGCCAGGCATTGTTCAGGCAATATACAACATATTCATTTAACCCTTACACAAAGGCTAGACGGTAGGTACTATGATCCCCTATATTTTACAGATAAATAAACTAAGGCACTGAGTAATGTGCCCTAGGTCACACATTAAGCAAATGCAGGATTCAATTTCGAGCAGACTGCTACCAGAGACTGGCCTTAACCTCCAGCCATACCGCTCCTAGGAGTGGTGACACCTGTGTCAACCTAAAGAGCAAATGCATCGCCTGAAGACATTCGGTTCCAATCACAAGAAGGCCAAATGCATCTATCATCCAATTCAGTTACTGATTTGTCTACTGTCCAGGGCAAAATAAAAGTTGGCATAATTTTTCTAAATTCCAGCCATGTGTTCTCATGTAATTTGAAATAAACCTAAATATCTCACCATGAAACTAAGTTTTACTTATAGCAATCAAAATACGTGCTTTAAAAATCTTTTCTAATCTTCTTTACAGTATTCCTTAATCCTTAAGTTCACTACTTGTTTTACTTATAGTTCTATGGTAAAGAAGAAACTAAAGTTTTATAGTATACAAAAATAAAAGTTGTTGACTTCTTCAGTCTCAAATGAAAGTTTTAATGAGTCTTTTTTTTCTTCCTCAAACCAAGCAAATGATTGAAGAAAAAATACACTGATTGTTGCTTATGGTACATTATTTTATGATAAAATCTATGACTATACCACTTTCCTTTTTAAATATTAGCTATTGGGTAAACTATTATAAAACATTCCTCTTTTTTTTTTTTAAAGATTTTATTTATTTATTTGACAGACAGAGATCACAAGTAAGCAGAGAGGCAGGCAGAGAGAGAGAGAGAGAGAGGGAAGCAGGCTTCCTGCGGAGCAGAGAGCCCGATGCTGGGCTCGATCCCAGGACCCTGAGATCATGACCCGAGCCGAAGGCAGCAGCCCAAACCACTGAGCCACCCAGGCGCCCAACATTCCTCTTTTTTATAATTAATGAGGGATGTGATAGAATAGTCACTTATTTTACATCCAGTATTGTAATTTCTAAAAACTGTAGTAATCAAAGCTGGAGTTGCCTTCAATCACTTGCTGTCTCAGAAGTTAGGTGGCTGACATTACTTCTCTTAATTTTCTTTCTTTCTCCCCTCCCCCCATTTCTAATTTTCTAATACAGAGTCTCACATATGCAAGAGAGAATTCTCTCCCATCATCTTGACCTGATTAGTAAGTGAAGAAGGGAATGTCCAAGTCTGTGTCCATTATGGCACAAAGGTACTCGCTGATACGCCCGTGCATTGAGCAAGCTTCTGCTGTATCAGCAAGATAAAACTCCAGAGAATGGTCCTCCATTGACTGAACTGTCCTCCTCCATCTTGTGAGGAAGAACACTTTCCATGATGCACTAGACAATTATTGACCAGTGCTAATGCCTAAAAATGTAAAGAAAATTGTCTCATGGAAAAATGTATTCTCACTCCAAATTCAAGAAAAACAACTGTACCTGTTCTGGGATTCGATGGAAAGAAGCTGACCTAGCCTTGCAAACTATCCTTAGTTCCTTTTAAAGGATTTTCAAAATGAACTTTCACTATTTCATATAAGGCATATATTTCAAATATTTTCTATTTATATTGGATTATAAACTAATAATAGACACACATACTTAGTTTTGATTTATAAACAAGCAACAGATATACATGATTTTAATGGGAGACTCAGTAGCAAATAAATAAAAATATTTAAATAAATAGAGAAGACTTTTAATTTCAACTGTAAAAGAAAAATATAATATTATTATAAGTACAGTATTCTTTTTTTCCTTTATACTTCCCAAATATGAGGATAAAGACCCCTGTATCATCAAGGGAATGAAATGAAGCAAAACCTTATTGTGATTATTGTGAGACTGGGTGAAAAACAGTCACAATTTTCTGCATTCCAGAAACTTTTATATGTCACATAACCAATGGTTCAATTAGGAACACAAAAGATAAGAATATGATGAAAATCAAGTTTAATCAGATGACAAAGTAATGGAGACATACTCAAATATTTGGTTTTGTTGATGGTTAAAAAAAATGAAAAATAAAGCATCATTATTCTCATTTTCAGCCATGACAGAGTTGCTACAATCACCGTGCCCTATTGCCATAAGCAAAAAAAACCCTGATCAATATATACAAAATAAACATGTTCAGATATTGAACAGCAGACAATACAGTACTGAGAGTACCAAGAAAAAGGAAATATAAAAGCAATCTTAAAATAACGCCCCCCCGCCCCAGCTATCTGCCAGGCACTTGCTAGATCACTGCATAGGAAAAGCAGGCAAGAGATGTTGCTGAGCAGAAAGTAAGGTTTTTGAGTCGAGAAGGCAGTTGGGATATCTATAACAAAGGACTGGAGAAAATGGAGCTCTGTGGAGAAAGAGATCCAGAAATCTGCAAAGGGGTCTTCTTAATGTTGTTGGCCACCCTAATCGGTGTGTAGCAGTATCTCATTGTTGTTGTAATTTGCATTTCTCTGATGAGGACTTATAACTTTGGTGAAGTGTTTGTTAAGGTCTTTGGCCATTTAAAATCAGGTTGTTTTTCAGCCTGGACTTCAAAAGAGACATTATAGGGGCGCCTGGGTGGCTCAGTGGGTAAAGCCGCTGCCTTCGGCTCAGGTCATGATCTCAGGGTCCTGGGATCGAGTCCCGCATCGGGCTCTCTGCTCAGCGGGGAGCCTGCTTCCTCCTCTCTCTCTCTCTGCCTGCCTCTCTGCCTACTTGTGATCTCTCTCTGTCAAATAAATAAATAAATAATCTTTAAAAAAAAAAAAAAAAGAGACATTATAAACAAGCTCAAGATTTAAAGGAAACCATCCATTTAATGAAGAGGCAATGAAAGGCATACAAAAGAAGGCCAAACTGAACCTCTTTGGATTAAAAACACAGTATCAGAAGTGAAGGACTTAATAGATGGGATGAATAGCTAATTGGACACTATCCCCAAGCAATCAGTGAGGACAGCACTATCAAATATCCAAAATGAATCACAGAGAAAAATAAATGGAAAAAAATGGCAAGTAATTCAGAAACCTTCTAAAAAATATCAAGATGTTTAAAATATATAAGTTTGAGTTCAGGAAGAGGGAAGCAGAAAGTATATTTGAAAAATATTCTAAATTTAATGAAACCAATAAATCTGTAAAAACCCCACACTAGATAAACTAAAAGACAGTCATATCAAAATGTATCCTAAGCAAACTGCTGAAAACTAATGAAAAACAGAAAAGCTTAAAAGCAACCTGATGAAAGAAGACTTTTTTTTTAATACATAGGAGCAAAGATTATTATAGCCTTCTCATCAGAAATTATGTAAGCCAGAAATCAACAGAATGACATTTTGAAAGAGCAGATAAAAAACTCATCAAGGTAGAATTCTACATCCACCAAAATTGTCCTGTAAGAATTCAAAGTAGTCAGACAATCAGGAGCTAAGAGATTTATTGCCAGCAGATCTGCGTGATGTTTTTTAGATGGAGGGGAAAGGTCACCAGAAGGGAATCTGGGTCTATATAGAGAAATCAAGAACACTGGAAATGGTAAATATGTGGATCAACACAAAATACTGCCAATTTTTTAAGTTTCTTAATTGTGTAAAGCAAAAAGTTTTAAAAAAAGATAATAACAATATATTATGTGTTAATAATATATGTAAAGTGTAACGTGAAAAAATAGCTGAAAAAGGGCAATAGAGGGTAATGGAAGTATAGGGTTTTCCTTTTATGTATGAAGTGTTATAACAGGATATGAAGGCAGATTTTTGGTGGTTCTACAAAAAAGATTATGTGTTGAGTATTGGTCCTTTTTTTGCCCCAGAAGTCCGGCTTTATGCCTTTCATACTGACATAATTATTTTTGTAAAAATTTTATTTATTTATTTGACAGAGAGAGATACAGCAAGAGAGGGAACATAAGCAGGAGGAGTGGGAGAGGGAGAAGCAGGCTCTCCACTAGGGAAGGGAGCCAATGTGGAGTTTGATCGCAGGACTCCAGGATCATGACCTGAGCTGAAGACAGACACTTAATGAGTGAGCCACCCAGGTGCCCCTATATTGACTTAATTATTATAAAAGAGCCCTCTTTTACTCTCAAGTGAGCCCTAATTCAGAGAATACATTTCATGATCGCTCTAATCAAGTAGGAAGATGTGCCAATATTTAGGCCGCAAATACTGGTTTATAGCAATAGGTAAATGTGATGCATCAGAATCTAGTAAGGGGACTGTTAAAAGATAAAGCTGTATCCCCTCCTTGCAAAGCTGTCTCCCCATCCCAGTAAATCTGGGTCAGGAATTTGGTCTTTAAAAAACATATTATTTGATACAACTCAAATTTTGGGGACCGCTAATCTCTATATTGCAAAAAACCTTCAATTTTTATACCAATAGCAAACACTAATGTAAACATTTTGTGCAAACTATTATTATGACAGGGCTTTCGAGGGGCCCCGATGGTCTAGGTGTTTTTTTTCAAATACATGCATAGCCCAGAAAGACCCCAGAAAGACTTTGAAACTAAACCATTAGTGGACCTCTCAGTTCTACAGAAATCATGAGGAAAATTTGAGAGCAAGTAATGATGTAGCTCAATTCTTACATTAATAATCTGAATTACTCTAAGATGTGATTAGGTCCATATTCAAGGAAAATGAGAAATGGAAAGAAATTTTTCTAGGAAATGGGAGAAGTTTTAAAAGGAACTGTAAATAAGACAATCATATTCAGATAAATCAGCAGTCACTTTGAAAAACCTAATATAATAGACTCAAGAATAGATTGAGTCTAACCTAATATAATAGACTCAAGAATAGATTGGTTTTAGAAAATAGCATTAACTCTCTTATTTTAAAGAGTTGGGGAAACTGAGGTCCAGTGAATTTCAATAATTTAAATTACTTATTCAAAAATAATTCTTGGCTTTAGGAAAAAAAAAGATATTTTGTTTGCTGGTTCTTATTTCAGTTTTTTTTTTTAAATCCCATGTTACTCAGTAAATTTGGGGTTATTTATTCTCAAAACTGGCTGTCTGAGTCTGTCCCTTCATTAACTTGCATAATTGAACCATGTAAGTCTGCAACCATCTGAAAAAAATCATGGGTATGAAATCTCATTTAGTTACTATTTCTAAATAGACATCCAGAGGGTCAAAATATGCTTTTTTAAGTACATGAATAAAATGTCTAAGGAAAGCAAAAGTGCCTACAGTTATATAATAAATATAATGTATATGAAACAAAAAATTAAGTGGCTCTAGCAAATGTAAAGAAATAAAAAAATCTTTGACGTTGCCATAATTTCTAAAATCTTTAGCCATTCAACATTTAAATTCAGTTTCTAATTCAGGAGCTTATCTCACTGTTTTGCTTGTTTTTTCATAGTTCGTACCCTGTCTCATCACTTTTCACCGTGTGATTTATTTGGGTGTTAGATTTTTGTTCCAGTATAGCAAAATATCATCAGGATATAATTTAAAAATTTTCTTGTTGCAGGAGTGCCTTCTCTTAAAAGGCAAAGAGTAAAGAGTAGAACATGAGAAAGCATGAAATGTTCTATGCAATTGAAGATCATCATTCTTTTTTCTAAAGACATCCAAATGGCCTATAGTTTAATGGCCTCTATGATAAAATACACACCATAATACTTCCATTATGGATGGATACGGGTAGCCAGATGACTGAACTTTTGCCTGACCTAATTCAAATGAATTGGTTTTGTGTTCAATGTATTAAGGCACAAGGCAATTAATCCTTTTCTTCTTAAATTACAGCAGGAGGGATGGGAGAAAGCAAAGAAGGAAGCTAATAATTTTGTGGTGTTTTATTTACTTTATACAAATTATTTAATCTTAATAATCATTTGAAGTAGGTGGTATTACCTGCATTTTACAGATGAGGAAACTGAAGCAGCTCAGAACGGTTATGTGTTCAAGATTCACAGTGTAAATAAACAGCAGAGTTAAACTTTGAATCCAAATGAATGTGACTCTTAATCACCTCTCTGCACTGCACCAGTGTGGAAATAAGGCTTACGGAAGAGCAGCTTCAGAAAAACTCAGGAGTTAATTTTTCCTTAGGAATAGCTGGGTTTCAGGTATTTTTAAAAAATAACAGTTATGAATGCTATATAGTTCGATGTCATAGGAGCCCCATATACCTGCTCTCACAAAACTCTTCACCTTCCAGAACTTCCTGAATCTGCCCAAACTTGATCTCTTATACCATTTGCATTTCCTGACAGATTACTGCTGCGCATGCCCAACCTTCTGGCTAAGGGAGTCAGACAATGGCCGTTTCACGTTGGGCAGCTCAGGCTGCATGAACACTTGATACTCTATGGTTAGTCCATCGAACTCTAGCAAGTTCCCATAGCAAACCAGAGCTGTTTCTCAAAAGGAGGGTAATTATTTGCAAGTGATGGCACACATACACATATATACAGGCCAAAACCTAGAGGTCTGTTTGCTAGAGGTTCTGTACAGCAATCCTCTTTGCCAGGGACACTGAAGTATCATGAAGTATCATTCATTATTGGGTGTGCTAGATAATGAGGCCTTTTTGGAAGGGAAGCTTAAACGCAGCCTGTGGAGCTGCAGAGCCTTCTCTTTTTCTGGGACCCACTCAACACTACCAGCCTGTCACTTAGTAAACGAGTCTAAATGACACGTGTGTAAATGCCCCACATCTTTTTGGAGAAGGATAAGAGGGAAATTTCTGATAGGTACTTTCACCAGCGGTGCAAGGTACTTCCTCAAAGGGATTTGGCCTCCCCTTAAATCAGGGAATTCTGGATCTGTGAATTGACATAGGTCCCAAAAGGCAGTGAGCAGCCATGGTTCACCATTGTGAATACTGGAGCTAGGTTCACGGCTAACTGGACCTAGAACTTTCTCAGTTACACAGATCAAGTGATACTCTAGTGGTCTGCCCATTTATTTTGCTCTGGACACCACGATCAGTTAGTACCTCTAAAGATCTCTAGGGTCCAAGGTGGTCTGATGATCTGTATGTCCCTGCTGCCCTTTAAGGTAGACACTTCCACCTTTCTTTGTCATGGGCTTCTGCTGCTCTGGGACCCTAAAATTCCCATTAATATCAGGGAAACCATTTTAATAGTAGTGTGTTGGTCTGCATAGTGTCCTCTCTCGCTCCCTGCAAAGCTGTCCTTATTCTATTATCAGGTATCTGTGAATATGTTACATTACATAGTAAAACAGACTGTATATAATAGTTGAGGGTCTTGAGATGGAAAGATTATTCTGGGTTATCTAGGTATGTCCAATATGATCATATCCTTTTAAGAGAGAAACAGAAAAGAAGGTCAGAGGGAGGAAATGGTACACTGTGCTTTGAATATGAAGAAAGGGGCCATGAGCTATCTCTAGAACCTGAAAGAGACAAGAAACAGATTTTTTTGCTGCAGTCTCAACAAAGAAGTACACTTGATTTGAGACCTGTAAGACTTATTTCAGACTTTTGACTTCCAGAAATATAGTAGAATAAAGTAATGTTGTTTTAAACCACTAAATCCTGATAATCTGTTGTGGCAACAATAGGAAATGAATACAGATGCCACCACGTAGAATAGTGGTTCTCAATCAGGGTTAATTTTGTTCCTTCTAGGATTCAGCGGGCACTATCTGGAGGCATTTTTGATCGCTATGATTCAGAGGAGGGTAATTCTGGCATCCAGAAGGCAGAGACAAGTTTATCCTGCATTTCACAGAACAGGCCCTCAGAATAAAGAATTATCCTGTCCAAAATGTCAATAGTACTAGATTTAAAAAATCCTGCCCCGCAGTCATGCCTGGCCATGAAAGGAGAGGAACAGCAGAGAATCAAGAATTCAGGAATTCCCTCACTTATGTATTTCTCAATGCCTCACTGAGGGCAATGTCTTTGGACCTTCTCAAGGAGCATAGTTGCACATGACAAATCCAGTACATTTCTAAATCTCTTTGGATGCCTTTCTCCATGTCATGCTAGAGTAGCTATGACATGTCAGCATCATCAACTGTAGGCTGCTGTCATGGAGTCCAATGAACTACATAATCTTTCAGAACCATCTCTTGCTGCATAAGCTAATATATTAGAAAAACAATCTCCTTAATTGCCAAGAAATGACAAGAAAGAAATGGTATTATGTGATGCAACAGAGGTGTTAGCTAATGAAGTATAGTCATCATGCTGCAGTACAGAAATGTTTCAAGTCAATGTTTTGCCCCTTAAACTTACACAATGCTAAATGTCAATTATATTTCAATTGAAAAAAAAAAAAAGAAATTAAAAGAAAAAGCGTTCCTGGGTGGCTCAGTAGGTTGAGCATCTGCCTTCGGCTTGGGTCAAAATCTCAGAGTCTGGGATCAAGCATGCGTTGGGCTCCCTGCTCATCTTCCTTGCTCTTCCCCTTCACTTATGCACTCACTTTCTCTCTCACTCTCCCTCTCAAATAAATAAATGAAATATTAAAAAAAAAAAATAAAGCACCTCCCCAGATCTGAATCTCCAGCAAGTATACCCTTATCAATGAATCCCAGCCAGAGTTGGGTTTTTATTTCATTCTCCTCTAACATCCTTAGAATCCATTCCCATTCATTCCTCAGGTTTCTGTTGAGATATGTGCGAAGACTTGCAATTCTTCTGGTGTGTAAGCTGTTTCTTCCTGGGTAATATTATGTACCTGTCCCTCTTGGAACATTTGATCCTCGTTATAGGTCTAGGAGAAATAGGAGGTATTGGCATCCTCTTCCAACATGTTCACCGCAAAGAAAGTTATCACAGGATTTTTAAGCAGAAGGCTAGTCTCAGAACTAGAAGGAAAGCTACTTTTAATAGGATGGGAGTCTCAAAGTGATCTGGAGGCTCAAGAGCGTCCATGGCATCTCTGCCCAAAAACAGAGTACACATTGCAGGATTCAGAGTCCCATTCTTTATCAATCAATGCCCTAACTTGCACATGAGGAATTTACTGAGACTGTGAATTCAGTTAACACTGTAATACAGCAACTAACACAGCTACATTTTGTGCTTGATTTTCAGCAATACCAACCCTCCAACAACCAGAAATGAGAGCTTAGTTTAGGGCTATTACGGAATCTCTCAGATTCTCAGGTAGTGATTTAAGTTTAGAGTTCACAGGCCTGAGCTTATCATCTTTTCTTTGTTATCCCCGAAGGGCACTCAAAAGAATCCACCCCACACCATAGTTATCTTTATTGTCATATTGGCCACATGCAAGTCCACACGGGCTCCCGAGGCACAAGCTTCAGTTAGTACCTCAGTGCAATCCATCGCAGACATTCACTCATGCATTCGTTCCATAAATATTTATTGAGATTCATTATTTATTAGTTCTTTCTCTAGGAGTTGTTAAAGATTCTAACAACTTCTCATCAGAATGTTTAATGTTGTTTCCAAGAAAAATTTTAGAACAAATTATTATTAAACAGCTCTTTTATCAACACTTAATAATCTCTTATAATACATTTGTACTAGTAAAATTTCTAGAGCTTTTTTTATCTTTTTATTTTATTTATTTATCTTAAAAAAAGATTTTATTTATTTATTTGAGAGAGAGAGAGAGATAATGCACAAGCAGCAGGGAGGGGCAGAGGGAGAAGCAGACACCCTGCTGAGCGGCAACATGGGGGCTGGATCGCAGGATGATGGGATCAGGACCCCAAGGACCTGAGCCGAAGGCAGATTCGTAACCAACTGAGCCACCTGGGAACCCCTAAAGCTTTTAAATGTATAGCATAATCTCATTTAATCATAGGACTCCTCTTTAGAAACTAGCATGAGTTTAGTCACACTTAATGATACTAAAGTAAATATTTCCTGTTTTGATACCAGACATAGTACATAAATTAAATAATACTGAATCTATTTATTTATTTATTTATTTATTTTTAAAGATTTTATTTATTTATTTATTTGACAGAGAGAAATCACAAGTAGACAGAGAGGCAGGCAGAGAGAGAGAGAGAGGGAAGCAGGCTCCCTGCTGAGCAGAGAGCCCGATGCGGGACTCGATCCCAGGACCCTGAGATCATGACCTGAGCCGAAGGCAGCGACTTAACTACTGAGCCACCCAGGCGCCCAATAATACTGAATTTAAAGATTGTCTTTGAAACTCTGCACTCAAACAGTAATAATCAACTTATTTTATCATGTATGTATATAATTTATGTAGTCCTCGAGAGAGATATTCTAGGATTTAATTTACTACCATCTTATTCATTGGTCACCACAAAGTAGGTTACTTGAGTCTGGGCTGCTAATATATTCGAAAATAGAATAGAAAAATTAAAAGAATTTTTAAAGGGAAATTATAAAACATAACTAACAAAATGAATGTCAGCAGTGAAAAATATAAAGCTTTGGTTTTACATTCAGATAAATAAATTGCATGAAAACAGCATGAAAGTTCATTTGCCTAAATTGTATTTTATATGAACAAGATTTTAATATATTTTGATTGAAAAATCATTATGATGTAAAATAAAAGCACTTCTAAGTGAGACATCCATTAAACTTCGGTCACATTAATATATACATGATAAAGTATAAGTTGAGAGATTCAGGCCTTAGGAAAGCCTTCCTTTCTAGAGTTCAGACAATAGTTGAAAACGTCTAGATATTTAAAGTCCCTACTGTTTATAAAAGTTACCAAAATTTGGGGAGAAACCAGGCAAAGACAGCAGGGAAATAATAAAAGGTTTAGAAACAATTCATGGGAAGGATGTTAGAGGGATTGGGACTGTTAGCAGAGAAAAGAAAAGATAGAACAATGATGTCAGTCTTTATACATCTGAATGGATATTAACTGGATAAAGTGTTAGGCTTCTCTAAAGATGCAGATGGGACAATGGTAAACATTACAAAATTACAGAATTAAGTTCAGCCCAAGGATGTATTCCACAAAAATAGTACTCATTCTTGAAAGTGATCAAAAGAAGCCAAATTACTATTTGTAACAGATACTGTAGAGAGGCATTTCTACAGAATAGGAGATTGGGCTAAGGATATATCTAAAGTCCTCTTGCTTTCTAAGATTCATTATTCTGAGTTCACAGAGCACCTACTGTAAGGAGATTTATAGCAAGAGATGATAGAGAAAGGCAGAACTACTTAACTTCCATTTTTGGACCACTTTTTTTCATCAATTATATTGATTTTAAGGCTGGAATTGATAGAACCAACATGGTTAGAAAATTTAAATCTGAAAGAGGTAAGACAACTGTAAAATAATACCCAGTCAGCTGAAATTAGTTTATGTGAAGACTTTTTTCTTTTAATTGTATAGATATGTCTTCAACTTTTCCAGGGAAATTTTCAAATATACTTTCACATAAATGCAAAAATCTAGAAACTTCTGAATACATACTGGACTTTTTTCATATTGTTAAACTTATGACCCTCCAATGTAAAAATAAAAAACAAGGCAATTAAGTGTGACATTTGACAAAATCTATAATAAAGTATATCCCTCAAATATAAACAGAATCATGCTATTAAAATAAGCAACAGACTTATAACATTATAAGCTTTAAAACTGAAAGAACAGAGAAGCCCTTCTTCAAAATATTATCTTTAACTACAGTTTAAGGAAAAGAAGGTTTATTTCTAGCAAAGCAATTTCCTGCACATAAAAACAACAAAGAAGAGATCTAAGTTCACCACAACATATTGACCGCTGGGAATTAAGGGGGAGGGGAGATTACCCAGTTTAATCACTCAGGTTTTACTTACACCAAATGCTTTAAATCTGTCCCAAACTACTGGTGTTTCTAAGATAAAGCACAGAGTTTTCCCTTAGGTTCATCTGCACAAAATTGTTCCAAGAGAGTCAAATTAAATGCAGAAACAGTATAGTCATCCATATGCTTAACTATTTAAACGACATCAACTTAAAGAACATAATTATATTAATCATATGTAATTATTTTTCATTTCTAATATCAGTTTCTATGAGATTATACCTGTATTTTATATTTTAGGAGACTTTATTAATAATAATGTGGGGTTGCTAGATGAAATTGCTCTGATAATTACAGTGACTATGGAATAAGGAAAAGATTTCTGGTTTTTATCAACCACATCCCATCCTTATCCCCAAACTCTTCATGTGGTTAGGTGACTTGTGGCAAAACTGTGGATAAGTGGATATGTTCACCACTCTTAAGATTTTCTCTACTAAGACATCTCTTCTTGCTGCCTTTTTAAGGTGGCCATGTCTGGAGTGAACTAGTGCCAAGACCTGATGTGAACTAACACAGATCTGCTGAAGGAATTTCCTAATCTCCTGGCCTCTTCGACCTTGAAGGAACAGACTGAGCAGCTGGAAGCAGCAGAAACTCGGATGTGAGAATGCAGATGGACTCAAGATTGTTCACAGTGAAGCCATCATTCCCATTTTAGAGCTGAGGACATTGAGGTACAGAGGAAGGAATTGCGATCCTGTGCAGTTACATCACATTGCTATGCATACTCTTTATTTCCTGACAACCTTTTTCCATTAGTTAAATAAAGTCTCCCTTCTAGCCAAGTAAACTTTAGAAGATGTGCATCTAGAGGATTAACAATCACATAGAGTAACAGGCTATCATTTGTTTTTTGTCTTAAGATTTTATTTTTAAGTAATCTCTACACCCAATGTGGGGCTTGAATTTACAAACATGTGATCAAGGGTCACACACTCCTCCAACTGAGCCAGCAGGCCCCCCACAGACTACTTGAACGGAAAATCTGAACACAACCAGGAAAAGTTGGAACATTTCAGATGTGTTCAAAGTGAATTTTCCAATGTGTGTTCAAAAATTCCAACTGTATGAAAAATTATCTTTTGTAGACAAGTCATCTCATAAATTGCACTTCTAAAAATGGGAATTTTTGATTTTCTATTTCATATTAATGAAGAATGGTGAAGCTCTTTGTTCCTATGCCAGAATCCAAACAATAAGAAACCCCAAAGTACCACTTATGCAGGAAAAATATAATAAAAGCAGTATTCATGAGAGACTGTGGACTCCAAGAAACAAACTGAGGGTTTTGGAGGGGAGGGAGTGGGAGGATGGGTGAGCCTGGTGGTGGGTATTAAGAAGGGCACGGATTGCATGGAGCACTGGGTGTTATATGCAAACAATGGATCATGGAACACTACATCAAAAACTAATGATGTACTGTATGGTGACTAACATAACATAATAAAAATAATAATAAAATAAAAAAAAACAGTGCTCACCATGAGTTTTTTAATTCTAAAGATTTGATTATTAGATTTTTTTAAAAGATTTATTTATTTATTTGACAGAGATCACAAGTTGGCAGAGAGGCAGACAGAGAGAGAGGGGGAAGCAGGCTCCCCGCTGAGCAGAGAGCCCGATGCGGGGCTTGATGCCAGGACCCTGAGATCATGACCCAAGCCGAAGGCAGAGGCTTTAACCCACTGAGCCACCTAGACGCCCCTGATTACTAGATTATTAAATACGAAGTGGCAGATAGTAACATGGATGCTAACCATGTGCCTCCACTGTCAACTTAGAACAATTCAAGTAATTCCATAACACAACCTCTTGAAATTAAATCTTCTTGTGTGATACCCCAGTCCTACTAAGGCTAACTGAATTACTGGGTGCCTGTATCAGAGGTGCCCGTCTGATGACTGATAACTACCTTGTACCCACTTGCCTTTCCATTCCATGTGTGCTCCCCACTTCCACAACCATTATCAGACACGTTTGTGATTTATGAAAGTAAAGTATAAGCTGTTTCTGTTTTCCCCCACCTACTTAGTACCTCTACCCTCCCCCCCCCCATTCTCCTCCCCCTCTTCCAAGTCAATGAGCTTTAAAATGTTTTCCCTGCATTTCTTCTTTCTCCTGCTCTCCTTCCCACAGTGGAATGCTTTTACTCTACTGACACTGTCCTCCTCCAACACATTTTGGCTATACTGAGATTGTTTAAAACTCTTCATTCCAAGCAACTGTTAAGTTTTCCTTTTAGTCTATTTCCTCTATTACAAAATTTTTACTTAGCAACTTTATTACAAATTACTAGTCATTCTAATATTATCCATTTAGACTCACACACACACATGCCCCCCCCACACACACGTGCACACACAAATGAACTTTGCAACTATTCATTGCTTACTACTGTTTCCTTATCATATCACCTTTTCCTTTCTTAAGGCCTCTGATTCATTAAGAACATTTTTAAAAAGATTTTATTTATTTGAGAGAGGGACAGAGAGACTGAGAGAGAGAACATGAGCGAGGATGAGGATAAAGGGAGAGGAAGAACTAGATTCCTCACTGAGCAGGGAGTACCCTGGAATCAAGACTTGTGCTGAAGGCAGAAGCTTAAGTGATTGAGCCACCAAGGCACCTCCCCTCCCATTAAGAGTACTTTTAACAAAGTAACTTCAAGAGTATTTGTAACAAATGGTAGGCATAATGGATGTAGTTTCTAGTCCTTATTTCCTTACAAGTTTTTGTTTGGTTGGTTTTGGTTTTTTCCTGACAGACAAAGGGCATTTTTGCTGGGCCTATACTTCTGGAGTAACTTTTTTTCTTCAGTACTACGTTTATAGAGGTTACTTTGTTGGCTTCTAGCTTTTAGTGTTGCAAGTGAGAAGTCTGAAGCCAGACTCTATTTTCCCACGTCAGTTTTAATTTTGAACAGAAGTTTGCAACTTCTATTTTTAGGTATGTATTTTGAGAATTTTAGTTTGATATGTCTAAATCATTTCATTTGTATTCAAGCTTTCCTGGAACCCCTTCAATATGAAGACTCAGGGAAGTTTCTTCTGTTACATCTTTTCTTAACTGATTTTCCTCCATCTCTAACTTTTCCTTCGTATGGGTTTCATTGAAATGCTTTGTCTCTTAATTTTTTCCTCATGGTATCTATCTGTTTGTAGTTTTTCTCTGTGTTTTGAAATATTTCTTATTCTGGACTCTTAGTCTAATCAGATTCTCAGCAATATTCATACTTTTCTTTATTTTTTTTTCTATGTTTTCTTTTTTTTAATTTAATATCAGTTAGCCAACATATAGTATATCATCCATTTTGATATAGTGCTCAATGATTCATTAGTTGCATGTAATACTCTGTGCTCATCAGATCACGTGCCCTCCTTAATATCCATCACCCAGACGCCCCATTCCCCCACCCTTCCCTTCTACAACCTTCAGTTTATTTCCTAGAGTCAAGAGTCTCTCATGGAGACAAATCATCCTTTCCTTTAAGTCACTTACTGAATTTTTAAATCAAAATGTTTTTGTCATTCCGGTGATACTTTTGATGTAGAATCTCTTGGTTGTTTTTGTTATTATTTTTGTTTGGTGAGAGTCATATTTTGCCTCTCCTAGTTGCACATATGGTGATTAATACCTGTGTCCAAGATTTCTCTCTGCATGGTATCCTCAGCATCTGATCATCTCAGGAGATTAGCATCATGGTTCTCCTAACTATAATGTGCATAAAAATTACCTGGGGGGTTATTTAAAATACCGATTCTGATTCAGTAGGAATCCATTTGGTCCCAGGTGTCTCTGGTAAGGTAGATGTTTTTGGTCTGCAGACCACACGTTGTACAAGGGGGTGGTTAAGGTAATCAGTAATGATTTATAAAGAGAAAAGTGACAAGGAGGTCACTACTTGTCTCTATCTTCGTAAGCTTCCTTCTTCAACTCTTTAAGTGTCCTGCCTGCCTGTGATCCGTGGTGGATAAGGCCCCTGGGTCACAAGTTTTGCTCATTGCTGAACAGTGTCAATACTAAAGCTAAATGCCTGAGAACCTTGTTCTGTTACCATCATTCACCCTCCTGCCGATCCCTAATCACAACTGGGATTGTCTGGGCCACATCCTAATGTAAAACAGGAAGTCGACTTAGCATGCCAATGCTTCCGTGGACATTTCAAGTAAGACAGTTGACATGGATGCCTCAAATATTTATTTGTTTAACTAAGAAGTCATAAAACTAAATAACCAGCTGATACTCAGTGCTAATGATCCTCTAATATTGCTGTATACCAAAGCCTAAGGACTTCTGTGCATTCTAGAACAAATACTTACTTGATTCCTCTCATCAACAAATATAGACTGGAAATATATTATGTGCCAAGCACTCTGCAAGGTGATTATGATTTAACAATGAGCAGGACAAGCATTGCTAGCAATCCTTAATAGTCTATATTGGTTAGAGAGTTTCAGAAATGTATTTTACCAGATTAAGGGAATTCATTCAATTATATAATATGCATATAAACAGAATTTGGATAAAAAGTGTGCAAAGAAATCACATAATTCTTTCAACTTTGGAATGATTTGTAGATCATATTAATATATGTATTAGTAGAAATATTAAAGTGATGAATTTGGAGTTTAGGTGGTCATAATGTAGATGAGATAGGCTTTACCAGTTTTTTTTTTTAATAGGAATAGTTTTTTTTTTTTTTTTAAGATTTTATTCATTTATTTAACAGAGAGGGAGAGATCACAAGCAGGCAGATAGGCAGGCAGAGAGAGAGGGGGAAGCAGGTTCCCCGCCGAGCAGAGACCCCAATGCAGGGCTCTCACTGAGCCACCCAGACACTCCTGCTTCTGTTTTTGATACCATTAGAAGTGGAGCGCTTCAATGTTGGTGCTGAAGATAACTCCAAGGAGGCAGAAAGGGCTGGGCAGGTTTTAACCCTGATGGTCAGCTCCAGTTCACCCCCCTTATGCACGTGACGATGCAACGAGCAACACCACTGGCAAATCAAATAAATCTCAATCAGGGTTGGGTTTACAAAATAGATGGCAAACTTTCTTCTGGTGGAAGGAAATGGGCAAAATTGGAGGATCGGAGAGATGGCACAGCTCATTCCCCTAGCGGCTTTTCTGAGTTGGTGCGAGTTACACAGTGTTGTCCCGGGAGTAGCTTTTTTTTTTTTTTTTTTCTTTTTTAAAGATTTTATTTATTTGTTTGAGAGAGAGAGAGAGAAAGTAAGTGGTGGTGGGGTGGGGGAGGATCAGAGGGAGAAGGAAAAGCAGACTCCCTGCTGAGCAAGGAGCCTGATGCAGGACTAGATGCCAGGACCCTGGGATGGTGACTTGAGCCAACGGCAGATGCCTAACCAACAGAGCAACCCTGGTGCCCCAGGGGTAGATTTTTATTTCTCTCCTTGCCTTTGTCTTTGAGGGTCCAGCCAATCTGGAGTAAGACCATTGTGAAGCTTACAGTCTAAAAGTTCTATGATGCCTTTAGACATCCAAATTGTAAATACTTGCATAATTCCTAAGTCTAAAAGATATCAGAATTATATCTATACCTGCACCAGGAATGCAATATGAAAAGCCAACGTGCTTCAGAAAATCTATGGAATGATGCTGTTCTTCTCTACTGCACGATTTGATTCCTAATAATCAAACAACAATAGAAACAACAACAAAAAGCTGTACTGGTTGGTCAAAATGTAAACAAAACTAAGGAGGTGACTATGTTCGATCTTCTACAAGGGCTCTTACTGAACATTAAAATAGCAGTTATATCAGTTTTCTATAATTCTCCAATTTACCCAAACCAAAACAAGGGTCACTCAAATGGAACTCTTCTAGAATGACTCTGTAAGAAGAGAAGCCTGTTGAACTGAACAATGATGTAGGAACAGCTAATTCCTTTTGAATGCTCAGTATGCCCCAGTACCCAGCAAAACGTTTTACATGTGTGGGACACGTAATTTCTAGATTCATCATTTTCCTGGTTCTAAGGAAGCAGACTCAGAGGCAGATGGTTCACAAAGTTACCCAACTAGTAAGTGGTGTGGTCAGGATTTGAATCCAAGAGGGTCTGGCTATTGAGTTTACACATTTAGTCACTAATGTAAGCGGCCTAGATGAGCAAACACTTGGAAATCATACTGGGATATAGCTTCTGAAGCCTGGCGTAACTGTGGGCTTAGGTGTAATGTCAGTAGACAAAATCGCTTTACATGCTGAAATCAGAGAATCCCTGTTGGGGGAAAATCTGAAAGGCCTAGCTGAAACAGAGAAACAGGCTTCAGCAATACGTGAAAGTACTCAGATGATTTTCTAATGATCTTAACAACATAGTTCCTTTAGCCATTAGGTTTACAAAGAGAAACAGAATGAAATGCACTTGCTATTTTTTTTTTCCCCTTTACTGGAGCCATTATGTAGATATTATTCTTTACATACTTTTTAAGTATTCATATATACCTAGTTCTAATTTAAAAATTAGATTAGCTGACACTCATTAAACTTCGGTATTTTCAGTGAGAGGTTTTCATGGTCTTTTTCACAGCAAGGCCATTTACTGAAGAAAAAAACCAAGAACACATGCAATCTTAAATCTTACTATGGTTGGGTCCCTGGTTTAAGAAGGATTAGATTTCCAGAGATTGGGCATTAATTAACAACATTCTTGATCCACTCCCTGATCTAGTATTTAGTAACAACTCATTAAACAAAGAAGGGCAGAATCTTCTGAAAAACACAAAAAAACTTCCAAGATTTCAGAGTGCTATTGCACTCAACCCAAGACATGATACCCTTGCTTCAGAGGCACAAAATCTAGTAGAAAGAATTTAGTGAGAGATCCAGAAAGTGAGAGTAAGTAACTGATCAAACCAACACAAGAGTCCTGAATCTAAGATTCTCAGACCAAGTTGAAGCCCTCTGTTACAATCTTTCCCCAGTTAGGTAAGCAGGGTGCTGAATTGCTTTGTGACAGTCCCTCTGGGCATGTGTGTCTATGAACTCCTCTACTCTTGACTTTGAAATCAGACCTCCATTCTCATTTGCCACAGATAGAAGACGTACCCTAATCTGTATTTCACCAAACCAAAAAAAATTTTTTGAATGCAGAGTAAGAGGTAAGTCTCTAAGGAGAAGATAACTCTGGCAAAGAAACGCACTAGGTGTTAGGGGAAGTAAAGCATCTGTACAGATACCAATCACAATAAGAAACAAACAGCCAAGAATACATGACTGGTCACGGTGGATTTCTCAATAAAAATATTGTTATACCCCACATTATGGTGCTTCTGTTATCGTATTATTCCTTCAGAAGTTTTTACATATCTATACATTTACCCATGGCACCAATTTGTACCTTTTGTTGCTATTATCAATCTTATTATTTTTTGTTGTTGTTTGTTGTTAAAAACAACAAACATTGTTTGAAGCAATGTTGAAGCATTCACTTCACTTTTTGGGGGGGTTGATAATCTCTCTCTCTCTCTCTTTTTTTTTTTTTTTTTTGAGAAATTGCCTTTTTTCCTATTGTTTATAGCTCAGTAGGAACTTTATTCAAGGTGTGTTGCCGTTTTCTATGCAGAGGTAGCAGGGTAACCCAAGCTTCGCCTTTGGACACTCTATGATCTGAATTGCGCGTAAGAATGAAAAGTGAGGACGCTTGGGTAGCACAGTCAGCTGAACATCTGACTCTTGATTTTGGCTCAGGTCGTGATCTCAGGGTTGGGAGATTCAACCTTGTATCGGGCTGCACACTCAGTGCGGAGTCTTCTTGAGAGTCTCTGCTTCTCCTTCTCCCTCTGCCCCTTCCCCCGCTCTCCCCCTTTTAAAATAAAATAAATAAATAAAATCTTAAAAAAAGAGAATGAAAACTGAAAGTGTGCCCCCATGAGTCTAGAAAGCAATCCTATTTTTATGCTTTGGCCTCCCTTTAGTTTTATCATTTTCCATGCCTCTTTCTCCAAAATTCATGGCTGCAGTCAGCTCTTACATAGCTATTCAATAAATTCTGTTTTTGCTTAGGTTAGGCACAGTTGTATCTGTTTATGGCAACTTAAAAAATCCCAATAATTTGTTTACATGCAACTGGAGGTCAGTGTTTTTTCTCACGATGCCACTACAGGTTCCTCCTAGGAACTTACCATCCACGCCTCTTTGTCTGTGAATGGTCTCCTTCCCCCCACCTCTTGCCCCTGCATAGCTGACCTGTGTTAGCTCCTAGCTCTGACCTGATTTTATCTATTTTAAATACTTGACCTTGGTCTGGTCATATCCTGAGATATCTAACTTTTCCCTACCTGTATCCCCTATATTCTGAAATAAGATATCATTGTCATTGACAATATTTTTATTTTTATTAGCCAGATCTGTGCCTTATTACTCGTTCCTCAGTAATTATATACTAAGATTTCCCATTCTATTATACCATTCTTTAATGCTTCCATTATTAACCAATAGCCTAATCTAATAAGCTAAAGTCAAAATGGTTTACATGAAAAGTACATCAGCATGAATTGCAAATTTAATTCCATCAGAAATAAGTATTTTCCAAACTGCTAATGGGTTATAGCAAAAGCTAGGTGAATGGGTTCAAATTTTTAAAAATAAAGGACAAAAAGGATCTCATTTCTGCCTTTTGAGATTATCCTTAGATATATGTTGTGGTTGTATAGGAAGTTAAACATAACTCCTATTTTTTTATAAGAAAACTCCACTCCTACTTCCGTAAGTGCAATTATTTCTATATGTCTTTATATTGTTGCAAAATAATTCTTACATTAAATACTTATAAACTTTCTACAGAAACCCCTCAAGCAAATTATTAAAATGAAAATAAAAAATACTATTTTATCATCTTTTCCCCAAATGAATAAAAAATACAGCTCAGTAATTCCAACAAAAATGTTAGATGAAGAACTACATGAATGGGAAGTGCTATTTTGGGCCTCAGTTAATGAATATCCTATTAGTTTCCAAGAAAATAAAAAGATGATAATTACATGAAAATATGATTCATAAAGTACAGTGCAGAGGGTAAAGCCTAGTGACCTTCACAGAGAAGAGAATGATGTTTCAGGTGCTGTTAAGCTCAAAGCCTGGTACCAAGGGCAAAAATCGGAAATGCTAAAAGTAATTACACAGGACAATCCTCACTGAAATTTACAGCACAGGTTGAAAAACTACATCCATACTACCTAATTATCTCTGTAGGAGAACTTTCATCTCCAGCAACCAGAAATTTTAAATTCAAATTTTAGTATATATAGGTCAACATAAACCCAGGGAGAAAAAAAAAAAACACCCTGATAATTGCAAAACTGGGAAATAAATTAAACCCACAGAAGTGATTTCAGCCAACAGAAATAGTACAGAAGTCAGGTAGGCTAACAGAAATAGTGACTATCATTCCAAAACAAATTTTTAAAAACTATCCTTGAACGTAATACAAGAAATGCACTAATCTATGACTGAAAGAAAACTTATAAATGAAACAATGAGGCCAGTTCACAATTAGTGACTTTTCACCTTTTAAATGTCAGTTTTGCAGAGTCTATATCTTTTCACAAGGAAACAACAGCCTCAAATGAATCATAAAGGTCAGCTGAAAGAAGAGAAAAAGGGTTTGATGCATTTTTTCCACAGAGAAATATTTGGGTTGCTGGTAATCAAAAGGAATTTGGCCAGGAACACAGGTGCATTGGCTGGATTAATTTCAAGAAAGAGATTTCTGTGTGTGAAATTTCTGGATCCAGTATCATGTCCAAAAACAGTGTAAAATGAGCACACCAAGAGTCTGGGCTACCTTATTCTCCCCAATACTCAGCTATTCCAAGGAGCAACCTGTGCTCCTCGGTGGGGTTGCAGTTAGAAGAGAACCGCAGGGTAATTAATGGGTCCCCAACTGTGTAGGAGAACATCCAGCAAGCCAGCCCAGTTGATTGGTGCCACAGCTGTGTGCAGAACAAACCGAGGAAGTCAGCAGCTAAGGAGGGACTGAACTTAAGACAGGTAATTCTTTCTTCAGCTTGGCAATGTAAACGCCTCGAGTGCATGTCCGTATTTTCGTATTCTCAGAATTTGACATAAAGATGCCAGAGTCTGGGATCAAAGCCTTTGTTGCTATTGTTGAGCTGAACTGAATCATTGCCTTTAGAAGATTCTGAACTTTATTAGAGATTTCTGGATTTTGAACAACAACAAAAAAAAGTCTCTCCTCTATCATTAGTGTAGCTGCTATTATTAGTGATCATAATTTGCATAACATTAAAACAGGGCTTTATCAACAGTAGGCTGTGTCACAACCACTTTCCAAGCATATATGTACTTTGAAAATACTATTACTTCTGATGAGCAGAACTCTAGAAAAGAAAAGCAAATTTTGCCAACCTCAGTGTTGAGTTAGATTATATTTATTACACTCCTTAAAAATACAAATATGAAACTAGGTATAAACTCTGTACATGAATCAGGTACAGACTCCTTAGGCTTAAGACATAAAATAAAACTCACTTAGCTGTATGATGCAGGTTCTTTAGCCTTCTGTGTATCTTATAACTTAGTTCTCTCCTCCTAATCTCTGCATTATGTGGCTTTTCTTGTTAAAAAGTCTTCCTCTGGTCAGTGTGACTTGAAGTCTTACAACTTTTACCTTCACTCAAATATACCAGTGGCCTACTTCAGCAGTGGCTGTTACTTCAACAGCCCAGGAAATTACAGCTGTGACACTTGGTGCCAAATCTGTGTAGATACAAACATTTGCAAATTCTAGCACTGAAATCATTTAATATATGCAATGAAAAGGTGGTCAATAATATGATCTATACTCTGTATGTATCATTCTTTTTCAAATGTCACAGTAAATATATTAAAAGGCTCACAGGGTATGCATAAGCTCTAAGAATATATTTGCTAATTACATATTGTGATACAAAGTGATCACTGTGATACAAATGAAATCACAATAGTTTTTTTATTCCTCAGCCTTTGCCACTTTTCACCCTGTTTTCAGACTCCTATCCTTTCCTTCTCCCCAGGAAGTACTCCGGGTCCAGCCCACACCCGTCCAATCAGCAAGAAATTGACTTTGATAAACACATGCATAATAAAGCTTTGCTCACATAATAAGTAACCACTCCCAGTAATATTTATAAAAAATGCCACACAGAGAAAGCAATGCTCAAACAAAATGAATGAATTTCTATCGCCTAAGACTATAGTGAGGATATATACTTTCATAGAAGCTCTTTTCCAGCATCAGGACAACCTGCTGAAAAACAGTATTCTATGTAGGGTGGAAAAATATTTTTAGAACAACTTTCTGCTTTCTGTACATATAAAGAGAGAATTGTGACAAGTTGTTTATTTTTTTTTTTAATTGTAAAAATGCTACCAATTATCTATTTAGGTGAGACTATTTCTTAGATGCTTGGAAAATGAATTAGTCTGCTTTCTCTAAATTATGCCGCTTATCAACTAACACCCAAAGATCAGTGTCTTTGCTATTTATTTCCCAGCAAATCCCATGCCGGTGGTAGGAATTCTGCTACTGGGCTTGTTCCAGGCTGCAAGTGGTGTGGCGGGTCTGCACTCAGGCCTGAACAAAGAGCTGGGCCCAAGACATGCTATTGTTTAACAAAGAGCAGGAATGGAAACCAAAAATCAAACCCTGTGAGCGCCTTTATGGTTTCTCCTTAGAAGTATAGCATCCACTTAACATTCTAAGTAGTCAAAACAAGGTTTATCAACAGCCCTGAGGACAGGCTATAGAAGTGCTCTGCTTCCAGGGACTATGTAACAAGGGCGTGGAAGGAGTAGAAAATTGAGATTAAAAAAAAAAGAAAAGAAAAGAAAATTGAGATCAATGTTACAAAAACGACAACAGCAAATAATGTGTTAGGAATGTGTGAAGATATTTTCAGTCTTTTACAAGTAGTGCTCAGAAGCTCCATGTTCTAGTCAAGCAGCCCTGATAAGACTGAGCTAAGGCTCTTAAGTTCTAGTCTTGAGCAAACGTGCTCTGATTCAGTTTTCTCATCTGATAAATTAATTACTATTATCTATCTCCCAGACTGATTCTACGTGTTTCATGAGGTAATGTAAAAATCTTGAATATCCTTCTAAAAGTCTTAAGCTACTTCATATGTTTTCCATCTCTCCCTCATCCATCATTTCTACACATCATAGCACTTTGTTTTAATTCTGAAAAGTACAGACAATGTACAATTTAAATAGTCATTTTTAATACT
Source organism: Mustela nivalis (assembly GCF_964662115.1). NCBI lineage: Eukaryota > Metazoa > Chordata > Mammalia > Carnivora > Mustelidae > Mustela > Mustela nivalis. The sequence goes on from NC_139021.1 coordinate 49,084,278, forward strand.
ATTTTGCATAAATCACTCTTGTCCTTAATCAAATAAAGTGACCTTATTTTGATATTATCGTTTGTCACATTGTCCCTGCAAATATATAAGATCTGAAAGCAATTAATCTGGGAAGGGAGTGAAAAAAATTCCATAAAAAACACGCTATAGAGGCAAGTCTAAGTAAACAGGTCATTTGAAGTTCTGTTTATCCAAAACAGTGAAGTTTATAAACACTCGCCTTGACTTGTTCCTTCTAGTGCAAGTCTCTACATGCCATTATATTAATTCCACCCCAAGCTATTAGCCACTAGCGTGAGTGTTATGGATATCCTGTTGGGATAGGTAAAGGAAGAAAATGTTATATAAGTTACAATGATGCTCATACACTTACTGGAGTGCCTAGGTCTGGGCCTGTTTCCAGAAGATAAGAGGCCACATTTTAGAAGTCAAATCTCTTTCCAAAAACTAAAAGAAACCTTAGAACATACTACTAAGTGAAAATTTCTAACCAAAATTACTTTTCTTCATTCATATGTTCACCGATTAGGAAAACTGGTCTAACCATTACCAGTTAGTGAAAGAGGAGGGAGATAACCTCTCCCCCAATGAGTCTGTGGCACAGAGCAGCCTAATGAGGTTCCAGAGAACCCATCACGAGTCCAACAAATGAGCATTTATGCATTTGTCAGCCACCACCAATGCACTGGTGTATATAAAACAGACATTGGGAGTGATAAATAATTACAGGAGAGTAAACACATTATACAAAAAGTTAGGATCTAGAGACAGCATATGAAGGCAAAAAATGGTATGGCCTCAAAATCATCTTTGAACATTTCCTTAAATAGACCAAAAATATAGGACTCACATTACGAAGGTTAACACATTACTGTACTTTATTTTTGGGAAGAAACAATTTATCAGATATTCCATCATGGGCTTAAAGAATACTTTTGACATACATTTTTCATTTACTTGGATTTATCTAGGAATATTTATCCTAGGGAAACGTGGCACTGTTGTGTATGAAGACCTCTTGCAAAGGCTTCAATAAAATGGAGATGAAGATGGTTGGGTTTGTGATAAAGGAATGGAATACATATGTTGTGGGTAAAAGGGTTGTTCTAAGCCAGAAGAGTAAGACTCCCTAAAATTACCAGGTGCTGGAGAAAATGATAGGTCAGAGGGCTTATAAGTTATAATTGGAACTATGTGTCTAGAATCTCTTTGACATTTGTTGCTTGACACCAATAGTAATCAGAATATAATTTGGAATGTTTTGATTTTTGATTCTTTGGACAGTGCTCACTTGAAAATGTTCCTTGCATAGACAAAGACACCTGGTACCCGGATTTGTTTTATTTATATTTACTTGTAACAGAAACACTGGACAACAACATGGTCACTTTGATATCACTTGCTTTTCAAAGGATGTACATTCACAGTTGATTGAACCCATTCTGGCTGAAAAGCAAGACACAATGAATTGCCAGAAATTGCAATAAATTGTTACATTTCTAGTTTCTTAAATGTGTGATAGTCTAATTAACTTAAAATGAAAAATACTGAGATGATTTCAGCTAATGATAAAACACTGTTGCATACAAACACGAACAAATGTATTTCAGCATGATTACTTAATTTTGCAACAAATTTTGTTATTATAAAACTACTATTGCATCATGATAATCAAGGTTCTAAAAGAAACCTATTAAGTTTCAATTCAGTAAGAGAATTAAAAGAATATGAGAAAATAAAACTCTATTAAGAATGTGATTATGTCACATTAATTCTTTGTTTTAAAGTCCTTTTTTAGAGTTTAATTCAGTATTCTAAAGTATTTTAAAATAGTTTGTTATCTGGAGAGGATTCTTTTCACACCAAATGTTTCTACAATGGCTCTCCCTTCCACCAGTTCATATCACTAGGCTTATAGTATATAAATATCTACTAACATAGATACATTTATAGAAAAAGGAACTAGGCAGCAAAGGCCAAGAACATTAATTTTCTTAAAGGTCCACTGTCACCTATAGCTTGAATTTACTTGGGTTTATGACCTGATTTTCATTAAATTCTCATTCATTTTTTTTCAAGACATAAGGGCCAGAAAAGTACTAATTTTCATGGTGTTCTGACTACCTCAGAAAGGTTACTCTAGTTCCTTTTAGATACTAAATAATTTATTTTATACCCTTTCAGGAAAGCTTCTGATGTTCCGTTGTGCTATTCCTACCTTAGAACAATATGAAGTACTTCCTCAAGTACCCAAAACATGCCTCATTTGGGAAGTGGTATGAGGCTCTTGAGTGAGATCTTAGCACCAGCACATGCAACTGGCCTTTCCTCCACACTTGGCAACAAGTGGAGGTGTCTGGATCTCAGCAAGTCATTTCAAATTTGAATGCATTTCCTGGAGTGGTTTAGAATTTGTATTATTTTCATATTTAAGTTTTTTAACAACACTAACATAAGATTTCTCTTTTTCTCACACAGTTCATTTATGTGTGTGTGTGTGTGTGTGTGTGCCTGTGTATGTATGTCTGTGTATATTTATATGTATGGACTGTTTTCCTTTGTCCCCCCCACCCTTACCCCATAATCTTTAACTACTTTATTTGCTAGCCACTTCTCCGTTATCACTCTGTCCTATGTTGAAGACTCTAAGTACAGTAACTTAATAACTATTGCAAAAGAAACTTTTTATATGATTTGATGGAAGTGTTTTAAACAAGATGCTAGTGAATTAAACTGAATCAACCTGAACATTCTGTTACATGAGGCTGCAATGAGATGTCAACAGTTGGAATACAGAGAATAAAGTGGGTCTAATTTGGAAGCCAAAGTTAAAATAAAGATCCCAAACCAGAGTAGCAGGTTAGAACAAGAGTCAGGATTGTAAGACAATTGTTAAGAAAGGAACCACAGATACAAGAACAGGATTGTTTGTTTTTGCTTATAAATGGTGTTCTCATCTGTAAAATTGGACTGCTCTGCTTTATCTTATAAGGACAGGATGTGTGCATGGGTGAAGCCATATTGGGAGACCAATGCTCCAGTTAATCTCCAACAATGACCCCATTTTGACATAACTATCACTGCTGCATCCCCATTCCTCAACCAAATACACATTTCACTGTAGTTTACATAGCAAATATAACCAAAAGATGTTCTAAATTTAATTGTAAGCGTAACCATCTTATTTCCATTTCCCAGAACTTTTCTGAAACCACACTGTTCCCAGTTCAGTGTAACTTTGGGTGATTTTCAAACTCACTTTCTCCCAATTTTTCTTTTTCTTTTTTTTTTTTTTTTATTTTCTATATCTAATAACCAAGTCATAAAACTTCCTTTCCTAAAAGTTCCTGACAGAGTTACTCCTGCTACTTTATTCAACATTCTACTTTTGAACTCATCAAAATGCACTCAAATTATATATATTTCTGTCATTCTGTAGCCTCCGGAAAAATGTGAAGATCTGTAGAACCAGGGCAATGTTTTATTCCCTTTGTGGCAGGCATTCAAAGCAGAGTTGAGGATAAATGAGTGATTAAATGATTCCGTTTCATTTGGACAGTTGCTATTTTGGTCCAACCATGGAAGAAATGGCATGAATTTATTTCAACAAATATTTATGCAGGACTGTGCACTAGCCTAGGACATGGGGATACAACCCTGAGCAGCCTAGATGTGGTCCTCTGTCCCCAACATGTCTCCACTATCTTTCTATAATTATCTTTCCTTGCTCTCCAAGGTACGCACTGCCATTAAGTACCTCTACATAGTATCCACTTCTGAGTTTTTCTAGCTCATTCTTGCTCAGGCTATTCCTCTTAACTGTAACATTTTTATGTACAACTCTAGCAAGTCATTAATTAATTAACATTTTAACTCAAAAGCCATATTTAGCAAGGGAAAGCCTTACTTAATTAACCCCAATGTTCATCCAACATGTATATACAAAGTAATCTAGATCTGGAGTTAAATGATACTGAGGTAGAAATTATGTTTTATATTATTCCCATCATTAAGCCATCAACAACTATACTAATCATGTTTTCTTTTAAAGGCTTGTTAACTGAAAATATATTTTGTCCAATAATTTTATTGTCAAAAAAAGCTTGATGTTTTTGTTGTAGTTATTTCAAAAAGGCTGATTTCATGTACCATTTGTATTCTCCACCAGTCTTATCCGGAATCAATCTAATTCCAACAAAATAGAGGAAACTACAATAAACATAATAAATAAAAATTTAATAAAACTTCCATTTTAATAAAAAAAGTCCAGTGATTTGGTGGGAAAATTAGGTAAAATTGCCATATTCTCTCGCTAGTCTCTCCTTGGTTTATGTCTAAATGTCAGTAGCTTTGAAAATTTTCATCTGTTTCACTTTTCTTGTTTTCCTTTTAGATATTAAGTTATACTTATACCATGAGTGATAGTTATAGAAGTAAGAGTCCATTGCAGTAGTATAATTATTTTCTTAGCTCAAAAAATTGTGTTTCTGTTTAAATAATTTTAATTTTAATAATATTTTTATTTTAATAATTTTAATACTATTTTATAGCTATTAAACAAAAAAGTTAAAGTTCACTAAGAAATTTGGAATACCTTTCATTTTTATAATAAACTTTATTTTCAATATTGGAGAAAGCTTTCAGAATAACAGTATTTTTAGAAACTGCTTATAATTTTTATACTGTGAAAGTAATGACTACTTCATGTGTTTCTAAAGAAGTATGATATTACTGTTACAATATAAACCCATTTTTTAATTTTGCAAACTAAGATAGAAAAATGTATTATAAATTAAGCATTTTTTAAAAAAAATAAACATTATTTCAAATAAGTCTCTATAAGCAAGTTTTTAAGTTCACTTTTAATGAGTAAGAGATTCCACTAGAAATGGTATAATACTATCTGAAGGCTACCTAGAAATATTTTCAATATCATGGAAACAAATAATTTTGTTCATGTACCTTGATTAAACTTCAATTACTATGTTACCAAGACTGTTCAATGTTTAGAAAATATCTTTATTATTTCCTGTAATGCTCCTTTGACATCTTTAAAGTGCTGAAAGAAACTAACCACCCATCTAGTTTTTATAACTTGTGAAAATAATCTTCAAAAGTGAAGCAGAAGAAAAAGAGGGTGGGAAAAGAAGTTGCCAGATAAACAAAACTTGAGATAGCTTTTTACTATCAGACCAATATTAATGAAATAGTAAAAGGAAGTCTTCAGAGAGAAACATAGAAAAGAAGGAAGACATGAAGAGTAATGGGAAAGGTAAATATTCAGGTAAATAATAATGGTTACTGGCTGCAGAGAACAATAAAAATTGATCTAATGTTTCTTAAAATACATAAAAGAAAATGTATTTGGGGTAGATCATGGTGGCAGCATGGGTTTTTGGTCTCCACAAATACTTCCATAAAAACACAGAGTAACTAGATGAATGCACAAACCCAAATACAACAAATTATTGGGAAGGGCATTATATGTATATACCACGTTTTCTTTATCCATTCATCTACTGTTGGGTATTGGGTTGTTTCTCTATCTTGGCTATTGTAAATAATGCTGCAGTGAGCATAGGAGCATAAATATCTCTCCAAGATCCTGATTTAAACCCTTTCAGATAAATACTCAAGAGTGGGATTGTTAGACTGTTTGGTAATTCTATTTGAGGGACCTCCACATGTTGTCTATAGTGACGCCATTTTACATTCCCACCAATGGTATATGACAGTTTCAACTTTTCCACATCTTTGTCAACATTTCTTATCTTTTGTTTGTCAACATTTCTTATCTTTTGTTTGACTTTTTAAAAAAAATAATAACCATCTTAACAAGTGTGAAGTGATATCTCATTGTGGCTATTACCCACATTTCCCTGATGATCAGTGATGCTCAAAACTTTTTCATAACTCTGGTAGCCATATGCATAATTTTCTTGAAGAAATGTCTATTCTGATCCTCTGTTCATTATTTGTTTTTTTTTTTTTTTTTGCTGATTAATTATTGGAGATTCTTACATGTTTTGGATAAATATCCTTTTCAGATAGATGGTTCACAGTATTTCCTCTAATTCCATAGGTTGCCTTCTCACCTCTTTTGATGGTTTCTTTTGTTGTGTAGAAGCTTTTTGGTTTGATGTAGATGAACCTTGAAGACATTATGCTAAGTGAAATAAGCCAGGCACTAAGTATGAACACTGCATGCTTCTACTTATGTGAAGGATCTAAAACAGACCCAGGGAACTGAAGAGTGGAATGGCGATTGCCAAGTTCTGGGGTATGGTGAGATGAAGAATTGTTCAGTGGGTGTAAAGCCTCTGGTATGCAAAATAAATCATTTCTAGAGATCAGCAGAACGACATAGTTCCAATAATGAGCAGTATCATGCACTTCAAAATCTGTTAAGAGGACAGACCTCATCTTAAAGTGTTGATACAAGAAAAGAAAAAAAAAGGCGAAAAGAAAAGGAAAACTTATCTCACAAAAAATATAAAGAAGTTTGTGGAGGCAATGTATATTTAGTATCTTGATTGTGGTGATGATATCATAACTATATGCATATGTCCAAACTCAACAAGATGCATACATTAAAATATGGACAATATTTTCTATATCAATCATACCTCAATAAAGCTAAGACCAAAAACAAAAGTAATGCCTAATAATTAAACATCGTAACTATGTATCTGCTTAGTGACAGCCTCACAGAGAAGGAATCCAAGTGACTTTAAAGTTTTTTGCTTGTTACACAGTAGAATATTCTTTATGTGAAAAACCATTAAAAATAAGAAAATATGTGTGAGATTAAGAGTCACTTATGGTTTGTCTCCCTCCCAATCCCATCTTGCTTCATTTATTCTTCAAAGCAAACAGAGTTGGTGGGGGGAGGGGGGTTGGGAGAAGCGGGGTGGAGTTATGGACATTGGGGAGGGTATGTGCTTTGTTGAGTGCTGTGAAGTGTGTAAACCTGGCGATTCACAGACCTGTACTCCTGGGGATAAAAATATATTATATGTTTATAAAAAATAAAAAAATTAAAAATTTTTTAAAAATAAGAAAATATTAAACCATTTTTGGAAATCATCATAATATTGGTGCTGATGGTACTAATTGCGTGAGAATCTTTTAGTAAATTGTGGGATAATCAGATAAGTTATTACACAGTGTTGTTAAGAAATGAGATTTCTGGCAATGCTGAAAGGAGACAGAGATGTAATACTGATGAAGTTAACTAAAATTCCTGGAGTTCTGATTTTAAACCAGAAAGATAAATACAGATGCAAAATGATATTTTTTCTTTAATGTCTGTGTTTGTGTATTTGTGTGTATGTAGGTGTGCATTTCCTAGCTCTAGTTTCTGAAACAATGAAACAACTGAGAAACAGTAACAGTTCAGTAGCAATGAGCCTTCTTAGCACCCAGAATGTTGGATTTAATAATTCTTCCCATGGTACCAAAGCTCTTCAGAAAACTGTCTGATTCCCAGTTTGGGCAGGGAATTATGATCCTGGAACATCTTATTGTATCAGAATACAGCAAACTATCAAAGACTACCAGAGTTATATCAAAATAACCCAGGAAACAATGTGAATACAGTGGTGCCACAAGGCAAAGTCAGGATAATTTGATGATTAATGGAGATAACAACTTAAAGGGATTGACACATTATCAACTATGTTTAATTCTTGAGCTCATTAAATTAATAAATATTTTTAGGGGCATTTGTTTGGCTTAGGTGGTAGAGCATGTGACTTTTGATCTTGGGTCATCAGTTCAAGCCCGATGTTAGGTATAATGCCTACTAAAAAAAAATTTAAAAACTCATTTTAAAATTCTTTAGAGAATGCTGGGGAATCACTTTCCTCTTCCGAATGCTGGTATAAAGGAAAAGAAAAAGAAAGGAATTACCCTTTTTCTATCTAGACACAGGGTAGCCAAATACATAATGAAAAAATTTCTCTTTTAGAATATTCTAGCTAATAAGCAAAGAAAATAAATGACAGAAGTAGATTTCTGAATATGAATGAATAAACATATGAATGAATAAATATAAGAATGATATATATATATATATTTCTATATACACATATATATCAGGTAGCAGTTTTGTATTCAGTAGCTGTTAGCATTACAAAAGGGAAGAAAACAACAAAGTACTTTTTGATGGGCACCTACAGAGTCACCCATGAAGAAATCTTTAAACATTTCCACCTGAATCTGACCAAGCCTCTAGACATAATTAAAAATTTTCAGGAACTACAAGAAACAGAGTAGCATGTGAAATGATACTGCTGGGTGCAATCGCCCAATTGCAGAACTTGTGAAACTTTATAGGACAAATGACCCAATTCTTTCAACAGATAAAATGCAAATGGATATATTAGGAGAAACTATAAATTTAGAGACCTAAGGATATGCCAAGAATCCCAATCTTTGTCTCTCATTTGGATTCCAATTCAAATAAATTAATAAAAAGAACTACAAGAGAGCAAATTCTGAAAATAAGAAATTATTATTAGATCGATGTTAAAGAATTATAGCATTGCATTTGGTGAGATCATGATACTGTGGCTACATTTTCTATTAAAAATTGCATATACATGTATATATACATATATATGTGTGAAAATATTTGCTGACTAAATATGTCTGGGATTTGCTTTAAAACAATCCAGGGAGTAGGAAGGAAATGGTTGAGATATAGAAGAAACCAACATAGGTATGCAGTGTTGATTATTAAAATGGGATCATGTGTATATCTAGGTCATCAGACCATTCTCTTCACTTTTATATATACTTGAAAATTTCCAAACAAAAATGTAAGAAATTAAGCAAACTATGTGCAAAATTAAAATAATTATAACACAAAAAAATGAGGGGTTGATCAATAAACAAAGTATTATATAAACTCAGGATAATTTGAAAAGTAGTATGAAGGATAATTTTCATTAAAAAATACATCAAAGATGTCTGTTGCAATCTCTAGAATAATGCTACAAGAACAATAAAAGTATGTATAGCATACAAGCAAATAGAATAAGAAATAAAAAATAATGGATTAACCTAAAAAAGGCAAGAAATAAAAATGAACACGCAACACATGGAAAAAATAGGAAAAAAATAGCAAACTTACAAAGATAAATTCAAACAATAAGTAATTAAGTATGAATAGGTTATTAGAAGTAAAAGGCTATCAAGCTGTATTTTTAAAAAGCTTATATTTTGCTTGTAAGTATGCTATAAATATTAAGACACAAAATCCCTAAAATCAAAGGGATGAAAAAAGATCTATGATCCAAACATTAATTTATATTAAGTAAGTTAATTTATATTAAGATTAGACAACGTTTTGGGGTGCCTGGGTGGTTCAGGCATTAAGCAGCTGCCTTTGGCTCAGGTCATGATCCCAGGGTCCTGGGACTGAGCCCTGCATCAGGCTACCCACTCAGCAGGAAGCCTGCTTCTCTTTCTTCCACTCACCCTGCTTGTGTTCCCTCTCTCACTCTCTCTCCCTCTCTAAAGTAAATAAGTAAAATCTTAAAAAAAAATTAGACAATCTTTTATAAGACAGAAATAATTACTAGAGATAGAGTTATATCGTACTAATACAAAAATTAATCCATTAGAAAGATATAATTTCAAGTTTGTATTTAGCAAATACTATTGCTTCAAATATGTAAAGCAAAAATTAAAAGAACTAAAAAGCTGAGGAGATAAATATATAATATATAATTACAATCCACCTCTCTAAATAATTAATGGAAAAGAAGACAAAAATAATTTTTTATCATGTTTTAAAAAATGATACAATAAATCAGAAATTCAATTAGTGATTTTTGCCTGTTTGACACATAGAGAAGGCTATAGAAGAATAGCAGAATATATATGCTGTTTGTCACCTACACATGGAACAATTATGAAAACTGGCCATACACAGAGCAAAGAAAAAAAAAAAGGCCTCACTGAATTTTAATTAGTTTATTCTCTAGTTAGAATGAAATTAAGCTGAAGTCAATTATAAAAATTATAAATTCAATAACACACTTTCTGAATAACTAATAGGTCAAATAGAAATATCAATGTGAATTAGCAAATACTTATCAACTAATTGATTCTGAAAGCATGATGTGTTAGATCTTGCAGGATGAAGCTAAAGCTGTGCCCACAAAGAATTGTAGAATTCAATGCATTTTTTAAAAAATGAAAGGCTGAAAATCAATTACCTAAGTTTTTGTTCATGAAGTTATAGAAAGAATAGCAAACTAAGGCAAAATGAGTATCAGAAAAGAAACAATTAAGATAAGATTACAGAGTAATGAAACAAAAAGAAAGGTGCAACAAAGAAAATATACAAAGCCATAATTTAGTTATTTGAATAGATGAATAGTTAAGAAAATTAAGGAAAAATTAGCAACACTAAGATTAGAAAATGAAAAGAGTCACTTAAAGATCCTAATAATAATAAAATATGAGAATATTATGAACAGCTTTATGCCAATATCTTTGAAAATGAATATCAAATTACCAAATCCCTTGGAAAACTTATCTCTCCAAAACTGACACAAGAATAATTTTTAAAAATCTGAATAGTCCTCCTATGTCTATTAAAGCAACTGAATCTGTATTAAAGATATGGCCACAAAATACTCCCAACCCAAGGGGCATTATTAGTGAATTCTCCAAGTGTTTATAAAAAAATAACACAATTATGTGCAAACTGATCCTGAGAACATTATAAGAATGAATATTTCCCAAATTATTTAATGAAGCCAGTGGCTTCAATGGCAAAGTAGGTAAGAACAGAACAAGAAATAAAATTGCAAGCCAATCTCTAAATCTCCAACATAAACACAGAGGTAAAAATGAAACAAACAAACAAACAAAACAACAACAACAAAAAAAAACTAAAGAAAATGTGTTGCATTGATTTCAGGAGTGTGAAGCTGATTTAACATTAAAAGATCACTTGCAGTTTCTTCACATTAATAGGATAAAGAAGGAAAATCAAATATTCATTTTTACATAAACATAATGAAATGGATATAATTCAATAAAAATTAATAGCAAAGTATAAGAACTTCCTTAATGTGACAGGATATTTCCACAAAAACAAAATCCTATGATAAATGATAATAGCAAAATATCAACAGTTTTCTCATGTAATGAGAAAAACATATCTACTACCATTACTATTCTTCAATATTATTCTGGAGATACTAGCCAATCTAATAAAACAAGGAAAGAAAGGCATACATATTGGAAGATAAGAAATAAAACTCATGATTTGCAAAAGACATGGTTGTACACATAGAATAACTCCCCCAAAACAAACTGTTAGAATTAATAAATGAATTTAAAAGATGTTTGGATATATAAATAAATATGCCAGTAATGAGCAATTAAGAAATAAAATGTCTAAAATGGTACCATTTACAGGTGTATCAGTACTAATTCAATATCTTTATAGCATATATGTAATGTTATACATAAGTTGATATTAAAATTCTACATATAGCAACATATAAAATATACTATATATAATTATATATTATGTATATGTATACATATTAATACATAGTTATATATAATTTATACTATTTATTCTGTGTCCAAACTGACGTTTCATGACAGTGAGAAAAGAACAGTTTCTTCAAAAAAATGGAGTTAACTGGATATTCATGTGAAAATGACTGAATTTGTTCACTAATAGCACCACATGAAAAATTCAATTCCCAAAGTATTAAGAACTAAATGTAAGTAGTAAAATAAACCAAAAAAGCCCCTTAGGAGGAAATATAAGATGTCTTTATGACCACAGATGAAGTAATAAACATTTCTTCAACAGGACAGAAGGAACACAAACCATAATGGATATGAACGAAACCTTGGGGACTGGCAGCCTATGCTCTCCTCATATATGAGGAAATCAGAGCACAGAAAGGATTAATGCTTGTTTAGACTCAACACCTCTAAGAAGCTGAAAATATAGTACTGGGACTCCAGTTTTCTGAATTCATTTTTAGGTCTATGGCCATACCACCCTGAACGCGCCCGATCTCGTCTGAATTCATTTTTAGAAGGTTCTGAGAACCATTAAGCAATAAGACTTAAGAGGATGCACTTTTTTTTTTTTTACTTTTATTTTATTTTATTTTTATTTTTTTTTTAATTTTTTATTTTTTATAAACATATATTTTTATCCCCTGGGGTACAGGTCTGTGAATCACCAGGTTTACACACTTCACAGCACTCACCAAAGCACATGAACTAGAACGTATCATGCTTAGCGAAATAAGTCAAGCAGAGAAAGACAACTATCATATGATCTCCCTGATATGAGGAAGCGGTGATGCAACATGGAGGCTTAAGTGGGTAGGAGAAGAATAAATGAAACAAGATGGGATTGGGAGGGAGACAAACCATAAGTGACTCTTAATCTCATAAAACAAACTGAGGGTTGCTGGGGGGAGGGGGTTTGGAAGAGGATGCACTTTTACTTTCCTCTGGTTTTTATGACACTTTCTATGTCCTGGGCAATGGTCTAAGTATTTTACATATTCTGATGCATTTAATCTTCATAACAACTTAATGAGATGGGTCCTTCTATGATTATGCCTATTTTACAGATAGAGGAACAGTGCTGAGACCTAAGGAACTTGCCTCAAATCACATGGCTATTAAGTGGAGAGCTGGGATTCTAACACAGGAAGCGAGAGTCCAGAACCTGAACACCTGATCATCATCTTTCACAAGCACTGAAAGCTACAATTTCATTTTCTGTGTTTTTCATTTCAATTTAAATAAATTAGAAACCATGCTACCTAAAAATGTTCCTGAGGTTTACTATCCTAATTTTTTGCCACCTTTTTCAGATGGTTTCCAAACTCTTTACCTGCAAATCTACATTTCCCCAGAGCCCTTCTTTGAAAATTCTTACAATTCTGCATCCCATTTAAAAATTCCTGTAGCACTTGAGGTTGTGCATTATAATATGCTTTATCTTATATCTTCCACCTTCTATTGTACATTATTTCATATGTGCATATTTTATTCCATAACTGAAGTGATTAACTTAAAATACTTCTCCCTTTTATAGTACTCAGTCTGCCTTATATCATGCTCTATATTATATTTGCTACCTTCATTTGCATGTTACTTTATGTATACATATTTTACATCACAATTAGAATATTTTCTAAAGGTAGTCATTTATTATATTGTATGGTATTATCTTACTTTACTTTATTTTTATTTTATTTTGATGTGACATTGTGTTTCTATGTCCTCTTACAGCTTTATATTGGCAAACATCTAACACAATTCCACACAACAGTTGGAAGAATAAATGGTCATAAAGTATTCTGAAATTAATTCACATATGACTTTCTGACATTTTATTAACAAGTTTGAAGGATAATTTGAGGTACTGTATTTTATCTATCATTATGGTCACCTTTGCTCTAGGGAATAGGAACTAACAAGATCCTTCTAAGTGTCACTCAGGAGTATCCAGTGATGGCCTTAGTGAAGAAATTGATCATGAACAGTATTTACCACGGCTTTCACTAATTTACATTCAGTGACTGAGTTAAGTAAATAATTTTAGAGACATAAAGAAAATCCCTCAGACTTTCTGTCACACATGGGGCCATGTATTTCTCTGGCCAACAGACCATTGGTTCTATAATTTACTTTATCGTAGAAGTTTGCTAATTAGCATTTGTTTATAGCATATTAAGTAGCTCTGCTTAATTACTGAAAACCTGATATGTGTATTGTGCTTTGCAGTCCTCAGAGTGTTGTTTTTAATATTTATTATTTGAAAACAGTGGAGGATGGGGATGAAGATGGGAAGTAGAAGAGGAGGAAGACTTCCCAAACAATTAGCAGGTATTATATGTATACCCTCGATAGTAGAATTGAGGATAACTTACTTCAGGAACGCACGCTCTCTTTAACATTCAATACATTATAAGATTTCCTTATATGTAAAACAGGATTAATGAAATGAATTACCTAGCATCCATGAAGGATGATGGAAAGAGAGTTTTAAATAATCTCTCTGAAAGTTTGAGTGAAAATTACATATACCTAAAAATATCATTACTAAAATCTACTGGTTTAGAATGGCAGTGTATTTCTGTCAGCCACAGAAAAGAGTAAATACAATGAAATTACTAAATATTATCTCATAAGTAATTCTTTATCTTTTCACTCATGTATACCGTTTAAGACCCTTCACAGTCTTATAAACAGATTTTTAAAGATTTTTATTTATTTATTTATTGACAGACAGAGATCACAAGTGGGCGGAGAGGCAGGGAGAGAGAGAGGAAGGGAAACAGTCTTCCTGCCAAGCAGAGAGCCCTATGCGGGGCTCGATTCCAGGACGCTGGGATCATGACCTGAGCCGAAAGCAGAGGCTTTAACCCACTGAGCCACACAGGCACCCCTAACAGATTTTTAAAACCAAATATAATGGGCACCTAAATATAACATTGAGCACTTGATAATCACATTGAATACCTGGATGATATAAATTTTGCTGGGAAACTGGTTATTTAAAATACAGGGATGCATTAGACATTAGACATTAGACATTTCTTCAGTGGAAAAAGAAAGCTGGAATGGCACATAGTTTCCAAGGAAGAAAAATTTAAGGATTTACTAACAAATTTCAGCTGATTTAAAGGGTTAACTTATGACTTATACCTTGGGAAGCGCAAGTTTTGTCAAACTCAAGTTGAGAAAGTATGATGACACTATTCTCTTTGGTCACTGAGGCAAAGACTAAAATTTTTTCCTTACTTTTTTTTTTTTTTTGACAGAACAAATGGTAATACATTTATATAATGGTGCCTTGCTAAAAGTGTTCTTTATTACTGGCAGCATTCTTTGGATGTTTTCAACAAGATTTAGAAAGCCCCACAAGGTGTGTGCAGTTCTCAGAGGGATCTGCAAGAGAATACATTGTCCAGAATGATTATCTGTACTCATCATTTCAGCCCAGGCTGTCAGTCTGTCCCTAGTAGATGTTTGGGCATTGCATCTCATTTGTACCTGAAAGTATCTGCAGGAGAATACTACTTTTCAAAATGAAGTAGAACGGGTATAGTGACAGAACTAATGTATCTGTTAGAGAAACATCAACCAGGGATGTGGCAATTCTTACTTTCTTTGTTTTAACAAGCTTTGTAGTGGTACTGTTAAATAATAAATATTTATTTATTATCTGAATAGTCTCAGAACTGAGTATTTTTCACTTAGTACTTTTACAAGGCTTTCTTTTTCTTCGTAATTTCTAGTGGTGATCTCAAATGTTTGAATGGAAGGATTTAATGAAAAAAAAATCTCTAAAAGGCATTAAAGAGAAAGGTCTTGCAGCGCCTGGGTGGCTCAGTGGGTTAAAGCCTCTGCCTTCAGCTCAGGTCATGATCCCAGGGTCCTGGGATCGAGCCCCACATTGGGGTTTCTGCTTAGCGGAGAGCCTGCTTCCCCGGTACCCGCCCCCGCCCCCGTGCCTGCCTCTCTGCCTACTTGTGATCTTGTTCTGTCAAATAAATAAAATCTTAAAAAGAGAGAGAGAGAGAAAGGTCTTTAAGAAAAACAGTTGATTATTTTTTCTTTGTTTGAAATCAGTAAGCTCATAACATGTCAACTATGCAGACAGATCGATTTGTTTCCGGTGTTTGTATTTTTAAGGATTAAGACAAACGTGATATAAATGGTAAGCTACAGTCATAAACACATTATTATAATTGCTGGGGAAAGTTTATAGTAAGTTTTGTTTTCTGGACAACTGGAAAAGATCTATTTTTTCTAAATTATAAGTTATTTTCCAAAATAATTCAAACCATCGTTTTCATATAGTGTACTTTGTTTAAAACTATTACAATATAACATTTCTGAATCAATGAAGTTAATTTTGTTATAATTTCTCTAAAGTAGTGATTCTTAAACAGTAGTGATTTTGACCCTCAGTGGACATTTGATAGTATCTGGACACATTTTTGGTTGTCACTACTTGAAGGCAGGGCTACTGGCATCTGGTCAGTAGGAAGAGGTTAGGGTTGCTACTAAATATCCTACAATGTGGAGAGCTGGCTCCCAAAACAAAGGACCAAAGTTTCAGTACTCACAAATTTAGGAAACACTGTTCTAAAAACATACACAGCTATGTACGGTTCATCAGAAATTGCAAAATACCGGTACCATGTTACTTGATGACAGATAATTATATTACAGCATCAAAAAGGGAGTATAAAATATCCAGCAAGTAGCTTTTAACAATTGCACTAACTCTGAATGTAACTTTTATTCCAAGAAGACCTCATCTAATGCAATGTCCTGGCTAGAATAGAAAATTAATAGTGGGCAAATAAGTGAAGATGTAAATGAACATCTCAACAGTGAGAGGAAATTAATGTTCATATTAAATAGCATGCTGCCTAATTTACAATGTAACAACAGCAAGGGGTGCCTGGGTGGCTCGATTGGTCGGGCATCCAATTCTTCATTCACAACTGAGTTCATGATCTCAGGGCTGTGAGATTAAACCCCAAGGTGGTCTCCATACTGGCCATGTAGTCTGCTTAAGATTCTCTCTTTCCCTCTCCCTATGTCCCTCCCCCTTCTAAAAATGAATGAATGAATGATTGAATGAATGGGTGAATGAACAAATAAAGTGGAACAACAATTCAAGTAACAGTTAAACAAATAAAAGATATCCTTTTGAAGCCAATCTTCATTACACCGAACACAGTACTATAAGTATTTCTATACACTTGGGTTCACCAGTATGACATTCAAGACCCTTCACAGCCTGACATCAATCTTACCACTCACTACTCTTCTCCATGAGCCCACTTATTCATCCACAGGGCAGATCTTTCACTTCTGCCCAAATTAGCACTCCAGGTATAATGTTTCATCCACCTGGAATTATTTTTTCCATACCTGTCCATCCTTTCAACACTGATTTTAAATTTCTCCTAACATTGATTTTAAATTTCTCCTTTGCTCGAGTCATCTCTCACCACACCTGTAGTCACTTTAATTAATCTCTTCGCAGCAATTACAGACTCCATCATTCTATTCTGTTTGCACCACGTATTCCAAATCTGTTCAGAATCTCACAGCCAGAAAAAGTAGAGGATTTCTCTTAGCACTACAGACTGTGATATCTATGTACAAATTTTTACCACAAGGTGTATACCACATGGAGGCCAGGTTTCAAGCACTTTACAAACAGGAGTTCTGCCTTGCAGTCTGAACTAAGCACCACTATTTCTGTTTTACAGAAATGGATTCTTAGTGATTAACTTCTTCAAGTTACTCAACTACATGTGGCAAAGACGCTAACTGCTCACTGAAGATAACAACTTGCTTGCACGGCGGCTGATGGCAACAGCTGCCCAGTCGCACCTGCATCTGGCTGTGTTGGGGGCACATAAGCAGAGCGGAGGGGCACCGTTTCCAAGCTTGAGCTGCAAAGCTGCAGAGTCTCATCATCCCCCTCTTTTCACCCACCTGCCAAGTGGACTTCTTTCCCGGTCTATGGTAGCTACTCATGAAAAGATGTCAGAACTTCCCACTGCCTGGTCCCTGGATGAAAGGAGAATAGAGCCTCCCTGCCCATGACCCAGCCCATGTCATCTCCAGGATACTGACTGTATTATATGTGAGGAAGAAATACACTTCTATTAGATTAACTATTCAAATGTCAGTTTTCTCTGATACCGAGCCTGGCATCCTTTACCTAATATACTATGCAATATTTGACCTATGAGAAAGCTCAACTAAGTTGACAAGTCTACTTTAAGTACAAATGCATAGATAATAAGGACTGTACATTCAAGTTTGCCCTGGATTATACTGGTTTACACCTGATTTGACAGCATAATCATTAATAGCACCTCTTCTCACTTTCAGAAGTACCTTGGTTTAAATGGTAAATTGTAGTCGCTCTACTGATATATTGATATGAAAAGAACTGCTGGTAAGAATAAATAGTGAAAATAATTAGGGTCAGAATATGTGGTGCTTGATATACTGCACCACCATTTGTGTGATTTAAAGCAAGTTAGTTTCTGCAAGCCTCAGTTCCTAGCCAGCAGAATAGGCATAAATACTCATATTAGTTACCTCACAGTGCTGTTCTGAGGTTGAAAGAAGAGAATCTGTGCTAAAGAGCTTTGAGGATGGTGAGTGCTAGGCAAATATTTAACTATGAATAAGACAAAACTATGAGAGCATGCCATTTTAAGGACTGCAGTTTTACACAACTAGAATCCCTTTTTAAACCAATATATCATTTACTATAACCTTTGAATAAAATATATGCATTAATATTTTATACATTTAAGGACTAGATTATATTTAAAAAGAATTAAATCCAGCCTATTGAATAACTGCCTCTGGGGTGTCTGACTTTAGAGAGAATGAATACCTAGTTGCCTTACAAAAAGACCCCAGTGCCTTCTCTTTGGAGAAACCCCAAATTGGAACTGCTGGCTTTCCAGGAAACTTGTAAGTGCACCTTCTCCTTCTTTATCCTCCTCCTGCCCTTCCTCTTCCTTCTTCTTCTTCTTCCTGTCTCTTTCAATTGCTTTTTCAAAGGCAGGAAAAAGTCCTTAATGAAACCAACCTGTTCCTCCCACCATCCATCCACTCATCCATCCTATGTGCTATTTGCCATGGAAGAATCAATACTCCGCTAGGTGCTAAGAAGATTAATATAAACATACACAGTCCATACTATCAAGGAACTTAGCCTAGAGGAAGAAGAAATGGATGCCAGTTACAAATAGTAAATATAAAAACAAATTAGAAAAGAAAATATGTGCTAGAAAGGGAAGTAACACATTCCAACTATGTTTGAAGGATCAACGTTGGTTTCCTTAGAGTAATGATACATTTTTTAAAGACTTTATTTATTTATTTGACAGACAAAGATCACAAGTAGGCAGAGAGGCAGGCAGAGAGAGAGGAGGAAGCAGGCTGTCTTCCAAGCAGAGATCTTGATGCAGGGCTTGATCCCAGGACCCTGGGACCATGACCTGAACCAAAGGCAGAGACTTTAACCCACTGAGCCACCCAGGTGTCCCAGAGTAATGATATTTGATCTGAGATCTGAAGGATGAACAGTCAAGTGAAGTGGGGAAGTAAGGAAAGGTGGTGGGGAGCTTCGTAGCAAAGAACATTCCACACAACCAAGTGCTAAGGCCCAGGAGAAGGAAAGATAATTTGCTCAAAGAATTGAGAGAAGTCAATTCTCTCAGACGGCTGAGAGGGTAGTGATCAAAGTCTGCAGATGAGCCAGAAACAAATCACACGTAAACTTTAGGCCATAGCAAGGGTCTGTCTTTTTTCTGAGAACAATGAGAAATCATTGAGAGTTTTTATCAGAGGGTGACATCATTAGATTTGTATTTTGAGAAGATCACTCTGGATGCAAAATTGTAGCTGAGGATAAAAACACATTTGAAATCCATTACTCCTAAGGCATGCTTTGTATATTGTTACAAATGTTGGTCTGTTTTTCTTCTTTTCTCTTTCTCAAGATGGCTCTCCAATATCTTCCTTTCTACCACTACATTTCCATTACTTCCGTCATGATCGTGATTAAAAATATTCACCATTTATTCTTCTCCTACCCACTTAAGCCAAGATGGGATTGGGAGGGAGACAAACCATAAGTGACTCTTAATCTCACAAAACAAACTGAGGGTTGCTGGGGGGAGGGGGTTTGGGAGAAGGGGGTGGGATTATGGACATTGGGGAGGGTATGTTCTTTGGTGAGTGCTGTGAAGTGTGTAAACCTGGTGATTCACAGACCTGTACCCCTGGGGATAAAAATATATGTTTATAAAAAATAAAAAAATTAAAAAAAAATAAAAGGCAACATTAAACACACACACACACACACAAAATATTCACCAGGTTTCTTTTAAAATTAATAATCTATTCATCATGTTCCTTTTTGGGATTTCTTCAGCATTTGCAAGACATTTATGATGTAAGGAAATTAAGTTAATTCTCTATTTTACATATTCTTTTTCTAAGCTAGACTGCTTCTCAATGACAGGAACCTGTATTCAGGTTTCAAAGCAAGAATGATTTCTACAGATAAATCGTGTTTTTGTTTTGGGTTCTTCTTACTATTAATAACTGACTTCTTAAGTTCATATATCATTGTGCCTTTTGCAAGCTCATAAGAGTGAAATAATCTAAAAATAAAAAATACTTCACAAATATTTATTTATAACATGCATGAAATCAAGCCATTATAATCAGTAGGAATTTGCACTGATCTAGACTTAGTGTCCAACCTCTTTAATACAAAAGAACACTTTATGCATGACCTCTCATAAAAAAAATTGTCAATATTAGTCAATATTAAGCATTTAAAAAGTTTGTTTCACCTTTCACATAAGATGTTTGAGGAAAAAATTTCCAGTGACTAAATTCTGATTTAAAAATGTAACAAATATTTCCAGTATTAACAACTTAAAATCCAAATTCAATGAGGAGGATACATAAGTATTTTGCCTTTTAAAAGTTTAAATTTTATTGAGTAACCAAGCTGAGATACATTTTTATAAGATTTACTTTATAGAAATTGTATTTTTTACAAAAATTATTCAGAATAATTTCACAGCTGGATTCTGATTTTTTTAAGAATCCCAACTTACTTGAGCCAAACGGAATCTTTTTTTTTTTTTTTTTTTGCCACAGAAAGCTTAGAAATCCTCCATTACGTATCTAAGGCAGGAAGCCAGGGATAAAAAAGGGATATCATTTTTATATGTGGTGCAAAAAGATGTGTGCAAAAACTGAACATATATAAAAGCAACTAAGTTAAGTCATGGCCAAGTTTCCTTTTCTGTACAACACCCACACGGTATGCTGTGATTATCAGTTTTTGGAAGGCAGCAATACCAACAATCCATCTCCCCACTCAGTTCATTTATTTGAAATCCTTTAATGTGTTCAATTATCATAGCTCCAAACATATGATTAAGGGTATTTATCAGCTAAATATCCTCAGAAAGCTAACTGTGACCTGGGAATGAAGAGACATCAGTTGGGAAAGGAAGGGAGGGCTGATTTTGAAATATGTGTCACAGCCTGGGGACAGGGTCACATAGCACCAAAGTCTGATTGAGTTAACTTATTCAGAAATAGGAGGAATGGGAAAGGAAGGAAATGGGAGAGGAAGGAATCATGCCGACCTCACAGTTGGGTCTGGGACATAACCTTGATCATAGATTAAAAAAAGAAGAAGAAGAAGAAAAAGAAAAAGAAGAACTGGAGCCTTTTTTTTTTTTTTTCAGTTTGAAGAAATAAATATATTTGTTAGTTTTTGTTTAATTGCTCTGGAGTAATAAGTATACAGAAGTCTAAACAGAAGGAAAAAATACCATCTTAGATATTTGTTCATGTGCTATAAGGGAAATAACCTCAGGAAATAAACTTTGCATTCAATAAAATATATGTTGGGTTCATGAACATGTTGATAAAATGGATAGACCACTGATCTAATTCAGGACACCTTTTCCCTTGTTATGGTATGGAAATTAGAAATCTCTGCCAACAAAGTAAGAATAAAAAGTCCAAAAGAAGGAAGTTAATCAAAACTTTAGACTGTGACCTACTTTCAAAATCCAGATTAGAATTCCAATACTTTGAGCTCCAACTTCTGAGCTCCCCTAGTTATTCCATGCACTGTAATTTTGAGGTAGGATTCAGCAACTTTTAAAATAATTTCTCATTTTTATGAATTTGAAAAGAATATAAAATACATACTATTCAAAATTTCAATTCAGAATTTGATGGCAATTGCATGGTAAAAGATGTTTTCTCCAAAAGACACAAAGTTTTATAATACGGATATATGGAATTATTCACCTTAAATTTCAGGTGTACTAACATAGTTAACTGAGTAAAATCATCCTTCCTGGATCTATAATGTTTGACTTGCCAACAGTTTTACTAAAGACATACAATGAAACCTGGCAAGATAGATAAAATCATCTCTGCTACTCAGCTGAACAGATGGCCCGGGGTATAGAAGACATTAATATGGTAAGAAACTTAAACATTAAAGATAAAGTGTTTAATCTTTCATAAATGAGAGTTTTAAATATTAGAATCAATAAGAATATTTGCATATATGGGCTTGGAAGTTGGAAATCAGGAGTTTAAGGGAATTGACTTTAGGCCTCTGCTAAGAAAGTGGTCACTTTAGGAAGGCCATGGTCTCTACAGCGTAGACCTGGGGGATGAAGTAGTTTTGTAGAAAACACTTTGGACTTAGATTTTCAGAAGGCTTATTAGTGGGCTGCTTTTTACTGACCCCAATTTTTCTCCATAGATCCATTTTCAGCCAATAGTCTTCAGACTTTATATGTTCTCCTTGGGTCAGCTTATCCATTTCTATAGCTTTAACACCATCCATGCTAATGACACACAAATCTCTACTCAGTCCAAATCTTTCCTCTTAGTTTGGACCTGTGTATCCAAGATGATACTAGATACATATACATCCATCTCCTCAGGCATGCCCTTCAACCCTAACCTATATATTCCATCCTGCACTCACTATCTTACAGAAAAACCTTTTCTCTTAGGAAATCGTTCTCCATTCTCAACCCAGAACATGGGAATCATTCCTGATTCTTCTATCTCTGTCTGTCTCATCTACTGTGCCAACTAGTTATTTAATCTTACCTATTTAATCCTACCTATTTTTCCTCATTTTCCTCTCTTCACTTCCATAATTTCCATTCCTCTTTCAGTAGTTTCCCATTACATGTCCCATTTCCAGTTTTATATCACACTAATCCATCCATCAAACAGTTGATGGATTATTTTTTCAGTAAAAGACAATTCAACACCTGCTTTCCAAGTTAAAATCTTCCAGTGTCGAAACAGCCACTCATATTTCATTTATTAAATGTTAGGTTTCATCACATTCATAGCCTATTCTCAGTTTAAGGGTATATTTATAACCTCCATAGAACTATAAAAACTCACCTATTCTATAGAATGTTCAGTTTTTTTCTGGTACTACTGACATTTATTTTTTTTTAATATTTTATTTATTTATTTGACACAGAGAGAGAGAGTACAAGTAGGCAAAGAGGCAGGCAGAGAGAGAAGGTGAAGCAGGCTCCCTGCTGAGCAGAGAGTCCGATGCGGGACTCAATCCCAGGACCCTGAGATCAGATCTGAGCCGAAGGCAGAGGCTTAACCCACTGAGCCACCCAGGCACCCCTTGACATTTAATCTCTAAATTTTATATAAAGAATTTTGAATACATAGTGATATGAAAAGATCATTTCTGTTTAGAAGAGTTATTGTAACTATGTATTGAGAGCAAATAAGATAATATAGTACTGGCCCAATGGAAGGCTTCATCACTGTTAATTTTCTTCTCATTCTAAGAGAAAGAAGAATACTTTACACAAGTTATGGTACATGAAGCTAATAGCAGTTTCATATGATGGTGTTCTGTTATTTGATCCATCATCAATTCACTTCAATTTAAGGGCTTATAGAGCTTGGTGGGGCCTGCAAATCATAAAGGGTTTATTTGAAGTCAAAAACTTAATGAAGAAAAGTGATTTACCTAAACCTAAATTTTGCTGGTCAGTAAAAATAAAGGTACAATATTTAAAGTCAGAAATGGATAGACTTCCTGGAAAACTGAGTCTTCTTTAGGACTTGGCTGGGAAACTTCCTCTCTATAAGGGACAATTGGAAGACTTGCCTGAATTTCCAGCAATATGGTTTTAGAAAAACCATAGACACTTGACCTGAAGAGCAATCTTACTAACCATTATAAAGCATATGCTTTGTATGAAAAGATGTACACTTTATTTTATTTTACTTTTTTTTAAAGATTTTATTTATTTATTTGACAGATGGAGATCACAAGCAGGCAGAGAAGCAGGCTCCCTGCTGAGCAGAGAGCCCAATGTGGGGCTTTGATCCCAGGACCCTGGGATCATGACCTGAGCCAAAGGCAGAGGCTTTAACCCACTGAGCCACCCAGGAGCCCCAAGATGTACACTTTAGACTCAAGTAGTGTGAAAGACTAGATTTCAGCTGAAAGAATAAAGTTTTTAACTTGGATTCAGGCAGAAAGGGTGATTATGGCTGATCAAGATATATGCTCCAGAGATTAACCTGAGGACACAACAAAGAGAGGATCTGAGACAAATGACTAAGAATGAGAAATGGTATCTTATTAGAAGCACAATTTAATTCTGTGGCTCTCAAAGAGTAGTGATTTGGTGTCATCATTTTTTTCCTTGGGTTTTTCTAAGTTAGCCACAAAATTTTTAGTATTGATGTTCTCTTTATCAATTACATTCTTCTCAATAGGAGAGTAATCAACTGAACAGTAGGAGGAAATGGGATTCTGGAAAATTAGCTACAGTTCATTACTAAGTGAAGAATGTGCAACTATTGATTTCAGGGTCATGAGCTGGAGTGCTATGTTGGGTGCAGAGATCACTTAAAAAAATAAAGTTCATTAGTAAGTGGATTGGACCTTTAATTGGCCATACATTGATAATGAATTTTTTAAAAAATAATAATTAAAACATTTCTGCAAGTATGTGTTAGTTTCGTAACAATCAGGATATAGGCAATAAATGGGTATTTCTCTAACATTGGCTAGAATGTGGCCTTGAAATAAGAATTTCAACTTAGAAAAACAAAAGTTGTCAGAAAATTTTCATTTCAAGGTAAATAAGCAGAATGGAGACATTAAGGGAAATAAAAAAAGAACAAATAAAAAATTTGTCAATGTCTTTTGGAAAGCTTTACCTTTCTTTAAAATACAAAAGAAATGAATTAGAGAAAGGTAAATAAAAACTATATTCCTATATATAAGTGATTATTTGTGGGTCTGTAGCAAGCAAACACTTATGTAAAAATCGTCCCCACCCCACCCCTGAAGACTATCACCTCAGACTTCACTCTTATTTTATTGAATTCTATGGCTTCCCAAACAGTTTTCATAACTACGTTATGTGACTTACTAGTATAATGTCCTTAACACTCTTCTAACTTGGATTGTCTATGCTTTTAGCTTCTTTCTTTTTTTTTTTTTTTTTTGCCTTTTTTTTTAGCTTATTTCCTTTATATGCTCCTTCATCTTTATGTCTGTGGACATAATAGAGATACATCATAAATTATGTAATCCCAGGTACTGATGAAGGCTATGAAAAAAATACATAAAGTACTATAATGAAATGGATAATGCAGGCAAGAGGGCAGAAGACTAGGTAAGTTGGTCAGGAAAAGCCTCTCCGGGGAAGGAAAATTTGAGTACAGCACATAATCAAATAGGGAACAATAAATTAGCAAAGATCTGTCTTCTGAGCAGAAGGAATAGCAAGTCCAAAGCCTCTGAAGTAAAAACAATCTTGGAACGTTTGAGGCATAGCAAGATGGCCAGGATTACTGACACGGTACACAAAGACAGAGAGAAGGAGATGAACTTGAAGATGTGTGAGGTATTTGAGGTGTAGTATAGAATATAAATCTCACCCTGGGTGAAATGGAAAAGCATTAGATTTTTTTTAAGAGCATGTTAATGGCATCGTCACATTTATGTTTTTTTGTTTTATTTTATTTATTTATTTGACAGACAGAGATCACAAGCAGGCAGAGAGGCAGGCGGAGAGAGAGAGGGAAGCAGGCTCCCCGCTGAGCAGAGAGCTGGATGTGGGGCTCGATCCCAAGACCCCAAGATCATGACCCGAGCCGAAGGCAGAGGCTTTAATCCACTGAGGCCCAGGTGCCCCCACATTTATGTTTTTAAAGGGACACTGGTGAGAGTGGAAAGAAGCAGACCTGTTAGGTGGTTACTTCAGCAGCCTAGCTGAGGCATAATGGTGGCCTGGATGAGATGGCTACTGGCAGATCTAAAAGATGATTGGGTTTGGGATATATCGAAGGCAAGAAACATGATGATAGATTATATCTGCAGTGTGGAGAGAAAAGAAGAATCAGAGTTGACACCTCAGTGTTTGTTTGAAAAATTGATTAAGTGAGGGTTCCAGTTACTGTGATGCAGAAGCCTGGGAATGAAGGGAAATTGAGGATGTGAAAAATCAAAAGGGTTTTGTTCTGGGCATATGATGCCGAGAGAAAATGTTGTATAATCAACTTAAAATACGAATCTGGACAGGAGAAGAGGTATACATTAAGGGATCAGTGGTGTCTTAATTATGTTTTTTTCTCTTGTAGAAAAATAGACTAATTTTTATTTTTTAATCCACAGATTTATTATAAAGTATTTCCTCCTAATAATTTGCATTTTACTTCAGACTATATTCTTTTCTCTCCTTTGAAAAAAACCTATATATTTCTTGAATATTAGATAAAAATTTGATCATGACTGAACAGGCATGACATACAAGATTCTGGACTAGATAAGAAAGAGTGGGTTATATTCCTTTTCCAGTTCTCGATTAACTTCTTATTGCTATTTTCTATCTCTTCTCTTCAAACAATAAAAACAGAAAATTACGAAAATATGCTAACCCTCAGAGCAAATGCTAAAAGTATAAAAGACAGAGTTATCTTTTTGCTTAGCATAGTGTTTCCTGGAAGACAGGTACCGTTTCAAGTCAAATAAAGTAAAATATGATGCATATTTTTTCATTTTCCTGGACTCTTAGGCTTGGTGGAGGGAACACGTCCTACAACACGGACTTGATCTCAAGTCTGTAAACTGGCAGAAAAAATAAGAAACACGTAAAACAATACAAAAACATGAAAGTAATATAAATTACCAATATGCAAACGCTCTACCTGGTTAAATAAGAGACAGATATTATGGGAGTGCTGGCTTTGTCACAGCTAAATTGTATGCAGATATGCGCAAAGACGGGAACACTAATGTGAAAGCCATATGTGAGCACGACTTACCAAGTGGTTGGCCGGCAATGATCCTGGCATTTTCTCCAGCCACTGCCGCTCTTGCGTGTCGCTCACTCATGTACTGTACAAATGCATAACCCTTGTGAACTGAGCATCCAACTATTTTTCCATACTTTGAGAAAATGGCTTCAATGTCAACTTTCTTGACAATGGCTGTATTTAGATTGCCGATGAAAACTCGGGAGTTGATGGACTTGGGGTCATTCTTATTGGTGACATTGCTGGTCTGTGTTTTGCCAGTCATGGTTGGCTCACCTTGTTTTAATCCTTAAACAAACAAACAGAAATAATCAAAAGGAAAAGAATTAGGTTGGATGGATATTACCAATATTTAACATTTTTCAACAGTGTACCAGGTAATCTCAAATCCCTAATTACCGCTGATTTTCTTGAGAAGAAAATTTAGAAATATAAAAGATGAACACTACATTACAAAATGAAGAAAACACTTATAAACACTTGGCGTATAGTTATAAATGGATTCCTGATTTATTTATCCAAAATCCAGCCTCACATAATGATGAAACCTTTTGTAGTTGTTTGTATTTTTAAATCAATCAATTTTTCAGAAGGAAGTCTGAGGAATAAGCCACCTGAAATTGTTAGCACATGCATTTTTAGCTCTACATTTTCCATAAAATGCACATATATTGGATCTTTCATTATCAGAAACTTTTTATCAGAAACTAACAATTCTTTCCACTAAATGCTGTAGGAGTGAAAAAAGGTTTAAAAATTTATTTAAAAATTTAACATAAGAAAAATGTAATTGCGTAAGTAAGGGATTTAACCAGAGTTAATTCTGTACATTGTCTTAATGGATCCAATTTCATATATTGGTTAAAAAAAAAAAAAAAGACAACATGTGTACCTAGTTTTCATCAATGATCAGCAAATTAGTAGACTGGCATCTGTGTTGAAATTTCTATTCTCAAACTCATTTTTAATTCATTTAACTAACAGCTCCTATGTTGCCCAAGGACTGCCAGTATTTCTAAAAACTGTTTTCTGAGCTTGGCAGAGTATTTAATTGTGCTTAATTAAACTCAATGAAACTTTTATTTCTAAGTACTCCAGCACTTGCAGACTTATTTTTGTAAGGTTTTAAAAATTCATTCATTCATTCGTTTATCCAACAATATTTATTAAGCACCTTTTTTTCTTTCTCTCTCTCTTTCCTCCCTCCCTCCTCCTTCCTTCCTTCCTTCCCTCCTTTTCCTTCCTTCCTTTCATCCTTCCATTTTTCCCTTCCCTGCTTCCCCCTTCTCCTCTCCCTCCCTCCCTTCTTTCCTTATTTCTTTTGTTTTTGGCCAGACATTTTCTTCTAAAGTGACTACCACTTTAAAAAAACTAATATGGTGAAACTAAAATTTCAACAAGTATACAATCTCTGGCATTGATGATCATTGTTAAACATTAGCTAATTAATACATTTTATCAGTGCTATATATAGATAGATAGATACAGATATATATATACACATACATATCTATATACATTTATATACTTTCATATGAATAATCTCTTTTAAAACCTTATAGCTATAAAAACAATAAATACATCTTTTTAAAAAATAATTTTAAATAATATTTTCAAGTTGAGCATTAAAGTGATAGAAATCTTAAACGCATATAAATTGAATATATTTGAAAATTTATTGACTAAACCAGATACTTCTGAAATCAAGAGCAATGAATAACATAAAAATGATTCAAATTAGGTTGTTAATGATCATATTTTGGATTATTAAAATTTTACTAAATAGTCAAAATTATATATAACCCTTTATAATGAAGTTTGAGTTCATAAACATTTAGATATTCCATAAAAAGTAATAGTATGGCATCATTCAAATCAAGGATTATGTTGCTTTCTTGTTTTGTTTCAGTTTAGCTAGACTTGAGTGGTTGCTTTAGGAATTATTCAGGGTTAGGGTTAAAAGAAAGGAAAGCTGGTAATTTTGTTTTTGCAACTTGAGTTATTGCATATCTCAAGACAAATGCTCTGAGAATCAACTGGATACAGAAAAGTCAAGGTGTACATATGTATTTTAAACAAATGACTAGCTACCTCATATAATTTCATGTATTTTAATCACACTGAAAGGGAAAACTAAAGATCCATTTTGGGGGCTCCAGAATCCATAGTTACCTTTCTTACCACTCCAGGCCAACATGAGTAATGCAATCCATAGAAATACTCTTATTTCCTTTTTGCTCTTATGTAATCAATGTTTTTAGAAATATAGTAGATTTACTTTCAATAATAAACCATGACTATGGTTGATGCTTTATTTCCTAAAGAGGGATGAACTGGTTAAAATGCAAACTCAAGAACTGTTTGAGTGGGTCAGACCCATGGCTGACAGAGCCCAGTGGTCTCTCTTTGATAATGACCCTGAGTCAAATTTAAGATGAAGGCACAGCTATCCTAGAATTCTACATGCTCTCTCTGACTGCATCTGTTTGTTCTATGTAAATGATTTTCAAAGCTGTAACTCCAAATTGCCAATTGTGTAATTCTTCTTATTGATTCTTCATCACCTTATAGTCTGTATGTGTCTACTCTCTCACACAAGATTACTTGCCAGTTTCTATCGGCATTTATAATGACAAAGTTTTGTCACAGTGTTGTACATTGACATTTCAACATTCTGCAAAATTGTCTTAATTCATAGTATAATATTTAGCTTGTACTTCTATATTACATGAATCCTCAATCAGTCGAAGGACTTCACTTTCAGACATGATAGAATAACAGGGGTTTTAACCTTCCTGACTCCAAAAACTAGAAAATCAGGTTAATATAGACGAAACAACTGTTTTCAGACATTAAACCACAGGCATCGCAGAGCCATGACATCTAAGAGAAAAGGAACATATTTCAGGTCATAGAGCTGCGATATGTGTCTATGTGTAATGTGTTCGCATACGTGTGACTGAAAGCAGAGACAGCTACCTTACTGAGTTGAGGCAATAGAAATCAGAGCTCAGGGAGTCTGACAAACCAGGAAATTGTGAGGCAGATTTCTAGAAAGAAGAGAGTTATTCAGACTACTCCACTTGTCTTCAGGATCTTTTGAGTCTATGTTGGTTCCTAGAATATGCATGCAAAAGTTCAGCTTCTATGAGGTTGGTTAAAAACTTATTGGAAAGCTGTCAGTTACCAGACCCATAAAAGGCTGATAATCATTTAAGTTCCTACCAGCAACAGTAGAGTGTCCAAACCGGCCCCCTGGAGCATTACATTCAGACACCAGATAAGTGATCCCCTATAGTAAAAGGTACTCCGCGACTACCTTAAAAGAACTTAAAAACAAGTCTCAAGATGATCGAACTAAACCAAAAACAATCCAAAGGTTTACCAGAGCAAAGCACAATACTTATTTAAAAAAAACTCACACAACACAAAATACAAAATCTTTAGCATTCAAGAAAAAATTCCTAGAGATCCCATGAATTGAAAAGTGTGACCCATAACCAGGAGAAAAATTAATGATATAAAAAAAGAATTAAAGGAATGTCTACACTCTTAATCTCAGGAAATGAACTGAGGGTTACTGGGCGGGGGGCGTGGAGGGAGAGGGTATTTGGGTTATGAACATTGGGGAGGGTATGTGCTATGGTGAGTGCTGTGAATTGTGTAAGACATCTGATGATTCACAGACCTGGGACCCTGAAGCAAATAATACATTATATATGTTAACAAAGGAACGTCTACAGATGAAAACTAGATCTAAAATTAAAAATACATACTTAATGGATATTATAGGTGATAAGACTCTGCAGAAAACAGATTTGTGAATTTGAAGTTATGGAAATAGTGAATATCCAAGATGTATTATAGAGATAAAACGCTAAGAAAAAAAGCTGAGCAGAGAGCCTCGGTAAGTCAAATGATAGTACCACACTATTTAATATACACACACCTGGAGTCCCACAGGGGTAAAAATACTCAAAAGAACAATAGTCAAATATCTCCCAAATTTGATGAAAATTCTATCATTCCACAGATCCAAGAATCTCACTGAATTCTAATCAGAATAAACAAAACGACAGACTGATCATAATCAAATTGCTGAAAACCACTGATAAAAAGAAAAATCAAGGAGCTCTGAGGTACTGAAATAATGCTTACATTACTCCATGCAATCCGTGCACTGGGTGTGGTGCAAAAACAATGAATACTGTTATGCTGAAAATAAATTTAAAAATTAAAAAATAAAATGCTTACATTGTAAGAATAGTCAAGGAGATGTTATAGCTACAAAGCAAATGACAAGAGAAAAACGAATATTTTGATGAAAATGCAACTAATCCTAGAACTTGTCTCTTTGTTTTTAAGCTAGAAGTTTGAAAGGAGCTAGTGTTAAGTGTTTATGAAGGCTGCCATATGATAAACTATAAACCACTGATGCCCCACAGAATTTTCTATAAAGATGGACATATTCCATACCTATACTACCTAAAATGGTAGTCAATAACCCCATTTGACTTTTGAGTACTTAACTCTTTAAAAATAAAATAAAATAAAATAAAATTTAAATTAAATTTAATTTTTAAAATTTGATTTAAATTTTTTTTAAAGATTTTATTTATTTATTTATTTGACAGAGAGAGAGATCACAAGTAGGCAGAGAGGCAGGCAGAGAGAGAGAGAGGAGGAAGCAGGCTCCCTGCTGAGCAGAGAGCCCGATGTGGGACTCGATCCCAGGACTCTGAGATCATGACCTGAGCCGAAGGCAGCGGCTTAACCCACTGAGCCACCCAGGTGCCCCTGATTTAAAATTTTTAATTTTAGTTAAAATTAAAGCAATATTTTAATGCATTTTTGTACCCAAAAAGGCTAAACAGGACTCTTGTCCTTTAAAAATATATTTACTGTATAACTCAGAAACTATTTGTTTATTTGTGTATTACAGAATATGTTTTTCGTCCCAGAAAGTTACAAAAGATATGATGGTATTAGATATGTTTCAGAAGAAGAATAATTAAAAATTTAAACAGTTGCCATATGAAGACTAATGTAAGAGTACTGTGAAAACAACTAAGATGCCCTTCAACAGACAAATGGATAAAGAAGATGTGGTCCACAAACACAATGGAATATTAGCCACCAGAAAGGATGATTACCCAACTTTTGCATCAACAAGGATGGGACTGGAGGAGATTATGCTAAGTGAAATAAGTCAAACAGAGAAAGTCAATTGTCATATAGTTTCACTTATTTGTGGAACATAAGGAATAGCATGGAGGACATTAGGAGAAGGAAGGGAAAAATGAAGGGGGAGAAATTGAAGTTGGAGATAAACCACGAGAAACTATGGACTCTGGGAATGAAATGAAGGGTTTCAGAGGGGAGGTGGGTGGGGGGATGGGTGAGCGGGGTGGTGGGTATTAAGGAGGGCACAAATTGCATAAAGCACTGGGTGTTGTATGCAAACAATGAATCTTGGAACACTACATCAAAACTAATGATGTACTGTATGGTAACTAACACAATATTTTAAAAAAAAGAGTAAGGTTTTCATTCTGAAAATATCACACCAAGATTGTAAATACTCTATAAAATCAGAAAGAATGTGTATGGAATAGTTAAAGATCTGTCTTCGCAGATTTCTAGCTTTGAATCTAAGAAGGATACATTAATTATTAAAGACAACATTAAAATTTACTATAGAGAAAACATTTTTGGAGTAGACAAGATTAATACAGCAGTAAATTCTACTCTTCTCTTGATTTCATGGTCCTGCATTTCCAAACTTAGATTTATTTAGACATTCAATTGAACACAGAATAAACTACAAAAATAACAACAAGAAATACCCTAGTATTCAAGAAAGTCAGTCAACAATACTAGTGCATGTTATATTCAAACACCTGGGAAAAGAAGAAAAAGATACAAAAATGATTAAGAAAAGAATATCATGCCCTAAACATTATAATCTGTTAAAGTCTAGAGTTAGTACTCAAAGAAGTCCTATAATATATGTTAAAACCTTGGAAGTGCTGCAAGATTTACAAACTAGTGATATCTGAAAAGAAAGAGCTCATATCCAGTTGAGAAGACCAGAGAAAACTTCTTGAATCAGAAAATATCTGATTTTATCATTAAAGAATATTATGAAAATTCAATGAGCACATAGTTAGTTTCTTAACATACACAAAAGGACAGTCGTTTTCCAAATACTTTTAACTCATCTAAATGTACTTGAATATTTTTTTACATTTAAAAAAGTTGGCATAAAACTTCTTAAATGTATAATTATAAAAAAAGTTGAACCAAAATAAACAAATTTATTTAATCACCTTTTCTTGAACAAAATAAACCAAAAGAATGTCCCCCAAAAAGTCTGAATTAATTCTTCAGAAAACCATCCACAATTTAGGAAAACATAACAAATCTACCAGGGCAGTGACAGACAGTTCTTCAGCAGAATTCATAAAAACTATTCATAAAAGCTTCATAAAAACTATTTTGTGAAAAACGTTCAGATGCCCATTTGCATGAGAAAATCAAGTATATGTGGTGATATTCTATCACCCATAAACATCACTATTATAATGAGTACTCAATTCTTAGATCGCAGACCACTTCCTACAATAAGCCAAAGCTAGTTTTTTCAAAGTAAATATTTTACAGAATGTGTACACACAAAAGGAAATAACACATATGAAGGGAAAAAAAGTAATTTTAACCTGAAGATATTTACTGTTAAAATTTTGGGGTATTTTCTTTGCCATTGCTTTCCAGTACTTAGAAGAAAAAGAGTTATAAATTAGAAAAAAGTCATCATAATCTATATACCTAGTGCCACTGCTTATTACTTCTACTCATTTTATTATGCTATTATAAACCATCTTATTGGATATATCTTACACAATCACATACTAACAAGCTGTACCATGATTTTCTTCATTCTCTTGATGAGCATTTAGCTTGTTTCCAATTTTTTTCAGATAACAAAAGTATCTCAGATGAACAATGACAAATTTAGTGAGGATAAATTCCTAATGCTAAAATTCTTTGTCAAACAGGAAAGAAAAAACCTCTACTTTAGTTATCAATCCTCAGATATTTTCTAGAAAGTTTAAATACCTTTTCACTTCCATCTGTATTGGCTGTTTTAAGACACTCAGAGTATTTTTGATGTCTTCCATCACCTCCTTAAGTACCATATTCAAAATATTTTCTTATTCATTAGGTTGAGTAGGAAGAATGGGCAAACATACGCTAAGTTTATGACCTTAGTTAGACTGGCACTAGTAACAGACACAGCATAATTCTCTTGTACTCAGAAAAAAGTAAATTAGTGTTTGGAGCTTCCTAGGCATATCACCGAAGTCATTATTATTTAAAAAAATAAAAACTATTCTGATTTCCTTTGTTAAATGCACACTTATTAAGTCTACATATTATATTTTAATATATTAATGTTACATAGTATGTTTTCAACGTTCATTAAAAATTTAACTATTGATTATAAATAAATTAAAAACACTATTAAGATATTTGAACTTTCAGCAGTCCTTCTATCTCAATATTATAATTCGGTTACTACAGTTATGAATAACATTCAGAGCAGAAGTGAAATTTCCTACTCATTAAGTTTTGCAAACATATTAATTAGAGTCACATCAACCTATTTTTTATAAAACTTTTTTAAAACTGTGTATCTCAGACAATGACTGTAATATTTTGGCAATAGCACAGTATAAGAACCAAGAAATCCAGTTGCCATTTTCCTTTTTAACTACAGTTTGTGTGTAAAAAGATTAAAGACATAAAATATTTTGCTTTTAATAAGGAGTTGCTGGTAATAAAGGTGATATGATCAATTTTATAGAAAATTAATATGAGATATTTTAGGAAGAAAAATGGTTTAAAATGCCACTTAGTGGGATATAGAAAGATTTTTAAAATAGGCAAATGATAGTATTGCATTCCACATTCAGGGCAGAACATAAAAATTTAATGAAATTATTGTAAACAATAGAAAAAATAAAATTATTATAAAATAAAAATGGCATTAATTAATTAGCAAAAAATGTTAGCTAAAATATCTTAGTAGCAGTGATTATCTTTGAATAGAACCACTAACTACAAAGAAATAAGTTTTTTTTTTAAGATTTTATTTATTTATTTGACAGAGAGAGATCACAAGTAGGCAGAGAGGCAGGCAGAGAGAGAGAGAGGAGGAAGCAGGCTCCCTGCTGAGCAGAGAGCCCGATCCAGGACTCCATCCCAGGACTCTGAGATCATGACCTGAGCCAAAGGCAGTGGCTTAACCCACTGAGCCACCCACGTGCCCGAAATAAGTGTTTTTAATCTGGAGCTTAAGATTAAGTAGTTGATAGGAAAACAAAAACTACTAAGTAAACACATATAAGTATAAATAATGTAATAACTGTAGTTACAAAAAGGTAATCATTTTGCATTGGTTATTCTAACTATAAATTGGAAATCAATGGATATTAGTGAGTCAACATTTCAAACACAATTAAGAACTTGAAATATTAATCAACCTCTGTGTTAAAATTCAACTTCTGAATTAAAATTATTTTGGAAAATATAAATTGATAAATGAGTCAATTTTTGTAAACAAGGAGTAATGATTAAGTGTTAAGCCATCTCTCGTGAAGCACTTAAAAAGGTGTGGAAGATCCAGCCACTATTTGGCAGAGGGTTATTATGGTTTAAAGAAACCATCACCTTGGTTCATGAGAGAGAGAGGTCAGACACAACCCCGTGTAAATCATGACCAATCTGAAAGAACACAGGTTAGGTCAGGCCTCTGATCAAGAATAAAGTAAGAAACAGATCATCAGTATAATTCTTTTTTTTTTCTTCATGCATTAGTGAACTTGGGCTGCTATAATAAAATGCCAGAGCCTGGGTAGTTTAAACAGCAGACATTTATTTCTCACACTTCTAAAGGCTAAAAGTTCAAAATCAAAGTGCAAACTGATTCAGTTCTTGGTAGGAGATTTCCTCCTCCTCACTATGTCTTCACATAGTAGAGAGAAAAGTTCTGGCCTCTCTTCCTCTTCTTAAGAGGATACTGACCCCATCAGGAGAGCCAATACCTTCATGACCCCACCTAAACCGAATTACTCCCCTAAAATCCTATCTTCACATTATGGGTTTATTATGGGTTTGGGGTTCAACATATGAATTTAGAGGGTACATAATTTATTCCTTAGAATTTCACATCACCCAAGGATAAAAACTTATTTGTGTTTGGAGTTTTCAGGAAATGAAATGAACTTTCTATGAAGCATTAGAGAGATTGTGACTGGTGTTACATCTGTTATATCAGGGATCATGTAAGCATTGTCTATTTGATCACCAAATTCAAAGTATAGGATTCCACTGTGATTTTTACAAGTAAGAAACATTATCAACTTTAAATTAAAAAAAAGAAGATTCAAAGGGATAAAACCATATAGTTATTTAACTCAAAAGTATTCATTTCATGGAGTTATCCTGAGTATACTCACATTCTCTAGAATATGAAAAATTTGGTATCAATCTAGGAAATTTATTGCATATGATGTTCTCAAAAGCTTTCTCCTATGCAAAACAGATCCTTCAGTCACACAAGTTGTCTAAGAGCAAGACTGTAATGCTATTTCCAAGAAAACTCCACTGGTTAACATGACCTAGGCAGAAGACTGTTTTGAGTTATACAGAGAAGTTGAATCAAGAATAATTAGGCACTTTCTACTACTTGACTAGGGAAAAGAAGTCAATCAGGGATAGTAGGTTTTGTAATATAAGGCATATAGAGCACTAACTGCTATCTGAACCATTATTTGGCAGAGGATTGTGAATAATGAGGTAGTTACCTTGGTTTCTGATTGGTCAACCACATCCATGTAGAAATCAAGACCAATGTGACAAGACCCCTTAGTGTTCTGGGACCATGCAGTCAGAAAAAAGTACGAAACAAGTAATAGGTGTCCCTTCATTCTTTGTCACATAACCTTTCTTTTTTAATGACTGTTATAAACATTGCTAAAACAGTTGCTATTTAAGAGATTTTGAATTTTCAAAGATGGTCTACAAATCGTTAAAACTATTTCAAAAGTAGTTATGCAAAAGTTATTTTATATTTAACAAGCATTTAGTACTTAGTAATTATTATATAACTGCCATTGGTTTAAGGGTTTATTAAATATCCACTCATTTAGAATAGTTAGGAGAGGGTTCTACCTTTTCCCTTCATTTCCTCTGGGATCTGAAGTATTTCCAGAAAAGTGTTTCAACTTACCTGAGGGAGACACCAATTTGGGTTTAATATTGAGAAGCCTCATCACCACTGTAACCATACAGGTTATGCAGAAAGGAATAGCCACAAACTGCTAAGATCTAGTCTGTGATTTATATTAAGAATTATATTAAGCATGCTAGGTAACACCATATCTTAAGAATGCCCAGAGATGATTCTGGTAAATTTTTCCTCAGAATTTGTTAGCTCCACCAATTTACTGGCTCCAATTAGAGTTTCCCTGAAATAATATAAAACAGAGCAGAATGCATTCAACTTTGTGTTGAGCTTCTTCTGCTAGTCACACGGTAATGAATGCTATGTTATAGTGCACATTAATACAATTTAAAAATGTAAATATGGACATTCAAAGCAAAAGCATCAGAATATTCACTTCTAATTGATGCATTACATGAGGCCGGCAATGGAGAATTAGAAGATTGTTCTTGTGTATTCACTAGGATAAAACTATGCTCTGTTCCCCATATTCCTCCACTGAATAAAACATCCTTCTCCATTTTTAAACTCTCAGGTCACTTAAAGCTAAATTGCAGGAGATAAACACTGTCGTGCCCACAGGAGAAATTCACTCACTCCTAGTTAACAGGTCCTTTCCACTCTTGTCCTCTTTGTTCAAACTGTCAATCATGACAGTTCCCTCAGGAGTTAAATTCGGACCACTAAGTGATTTCATGGAGGCTACTAAACTGCCCGCAGAGATGAACAACTTTCAATCATTATTGATGTGGCTTTGGAAGACCGGTCCTAGAGTAAAAGGTTTTAAATCCCACAACCAACCCTCTGGCACTTCTGCGCTCTCCTGAAATAGAAATAAATGCCCTACAGTAGGTGCAACGGTGAACTGCCCTCCACAAAATTGAATATTTGGGTTGTATTAAGTAGCCATAAAAATGATATAGTGAAAATGCCTACTGTCTGTTTAGATCAGATAAAGTTCCTGTTTACAAATTCCTTAAACTCAGCACCTCTGAATGCAGATACAGCATTATAAATGACAGCATCTAGCCATCCAGATATTGCAAATGACTGATTTAAAGCATAATTTCTCTTTGGTGGAACAAATACTGTCCCCGTTGCTGCCAAAGCCTATGACGGGACACGAAATGTTCCAATTCTCCCCTACCCTTAGCTACACAAGGCAGAATCTCCATAAAATATTAGAAAATCCCAGGAAACGTAGAAATTAAGAATTATGGATGCCCTTTTCTGAATAGAAGCTAAAGGTTATCAATAATTACCACCTATTTGTAAGCTTGGTAAAAGATTTGTTAAGACCTTAAGCCACAAATGATAGTAAGGAGAGAGTAACTGTAGGTATGAGATAACTATGCCCCCTAAGTGTCTTAATTCACTAGACATTTATAGTTTCCACATAGACGTCCTACTGTTTTTTTTTTCCTTAGTAAGTTTTTTTTTAAATTTATTATTTTTTAAATAAACATATTATGTATTTTTATCCCCAAGGGTTTTCTTACCTAGTTTTAATATTAGCATAACTAGTATAAATTATCAGACTTGGGGAGGAAAACTACCTGCATTTTTAAGAATGCTGTTGTTGGATTTATACATACAAGGATCACTAATATGTATCAAACTAGTAATGTAGTGTATTGTACAAATTATCTCTAATTTTTTTAAAGCTGATTAAGAGCACATTTTTCATGATGAACACTGAATAATGTATAGAATTGTTGAGTCACTGTATTAGACACTTGAAACAATATAACACTGTATTTAACTACACTCAAGTTAAAAAAAAAAAAAGAATTTGTCAAAGTTTACCTTGTGATTGGGTTTCAGCCCATGAAAAGTATAGCCAGCTCTCCTCTTTCTGGATGAGTAACTAAGCAGATATGTAACCTCTGGGATGCTCAGTTTTCTATCAGATAACTTCTCTGGAGCTGAATTTGGACTCTGATTTCTAGTGCTTTCCACCAGGTCTTTCCCAAATTGCTTCTCCAGGGATCTCTGGAGATATAACACAGCTTCTGATAATATTCTATCTGGGATCACTGTAATTCTGAAGTTAGCACGTTTTCTCAAAAGAGATTCTTGTGAATCAACATACTGAAGAGGTTTTAATTAACAAGTGACATATCAGAGCCTTGGCTGATATTTATCTCATACTCATGCAGCAATTGAGATTCTATAGGTACCTTGCCTTTGGTATTATGATCTGGTCCTTGAGTATAATGGCATGTTCATAATAAGTACCTGATATCATACAAGTTCAGGCATCTCGGTCTACACATGGACTTTCAGAAATGACTTTCATGTTTCACCCATCTTCTCTTTCAGTACTTGATATTGCAAGTGAAACTCATGATAGCTTGCAGAGGAGCCAGGAAGACTATTTGGATCTAAACTTCATCTATATTGTACATGTCCTGTGCTCAGGTAACAATATTCAGTGTTGGAAATGCTCTTTTTCAACATTTGTTAGACATTTTTGAGATACTGCTACAATTTTTATTTGTAATTTCTGCTCTAAATAATGAGATCATCTGTGGAGGTAATATTCTGGGAAGGTCAGACTCCAGAAATTGGCCAATTCTACACAGACTGCTGCATTTATACAGAAATATGATCTACTGGGCTCTTATTAGCTTCTGCGCTGATGAGACAGATAGAAATTAATATTCATTGCACACACACACTGATACCAATGGTTTATAATTTACAAAGGTCTATACTAAACCAACATGACAAGCTGTAGCCAGAACAGCTCTGTCTCTCAGAACGATAACGAAAATTGGATCTGCAGCTGGAGAGAACCCCTCCCTGGAGAGGGAGATAATCCACAGTCAGATATCCTCCTGGGGATGGACCCAGGGAAGCTTATGCCTGAAAAGTAGAGGAGGGTGCTGGGTCTCCACTTTATACAGTCTTTGTCTTACTCTTAAAGTCTTTTATCCTTTCTTCACATTAAAGAGACCCTTAACCTTGGTTTTTCATGAATTTTGGTTCAATAGAGTGGTCACTGAAGGCTTTCAAAACACATTTCACATGCAAATTTTTCTCAGAACATGTTATTATTTAAAGAATTTCAAACTGAGAAGAACAGATACTACACTTGATCTTAGCCAAAAGGCCCTGAGAGATCATGTAGGTCCAAAATATAAGCAACAAAATAGCTTCTTTGGGCTGTTTCGTTTAAGATATTTAAATCTCTGGTCGATGCATTACACAAAACTTTGCAAAGAGAGAGAAAATCATTCGTTTGATTTTATAGATAATTTTAGTGAGAAATATGTAGTAACAAAATCAACTGCATATGTCCTATATCTGTCCTTTCATGCAGCTCTCATTTTCTTACTAAGTTAAATACAGAGATGATGTATATTATGCATATATATGCCTGTATGTGTGTATATATATATATATATATATATACACATATACACACACACACATGCGCATATTTTCACACTTTTTTTTTAGATTTTTATTTATTTATTTGGCAGACAGATATCACAAGTAGGCAGAGAGGCAGGCAGAGAGAGAGGAAGAAGCAGACTCCCTGCCAAGCAGAGAGCCTAATGCAGGACTTGATTCCAAGACCCTGAGATCATGACCTGAGCTGAAGGCAGAGGCTTAACCCACTGAGTCCCCCAGGTGACCCACATTTTCACTTTTATATAATTTAGCTCAGGGTTTTGAACATATCAGGTGCTTAACTCTCATTGAGTTCACTTTTAAATTTGCAAATGAAATTTTTAAAATGAATGAATGGGTGGATAAATGTCTGCTCTTCTTTTTGCTTCTTAAGGATATTATTCGTTTGATTTAAATATACACATCTACAACAACTCTATTCCTCCAACTTCCCAACCAGGCAAATAACAGTTCGACTTTTTTAATAATTTTGAGATAATTTTATAAGACAATACTAATTGGTAAATCCATTGCTTTCAATGACTG
Source organism: Mustela nivalis (assembly GCF_964662115.1). Classification (NCBI taxonomy): domain Eukaryota; kingdom Metazoa; phylum Chordata; class Mammalia; order Carnivora; family Mustelidae; genus Mustela; species Mustela nivalis. The sequence continues at coordinate 49,125,454 of NC_139021.1, forward strand.
CATGATTAATTTTACTGAGAGTCAAAATTCCTGACAGAAGCGGCCAGAGATTCTGTGGGAGGAGCGTATCTGACAGGTTAACATCTGTAAAAAGCTCTGTCATATCTCATGAGCAAGAAATGCGTTTTTTCCCTCTTGTGTCAACTGAAAGTTTGTTATATCCTGGTACATATGTATTCCATCTCGGTATGGTTACATAGTGTACAATCACTATATTTTATATGCATATGTATTTGAAAATATATATTCATAACTTTTGGCATGACCCACCACCTAAATCAAATAGAAGAGCCTATGTATATTAAATATATACGTAAACCAAATAGGTTGAAATACACACTGGAAGGGATTATCATATTTCTATAAGTAAAAAGCATAATTTTGAGAATCAAAGTGTAAGAAATACTTTTGACCACTATTGTTAATGGTAAGTATTTTTATGCATCCTCACAATTTTTGTGAAGTTTTGAAAGGAATACATGCTCACTACTGAATTAAGGAACATGCAATTCCATATTTGGAATGGATCTCATTATTTTAAAATGGTGTATAAAGACATTCCTCTCTACAAAAACATTTTAGCATCCATGAAACATGACAGATTCAAACAGGAAAGAGGAGCTATTTAAAAAATTGGATGGGGAGTGGTTGTCTCCATTGTATCAAGAAAAAGCTTGTATTTTACTGAAGTATAGTCAGAAATAATAGCTATCACTATGTAGCTATTGTTTAGCTGATAGCTATGTAGTTTATTTGGTAAAATAAAACTGAATATCGCTTAGGGTCATAAGAACAAGCAGTAATGACCTCAGCTTTGCAAAGATTTATACAGAAAAACACAGATATTATAACTACATAAGTAGGTTTTGTAGGCTTGAGAGTCCAGAGGCCAAACTGATTTTTAAAAGAGTGCTGATACGTTTCTTACCCACTGCATATTCAGCAGGCATTATTTGTAGTGTTATCTGATTATCTCTAAGTTCCCATAAAACACTTAACATATAACAGCCACTTTTAGAGGACCATCTGCTAGAACTCTAAGGGCTCTCCAGTGTAATTCTTCATTTATAATGAAACTAACAAAGGCAAAACCCTGGCACTTCCTAGGGTGACCCACGTCTGTAAGCCACGACCACACATCACACAAAGTCTGCTAAGAATTTGGGCTGAGGGAACATATTGCTGAACCTGGAGACAAAACAGATATATACTCTTAAATTTCAAAAACACTGGAGATCCAACAAAACGTAACATTCAAAAGATGTTAACTCATTCATAGTTTTTATGACGCTTTAATGATAGCAAGTTCCTAAGAATGCTATTATTTTTAGAAGTACAGCATTCCCTTATTTGTAAAGCTGAAGTGAGTCAGAAAATCCATGCGAGTGTCACACACTGGTGTTTCTTACCTTCAAAGAAGGAGTTTATGTCAGATAACTTTTCATGAATATGAAGCTTTTTCCATGTTTTATATTTTATGAAATACAAGGAGTATATATTATAGTGATTACCAACAAGAAAGTTATAGAACAGATGCATAATTTAATAGATATAATTTAATATAGTAATGTTATAGAATAGATACATAATTTAAAAAATAAAGCATTGAAACCTTATTTCAATGTAATAAGAGATTATATTTCCTGATATCATATCTCAAAGAAGAATGTTCAGAAAATGTCCCCACATCATGAGTTTGTTCACGGTCGAGAATAAACCTCAGTGAGAATCAGCACAGACCCCCACCAGTTGATAAATACTGTCTTCTGGCTGGTAAGTTAGTTCAGTAAAATACAATGAAAAACTAATCCTTATTACCTATAGTCATTATGCACATTTTAAACACAAAATAGCAATATTTCAATGATGTCAGGGCTTACATATGTTTTGCTTTGCTCATGTAGACCATGTGCTACGACAGGGAAGACAACTTAATCTAAGTTGGGTGGATTGGTCAAAAGTTATAATTCTGAGCAAAGAAATGACATTGAGAGCCTGGGTTCAAAGCTAAAGCAAAAGAAAAATCAGAAGTAAGAACACCTTTTAGACATCTGAAAACTAAGAAGGAAAAAGAAAGAGCAGCAAAGTAAGAAACAAGACAAAACAAAAAACAATCAGAGAATGCTCAAGATTTTTGGTGGACTGGATCCTGCCTGTTATGTGTTGAGTTAGTAACAGCTGCCCTTGGTGGCTCCCACATTTGTCAAATGCTTTCCTAGATGGTTCGTAAGTTACCACTGAATTAAAAAATACAGCAAATAAGGTAGTATTATCCACATTCTACAGACTGACACAATTACACACACAGAAGCTAACTTGTCCAAGGGGACACAACATGAAATAGTGGAGTCCAGATTCAGAACAATGACTGTCCCGTTCCATTCCATCATGCTATTATTTCTTATACCATTCACACAACACATTTCAACATTTCAGTACTGGAGGATTACGCAAGGAATCAGAGCAATTCAAATCTAAGGCCATTCCTTCCCATTCTGAGAAGATCCTCTCCTTTAAAGCGCTAACATCATGTTGAAGCAATCATGCTGAAGCACTACATGATTCACACTGAAGCACTACACGTACAGTGATCCATACATACGTCCACACATCAAAAGATGTGCCCACCCAGGCAGATAACCCCACACCTCTAAACTTCTGCATATACTGCATTGTATTGTTCTTAAAAATTTGTCTTTCTGCAACCAAACACCTTTTATGACATAATATATGTGTAATCAACATGATATGTACTTTTTTCCACAAGTAAGGCAAGCAAATGTATAAGTAGAAAAATATTTTTGTAATCCCCAACTTAGTTATTTAAGAAATACAGTTGTTATGTTTGTCTACATGTTCATGGATATTTATCTTACTTTAAAAAAATCTGGTTATAAGTAATCCTTAAATTCTATAAAATATATCTACTTAAGTTGAAAAGATCAGTAAGAACCCTTTATTTACTTTTTTTTTTTTAAGATTTTTATTTATTTGACGGCAGTGGGGGGGAGCACAAACAAAGGGAGCAGCATGCAGAGGAAGAGGAAGAAGCAGAGAAGCAGACTCCCCGCTGAGCAGGCAGGGTTCCTCACCCCCCCAACTTCCACACCAACCCCTCCCCTTCACCTCCACCACCCCCACCATGTGAGGCTTGATCCCAGGACCCTGAGATCATGACTTGAGCTGAAGGCAGACATTTGACCCACTGAGCCCCTTTATTATTATGATTTTTTATAATGCATCATCAGTCCGTTATAATAGGAGTGGCAGTAATCTAAAAATCATGGTTTAAAGCAAAACACTTAATTTTATTGGATTCTTGATTTCTTACTAGTGGAGCAGAATGGGTTATACTTTTTATGAGATTAAATCCAGGGGTGCCTGAGTGGCTCAGTCAGTTAAGCGTCTGCCTTCAGCATAGGTTGTGATCCCAGGGTCCTAGGATCAAACCCCACATCAGGTTCTCTGCTCAGCGGGGAGCCTGCTTCCCCCTCTCACACTCCCTTTGCTTTGCTTGTGCTCCTTCTCTCTCTCTCTCTCTCTCTCTCTCTCTCTCTGTCCAATAAATAAATAAATAAAATCTTTAAGAAAAAAATACAATCACAAGGCAAACTGGAAAATTCAGCTTTAAAAAATACAGATTATTTGTACAGTACTTAGCATATAGTACTGTTTTAATAAATGTTAAATCAGCTTGTCCCACCACAATTCCTTTCAAGATTTTGTATTTAAATTGCTTTGTATTTATACAGCAATTCAAACCTCACAAAAATGCTCAACTATTATTATCTCATTGATTGTTATAATAACTGTGACAGAGATGGGACTTGTACTATTGGTGTCATTAACACAAAAAGCAGCTCAGGCTAAAATATTCAGCTATATTCAGCAGCTATATGATAATGGTCATATAGCTATAGGGTTGAGTCTCAGGCCCACCAAGGCCTACTTTAGCTCTTATGTTCTCCAACATTCCTTCTCTTTGTGATGCATACTAGTACAAACCACTGGGTTAACTCAATTGTTATTTTAGTGATGGTCGTCTCAAGCACATGGAAAAATGTTTAACCTTGCTCATGAATTAGAGGATCTTACTTTCTTCTCAAGGTGTGTGAACATGGTATTAAAATTCTATTCTGAAGGATAATAATCTTTAAAAATAGTGTTTCTGAAGTACCATAAGATCTCTTCATGTGTCTAACAAGCCTTCCCTTTTTTTTCTGAATCATTTCCCTTTACAATGATAGCAACAAGAGCACATTGACTCTAATGCATCATGTTAACAAATGTTTATTTAAATTCTTTGACACGCAGTCTTAGAAATGCCAGTCATTAATCTACTGCCAGGTATCAACTGGTGAAATATGTCCTTAATTTTCCTACTTCAGAGAGAATTAGCTTTGTACCCAGGCCTGCCAGAGCAAAAACCTCTTTTAGCTAAATGTGAAATACACTGTCATCAAGACCTAACGAACACCGTGTGAAATACACATTCAAACAAAGTACTTTTAACTGTCTACAATAGTCTCTAAAGTCATTGGCTAGAGCTCACCTCTAGGAACCCAGGGTAAGACACCATCTTCCTGCCAAACACACAGTGGGCCCTGCCCTTGGAGAGTAAAATAAACCTCCGTAAGCTGTGAAGTCACTCAAACTGACCTTCTGTGTCACAGAGCAACAAAAGTGACAAAGACCCTATGTACTTAATGAGACTGAACAATCCATACTTGATGGCAAATTAACAGACTTTGTACTTCTGCAGACCTTTTATTTCCTTCTAATTCCAAGATACTAACCAGATGCCACAGTCTGAATTTCAGACTGGAAGCCTTTTAGTTGATCTCACCCAACCACAATTTCTGCATATCGGTTCACTATAGGACTGCATATGTGAAGACTACATAATTGGACTTTGGTATCCCATAATTAAATAATTTCTTTTGGAATAAAATGGATCATGAAGGGACCAATGATGCCTGTGTCTCACAAACTGAGAAGTATTAATTCAATTCTGAGATAAATAAATGAGAATGGAATTTTATTTGCACTCAATTCTATTTCTAGATCTAATGGGTAAATAGGCTTTGAGGATAGTATCCGAGTGATTCTAGACTGTATCTGTTTGAACTAAAGGAGATACAGCAGGCAAATGCAGGGTAGAAGGAGTGGGGCACAATACAAAGTCCACATTCATTAATTTGCCCACACAATGAAAAACAAAAACAAAAACAAAACCTCTAGTTCTACAGTATGTTTTAGACACATTTTTCAAAGTACAGTGGTTTCCAGATATCAGCAAGATGACAGCTTTTCTCTGATTACATAAGTATATACAATTTTTTGTTAAATTGAGCTCTGCCTTGTGACAGGTTTCAGGTGTAGAAACTTATAGTACCTTTGTTGCCTTCAAAAGAGAGCAAAATATCTGATAACATAAGAATGTAAAAGCGGATTGATTTAAGCTGGAAGGATTCAATCTAAAAATGGTATTTCAACCAGGTAAAATTTTACATGTATTCTAGATCAACTAATACCTTTAAAGGGCACACACAGTATAGGAGATCTTATAAATGTAGATTTTCTTTCTATTGAATAATTTTAATCATATTTTTGGATAAAATACAAAGGAAATGGAAATTAGTGTACCATGATCTAATACATTATTTTACTCTCAAAATCATTTTTAATTCTGAGACTTAGAAAAACTACATTTTTTCCCCTTAGCAATAATCATTGTTTCATTTAGCTAATTAAATATATTTTCAAACCTAAGAAAATCTAATAATCTAACACTTCACAAAATATTTTGATTATTAGTATTTTAGAAAACAATAATTTGAACTATAAACTTTGTAATAATTAATGACAAAAATAGAACTTGGAAAAACCCAATTTTCTGTGAATTAAATTATAGGTATGGAGGCAATAAGAGAATGTGTTTATAGGTATGGAGGCAATAAGAGAATGCTAAACACACAGATTCTGAAATCAGGAGGTCTTCATTCAAATGGCAGCACCATTTTCTAGCACCTGCATGTCTTTGAGAAAGTTATTTAACCTCCTTCATGTTCATTAACCCTATCTGTAAAATTGGGATAATGATATCACTTTTCTCATAAAATTGGGATGGAGATGAGGCTATTATTATTATACTTGGGTACATAGGAGACACTTAAAATATTAGTGACAGCATGGTGATCTAGTTGGAACAGAGATGGTCATTAAGGAAGAGTAATAATGATGCATAGAAATAGACCAGAAGTTTCAGAGGAAAGTATCATTCTAATGTCATGGTTAATTTGTTCAGTATTGACTTTGTCATTGGTACCATTAAATAGTGATTATGGAGTTCTATGTTATAATATGCTAACAAATATAAGGAAGATGCATAAAATTACAAAAACAAGCACATAAAAACCCCCCATAATAACAGTTACACATGAGTAAAAGTGACAATAAAAATAAAAATACCCACCATATATTGAATGTCTCTATGCACAAGGTACTATGGTCAACATGTTTATGAACCTTAGCTCTTTAACCCTACTGTCTAATATTATCATTAAAATTTTAATGTATTTCCCTTTATAGTTTTTTATTTATTCTTTCTTGGGGTTATCATTTTTAAAATATTTCTGGGTTCTGGGATGCCTGGGTAGCTCAGTTGGTTAAGGTCAGACTCTTGATATTGGCTCAGGTCATGATCTCAGGGTCCTGAGATTAGCCATGTGCCCAGCTACATGCTGACAGTGGAGCCTGCTTAAAATTGTTCCTCTCCCTCTGCTCCACCTCACTCTTGCTCCCTCCCCCTCCTGCTCTTGCATTCTCTCTCTAAATTAAAAAAAAAAAAAAAAAGATAAAAAATTTCCAATCACATTCAATTTTGTTTTTTTTCACTTAATATAAAATCATCTAAAAATTTGTGTATTATTCCATGTTCCTTTTTATTTTAGTTATTTCCTTTCCTGAAAAATTTTTTAACTGATAAAAAATATATAATATTGTTAGTATATAACAAAGTAAAATAATACTGACGGGTAAAATGGGTAGCTCATTGTTATTTTCCTTTACATTTTTCCATTAATGGTCTTTAACACCATTTCATATATTACCATCCATTTACTTTTCCTCCTTTTTGAATTACCTGTGGTATCATTTGTCCATTTTTTAAAAAGTGGGTTAATTGCATTTTTCTTACCAATTTTTAGGTGTTCTTTGCATAGTAAACATTGTAATTCTTTACTTCACTTAGGTATTTCCAAAATTATTTTTCCTTTTTTTTTTTAAAGATTTTATTTATTTATTTGACAGACAGAGATCACAAGTAGGCAGAGAGGCAGGCAGAGAGAGAGAGAGGAGGAAGCAGGCTCCCTGCCGAGCAGAGAGCCTGACGCGGGACTCGATCCCAGGACCCTGAGATCATGACCTGAGCCGAAGGCAGAGGCTTTAACCCACTGAGCCACCCAGGCGCCCCCAAAATTATTTTTATCTTAACTTTATGTATGGTGTCTTTCATTAGTAAATGATTTTTATTCTTTTTTTTAAAAAAGGCTCATTTATTTATATGAGAGAGAGAGCAGGGGGAGGAACAGAAGAAGAGAGAGAATCCTCAAGGAAATTCCCCACTGAGCACGGAGACCAATATGAGGCTGGATCCCAGGACCTAAGATCATGACCTGAAATCAAGAGTTGGCTGCCTAACAGAGGCGCCACCCAGGTGCCCCAAGGAATTTTTATTCTTATGAAATCAGATATATTGATCTTTTCCATTAAATTATTTAGGTTTCATGTCTTGATTAATATATATTCTTATGATTTTCTAAAAATTCATTATTTAATCTTTAATATTTACTTCTGGATCTTTACAATGTTCTGAATATTTTTGGTTTGTATTCATTATTTTTTTAGGGTTAGAGGTGTAATTGATTTCTTACAGTTTGACGTCCCAATATGTCAATGCTATGTATTAACTATACTATTATTTCTTCCACTGAAAACAAATGAGGCCTCTTAACAGATTAAACTTTCACATACAATCTGGTATGTCTCTAGAATTTTTATTTCCATCAACAGTATTTTCTCTAAGGCTGTAGCAACATTTGTCATTCTAATGTTAAAATATATGGGTCAAAATATTCCTTAGCATTCTTCCTTCCCAAATTTATCCTTCAATATATACTCTAAATTATTTTGGCAGTTACTTTAAGGAGTGGGATGTTTATTGGATACACATGCATCAAATCACCACATTGTACACCTGAAACTTACATGATATTACATTTCAGTTATATCTCAATAAATCTGGAAAAAAATGGACACTAAACATCACTTTTAAAGATGGGCAATTGAAATTCTTTCCTTTATGATGGGTAATGATCCAATCATATTCTCAGTGACCACTCCTATGGTCATAGGATGTCACAGCATGACCCTGGAATTACCAACCAATTACACAGCACAAAACAAAGTGATAATTACACATACAAAATGCACATGAAGAGTGGGTCTTTAATGGGAATTGGATTAAATCTATGGACTAAAAAAAAAACAAGACCATTTTAATATTAAGTCTTCTGAAAGAGCAAAATTTACAAAGCCCCCTTTTTTTTTTGGTGATTTTATGATATTCAGTGAATATTAAAGTTTTTGTGAAGAACTTAACTCCCAGAAATAGTATTTTGAAATAATTTGTTTTTGTTTTTTTATTCATGACAAATTCATGTTTGTTTAAAAACATGTAAAAATCAGAAAACATACAGAAATAAAAATAACATCAAAAATAAAATTAGTTCTATCATATTTCCTTCTAATTTATTTTTAACCAATTTTTTGCAAATAAAATTTTAGTATTTATTTTGAAACACATTAATATTCTATCATAAGACTCTACTTGATATTGGTCTTTTAAGTGTTGCTAATTTTTTCCCTACTACAACCATTAAGTTTATAACTTTGTGTATTTTATTTTTATCTTTATGATGGATTCCTAGAATAAAAATGACTTTACCATGAGATGTATGGGATTTATAAATTTTAATCATGTTGAATGTAACTACATTTGATTTTTCCCCATAAGAACAGCCAGTAATTCAACACCATTTACCAAACAATCATTTGCTTAGCTAATGATCTGAAGTATATCCTATAAGATTTGATATATTCTTATATACATCAGAATTATGTTAATAATTGTATGTATTGATTTATATGAATGCAAACATCTAATGGTGCTGTTATTCTACCTGCATATCTTTTCAAACCATATATGGAAATGTAACCACCTGCACACACATAAGAGCTTTAGAATTATTTGTCATTTGCTACATTATTTAAAAATATTTATCAGGACTCCTGAGTGGCTCAGTTGGTTAGGCAGCTGCCTTTGGCTCAGGTCATGATCTCAGGGTCCTGGGATAAACCCCGCTGAGCAGGGAGCCTGCTTCTCCCTCTCCTTCTCCCTCTGCCCTTCCCCCTTCTTGTTCTCTCTCTCAAAGAAATAAAATCCTTAAAAAATATTTTTCAGTAATTTGGCATATGGCAAATAATCTAGATAAAAAAGGCACAGAGGACCTGAATAGACCTTTTTTTCAAAGAAAACAGGGATGGCCAAGAGACACATTAAAAATGTGCTCATCACTAATCATTAAGGGAATGTGAATCAAACCCACAATGAGCTAGCACCACATAGTATCAAAAAAACACAAGAAATAACAAATATTGGTGAGGACAATGATAAAAGGATACAGACAAAAGGAAACCCTCATGAACTTCTGGTGGGAATGTAATTTGGACAACCACTGTGGAAAACAGTAGAGTTTTCTCAACAAATTAAAAATAGAAATACCATACTACTCAAAAATTCCACTGCTGATTACCAGAGAAAACAAAAATACTAATTCCAAAGGATACATGCACCCCTTTGTGTTTATTGCAGCATTAATTATAATAGTCAAGGTATTGAAGCAATCTAAACATCCATTGATAGATGAGTGGATAAAGATGTGGTGTATACCATATATATACAATGGAATATTTCTCAGCCATAAAAAAGAATGAGATCTTTGCCATTTGTGACAACACAGATGGACCTAGAGTGTATTATGCTAAGTGAAATAAGTCAGACTGAGAAAGTCAAATACCATAGGATTTTACTTATATGTGGAATACAAAACAAAATGAGACAAAAACAACTAAAAACCAGATACAGACTCATAAATACAGAGAATAAACTAGTGGCGGGATGGGTGGAAAAAGGAGGGGGATCAAGATGTATAAACTCCCAGTTATAAAATAAATCAATCATGGGGATAGGAAGTACAGCATAGGAAATATTGTCAATAACAATGTAATTTTTGTATGGTGACAGGTGGTAACTATACTTATTGTAGTAAACACTGTGTATTGTATAGAATCGTCAAATCACTATGTTGTATACCTGAAACTAGTGTAACATTGTATGTCAACTGTATTTCAAAAATATTTAAAAAATTTTATTTTGATTGAATTGCTCTACAAACTACAAATTAATATGAGAAAACTCCACACCTTTATAATTGCCAATCTAGCCTTTAAAAATGTGGCTGGTATATTTTCATTTGCTTAAGATTTTAAAACAATTTTTGAGTAAAATTCTAATTTTTTTAATACATATCAATACTGGTCTAATGAAAACCTTAAGAGTTGTTTTTTTTTTTTTTTTTTTTTTAAGAAAATGACACCTGGAAGCCATCCCCAGAGATATTTATTTTATGAGAGAGAGAGAGAGAAACACAGAAAAAGAGATGTAGATTTAAAAATTGACATAGATCCTCTGCTATGAAGGAAGCAACCAAAAAAACTAAAAGGCAGTCTTTGGAAGGGGAGAAGATATTTGCAAATGACTTATCTGATAAAGGGGTAGCATCCAAAATATATAAAGAACTTATAAAACTCAAGACCCCAAAACCAAATAATCCAGTTTAAAAATGGGCAGAAGACGCGAATAGACATTTTTCCAAAGAAGACATCCAGATGGCCAACAGACACATGAGATGTCATCAGGGAAACTACAGTGAGAAATCACCTCACACCTGTCCGAATGGCTAAAAAAAAGACACAGGGAACAACAGATACAGCAAGAATACAGAGAAAGGGGAACCTTCTTACATTGTGAGTGGGAATACAAACTAGTGAAACCAATCTGGGAAACAGTATGCAGATTCCACAAGAAGTTAAAAATAGAATTACCCTATTCATCAATTGCACTACTAAGTATCTACTCAAAAGATAAAAACAAACAAACCAATACGGATTCAAAGGGTTATGTGCACCCCAAGTTTTATAGCAGCACTGTCAACAATAGCTGAGTTATGGAAGGAGCACAAAGGACCACTGACTGACAAATGGATAAAGAAGAAGTGATACACATACGCACATACACACAGATCCATAAAAAATGAAATCTTGTCATTTGCACTGATGTAGGTGGAGCTAGAGAGTATTATGCTAAGTAAGTCAGTCACACAAAAACAGATAACATGTGATTTCACTCATTTGTGGAATTTAAGAAACAAAACGATGAACATGGGGCGGGGGTAGAGAGGCAAATGGGAAAACAGACTCTTAACTATAGAGAACAAACTGAGAGTTGACAGAGGGAGGAGGATGGGGGATGGGTTAAATAGGTGATGGGGATTAAGGAGGGCACTTGTGATGCACACTGAGTGTTGTATGTAAGTGATGAATCACTAAATGTTATACCTGAAACTAATTTACACTGCATATTAACTAACTGGAATTTAAATAAAAGCTTGAAGAAAAAAATTAAAAAAAAATTAACATAGATCAAGAGATCAATATAATTGAATATTTTTATATAATCATATTAATTCTAGTGGTTTTCAGTTTCTATGTACTGGTTTTCATGTTCTCTGTAGGAAATGATCATTCTGAAGTATATTATGTTTATGTCTCATTTCCTTGACCACGGACTGACAGAATAATGTTAAATAATAAGTATTTTGATGACTTTAGCTGGGATATCACCAAAGTTTCGGTTTTGTATAAAATTATGTCAGCTGATAAATAAATTGTGTTCACTTGTGAGTACGTATTGACATGACTCATTATTTCTAGTGTTCTAACTCATCTAAGGAGAAAGTTAAATTGGATGTGTAATGACATCTGAAGGGTAAGATGTATTTTTAAAATGTTATCTAATTTTGGAAAGCAAAAGAAGCACAACAATTTACATAACTACCTTTTTATAGAGCTTTAGAAAATAATATACTTTAAAAAGAAAATAAATTAAAATTTGAATACAAGCTTAAAAGTTACCTTTTGGCAAATTGCGTGTTTTGTAAAAACATTTCCTTACAGACAAACAGAAAGCAGATGCAAAGACTAGAATAAATATTCCACATATAAAGGGTATTATAGACAGTGAGTTATGTGTTCCATTCAAGGTTATGAACATGAACCTCAGAAGTACTAAAAGAAATGATCTGATCAAGTTTGACATCCAGAATTGAAGATTATTGTTTGATATCATCTTGTCATTCCAAATAATTATAATATATGTGAGGGAGGTTGTATATTCTCAACTTAGTCTTGTCAACAAAATTAATTATTTGACAGAACTAATTATTTTGAGAATCAAAATCTGCTCAGGGGAGAGAAACTGCACTTTTACATGCAAACCCGGTTCCCAGGCTACACTGCCAGAACACCCAGGATCACATTTAATTTCCATTAGTGAGGCCAGTCATTGTTTTAATATGATTACACAATGTTGTAAAATGTTCTTTTTTTATGAAAAGCAATTAATTTTCATTTAGTAACATTTTGGATGCCAACTCTTTAGAAGTGACTCCTCGGAATGCAGATTTTTCTACAAATATTCACAGTAACCCCCTAAACAGTATTAGATTCAAGGAAATCCATGTGCAAACAATACAAAGTGCAAACAATACAACACAAAGACCTAGATTTAATTGTCATCATTAATACCCTATTAATTTTGAATATTCCCATTCATGTCAAGACACCAATACCCAAAAGAACTTTTCTAGTTCCAGAAATACAGGATAAGTTGTAAAAGAACAGCACTTTAAAATAGTTCATTTAAAAAATTTATATATATATATATATATATATATATTTATATGAATGAAATAAGCATGTGTAAATGTTTTTTCATCAGATTTGATTACATACTGATTGTAGATGTTATAAGTTATTCAGCCTTGATTATCAGTAAAGTTTACCAGATGTCGTGAAGTAAAGGGCCAGAAAAAAGTTTGCAAAATAAATACTGCAGCTCTAAAAGACTAAATAGCAACCATTTGTAATATTTTGAAAACCAGGTTTCTTAAATCCTCACATTCCAGTTTTATAGAGAGTTGTTTTAAGTAAAACATACATGATGATAAATTTATACTGTTTCAGATCATCCTGGCTGTAGAGGAAAAGATATTATTTAAAAATCATCTTATTTATAAACTCTCAAATCAAGAGGATAAGTTTTTTCTCAGGAGATGCCAATAGGTTTTATCACCTCTCAGTTAAGTCCAAGATTAGGCCTTTTCCATGGAATTGGAAGGAATCACCAGGATTCCTTCTTGATTGGCTTTACCTTGCCAGAGAGCTCCCTAAATCACATTACAGGAATACAACACACAAAAAGTCTCTACTGCCTGTGTTCGATGCTTTAAAAAGACAACTCCTTAACTGGGTAAAAGGTAGCAATGTGTGTAAATAACATTTACATAAAAAATAATTTTCAGATTTTTTTCCTATTATTTTAATTTTTTATTCTGTTATGTTAGTCACCATACACTGTATCATTAGTTTTTGATGTAATGTTCAATGATTCACTGTTTGTGTATAACACCCAGAGCTCCACGCAATCAGTGCCCTCCTCAATACCCACCACCAGGCTCACTCATGCGCCCTCCCCTCTAAAATGCTCTTTGTTTTCTAGAGTCCATAGTCTCTTATGGTTTGTCTCCCCCTCTGATTTCCTCCCCTTCATTTTTGTCAACTTTACTAAGTTATAACTGACAAATAAAAATTGTATATATTTAAGTTTACAACTTGATATTTTGATGTATGTATACATTGTGAAATGATCTCACTTATACTTGGAATCTGAAATAATCAAACTTCTAGAAGTAGAAAGGAGAATGGTGCTTTTCAGAGGCTGGATGGAGGGCAAAATGGGGAGTGTTGGTCAAAAGGTACAACATTTCAGCTGTGCAAGATGAGTAACTTCTGGAGACTGAAGGACAGCATGATGCTATATTAACAATACTGTGTTACATACTCGAAATTTGTTAAGAGGGTAGGTAAACATTCTCACAGGGGAGGGAAGGTTGAAATAGGGAGTAATGGCTATGTGAGGTGATGAGTATATTAGCTTGATTATGGTGATCATTTTGTTTCTTTAAGATTTGCTAATAAACCTTATAATTCACTAATTAAGTTTTTACCCCTATTTTCCTAAAACCCATATTTTATTGATAATAAGAAAGAACACCTAGTTTGAAGAAGAGATTTAAAAAATTCATTATAAGCCCATCCACCACAATGTAAGATCCACTTAAGAAAACTGATCTCCGAGACAGTTATTGCAGAGTTCTTTTCACCACAGGCAGTATGAAAGTAACAAATTAGTCATGGTGTTATTGAAAATCTTCCTCAAGTGTGTAGGTACTCGGTGCATATAACCATAGCATCAAGCAAGAAACAAGTTGTCTTCACATATTTTTTTTCACATAGTCTGTACAATGTGAAAAGGCAAACTGAAAATTTACTCTCAGTCTTGGATTCTGAGCAAAGACAGTATATTCTATCATTAAGCATGTCTTTATTGAGCACCTACTGTGTACCAAGACGTTAGCTGTCCTTTACGGAGAGCCATTTATATGTCAGGATCACATAACACTCTTAACATCTTTAAATCATTATCTCAGTCAATCCTGATAACAATGTATAAGGTTGGAATTAATACACCCTTTCAATACATCGGAAAACTGAGGCTCAGAGAAAAAGTAACCTACTTAAGAGAGATCCTAAGTAGCTTTTGGTAGAAATAAGATTCAAATCTAAGTCCGCACCATTCTGGAGACTGCACAAAATACTGTGCTGACACTCAATTGTCTTTGAAAATCTTTACTCTTATTCAGCTGATTTAATTAAAATCCATAAAGAAAAAAAAAAAAAGGAAAGTTGCTTGCATATTCTTCATATTGTATTTCTGCCCTTTATTCATAAGATTGTTTTCATAGTAAATGTGTAAAAAAGTTTTGCCTAATGAAGCATGCATAAAGTAGCATAAAAAGAGGAAAATATCAGCAAAAAAGCCTTTTATCCCCTGAAAAAGTAGAAGCTCACTAATCATAGCTAAGGAAAAGGAAAAAAAAAACCAGTTATGAATATAATTACCATGCTGGATATTATTTGAACTTCTTTGGGGGTTGTATAAAGTTTGTCTTACCCTCTCAGGAAATATAATATTTCAGCTTTCTGAGTATTGTGACCATAATTCGCTTTCATATCCTTCATAATATGTTAACAGTGTGTTGAGAAGTATGTCATCATTACCCTATTCCTTTTAAAAGAATATACTGAAAAAAGGCAGTTCCATTTGGATATGAATAAGAACAAAATTTATGGAGCTCAATGAAGCTTTGATGATTAAACATAAATGTATATCAATTCTAGCATCTCCTACTTTCCCCACCAGAGGTTAAAAGTATTATTAATGGGCATATTCAATACTGGGAAGGTTAGATGTGCATCTTGAGTGCTTCATTTGAGGTCCCATGTTAACAAGCCCTGAAAGGAGATCCATTAGCAGCTGCAATGAGGCTTTTTTAGTCAAAGTAGGTAATTAATGGAATTATGAATAATGGTTATTATTCAATTCAATCACAGAAAATGACATTGAATATGAAAAGAAGGACTTGATATTGCCCAATAAAGTAGTTAGAATTTTGAAGAGCTAATCATATAATGGAAATAATATCCCCAGGGTGATGATCCTCAGGCTACAACACAAAAATGCAGGACAGTTTATTCATTTGGAGCATGAAACTTTTTTTTATAAATTTCTATTTTCTAGATTTCTAATTTATAAATCTGCATATTATACTAGCTTCTAGAAGGCACATGATAATCACATGGCTCTTGGTGGCTAATAAATACAACTGAGTTATGTTGACTCCTAGGAAACAGGAAAGACGATTTCTTTACTCATCAACAATATAGGCAAACTTAAAAATCATTCATTCCCTCTCTAAAATGGTGTATATGATAGAGAGGAAAGAAAACACTTAATAATCTATACAGTGTTATCCCTACTTATTTCATCTTAAGATTCTGGTATATTTTGAAAGGGTAGAAAGTTAACTTCCTTAATAAAATCCACTCTTTCCACTCTACACATATGTACAAATCAGGAAAGAGTAGTTAAATCGGTGAACTGATTTAGAGTCGTCGAATAAACCACAGCTATTAGTAGGTGTAGTCATAATGTTGTGAAAGGTATAAACCCATACTTAGCTCCCTCTCATATGGATCTGAGTGAGTACATTGGTTTGGGACTTACAATGAGCCTTGTAAGTTCCCTCTCTCTTGTTCTGCCTCAGCATGAGAGTTCGGGAGTGGTATCATTGAGATGAGTTTCTATACCACGTTGTAGTACTTATTAGCTCTCTACCTACTACCAGAAGGTTCTAGGACCTCAAGAAGTTTTAATGGATGGTAAGAGGCTTCATCTCAGACTGTGAGCTTAAGTGGTTATCATGGTCTAGTTTTTTCAGAGTTTGAATTAGAATAATGAGCACTCAAGCAGCTGTATATAATGGCATACTTGGGTTCTTACATTTATCTTTCATTAGCTTCTTTGGGAATTCCAATAGAAACAAGAAGACTTCTCTTTTCATGGATTTGGGGGCCACAATACCATGGATAAAAATACTGAAACTAGCCTAACACTACACTGATTATTTATAATAAATGCCAAAAAAACACAAGAGGGTTGAAGATAAAACTGTAATCATATAATCTTGGATACAATTGAATGAGGTGTGAAACATTCTTGGAAGATCTGAGTCAGGGCTAGAGGCATATACATACAGATATTTAAATATATATGGATGGATAGCTATTTAGACAGACATCCATAGATATTTATATGTAAGGATACAATCACAATTTTTTTTCACAGATATAGATAATATAATGTTGCTTCACTAAGAGGTTCATTCTGAGAATCCTATTATTTTTTTAAATGATTTAAGTATATACTTAGTAGCTTCATTTGCTTGGTTAGAGAATTGTGCCAATAAAGCCACGATTGTGAGTTGATTACTACAGAAGCATCTAAACAAAACTGAAAAGGGACAAGATCCTGCCTATATTGTCAAACTTCCTCTAGAGGGAATCTACAGCGTTCCAAATGTAGTCCTCCAAACCAAAACTGAACACCTGGTGACAGGACAAACTGGCTTGCCAATACTGCACCATAACTATATTTGACATTCCATACATGACCAGTCCTTCCATACCTTGCTTGTCTGCACAGAAAAGAGACTTGAGTCTGAATAGCGCAATCGAAACGAATACCACGGCTAAACCTAAAATAACAAAATGAAAAGAATAATGAATTCAGTATTGCTTTTGTTTTTATTTGGCGATTAATAAACTGAAATCCTTTGCTTTACCTCAAAGAGCATATTTTCTAGTAGAAAAGGCAGATAATAGTCAATCAATATGTACCTCCATGTGTCAGACCTAGTGTTTCCACTGTGTGTCCTTAGGTAGCTTAAATCTTAACCAAACTATATAAAATATTTTAGAGGTAAACAGATGAAGACTCAGAGAAGTCCCTGACTTTTTTAAAAGCACATAGTTAGTGAGCAATGAAGTAGTCTATCTTCAAAGTCTTTTATCTTTCAAGCACAAAATACCAAATACTGACTAGTAACTGGTAACTCCTAGTTTCCCCATTCTCCTTGCTTCTTTTGAAGGGATTCCTTATGCATTTGCTTCTATGCATATTAGTGAAAAAGAGACAAAGGCTAGAAGAGAAAAATACAAAACTCTTCTTAATTTTAGGGTTGTAAAAAGTAAGATAAAAAATATAATTACCTAAAGTTTTTAGAGTGATGGTAAATGAAAAGGAAAGGTCACTGAGAGAGTTAAAACAATTTCCAAATACCATATGCCTTACATGAATAAATTAGCTACTTGTTCTTAAAAATTTCCATATGCCAGAGAACTACAGAAAATTATGAAATTACTTATTTTTATTTCAAGGTATGTTTCTTTAAAAGGCCATCTTTTCATGAATATTTTTAAAATGAAAAATTAAAAAGTAGTGAGTACGAAAGACATAATTTTTTTTAAATCAAGAATTTTTAATAAACCATCACAAAATCAAAATAACACTTTTCAAATTCATGTCTCACAATATTTTGCATCTCTCCAGACTCTTCTAATCATCCCAGAAAGAGACAGAATCTGTGTACCACTTTAGGAGCTTCTAACAAAGGCATATAAAGCATGCACTGTTTGCTCGTTTGCTGGTCAGTTTTCTTGGGGAAATTTGCTCTGAGCTGAAGTGAAAATCTTAGTCTTTGATTGTGTATGTCAAATATAAATGTGTGTTGTTTTTACTGTAAGTAGGTGTTGAAATTATATAATAGTGGGACCCCTCTGAGAGTTTATAATCTCTTAAAGGGCAAACATAACCATAAATATGAAGATAACACAAGAAACTATTATATGCAATGCCTTGTTAAAGATGTATTCATTTGTTTATATAATATATGCTTATTTGTATTATAAGTATTCATAGGAGGGGAAAACACAATCTTCTTATGGTATCCAGTATAGTTTATGGAGCTTGAGGCATTTGAATGCTGAGTTAAAGAGAAGGGATTTCAACAGATTAAAAAAACATGAACAGCTTCATAGAATATTCAGTTTGATGCATACAATACATCCATATAAAGAAGTACTTGGAGATCTGCTGAAAAGATAAATTAAGGTCAGACTGTGGATATTTTAAATGCTAAGCAAAAGGAGTCTGAAAGTAGAGAGCAAGGAGGATTTATTGAGGTTTCTGTTTGTTTGCTTTTGATGCATGGATATAATACAATATATAAATATTTGCAAAAATATTTTGTGATCAAATCTCTTAAAAGCTCTGCTTTAATATACAATTGAATTCTAAGTTTCTTAAGAGTGGTTGCTTCTAAGGGCAGGGATTATCGTTCTGGGTTTGGAAAAGAAAGTTACATTTAATTATATATCATTTATTTTTACTTTTTTTGAGCCATGAATCTGCTTTTGCTACAACTTAAAAAGTAAGGTAGAAGAGAAAAAAAGTCTCACTACAATATGCTTGAATCTTGCTTTCTCTTAAATTAGTACTTTGTTTTTGACAAGTAACAATGTTAGAGTTCTAAAAGAAGTTGGTTGTCTTATAGTTCTAAGTTACATACTGATACTATAATAAAATTGTGTGACTTCTAGAAAAATGCCTTATTTGTACAAAAAATTTTACCTGTAAAAGTAAGATTATTTTGCAGGCACCTGGGTGGCTCAGTTAAGCATCTGCCTTCAGCTTAGGTCATGATCTCAGGGTCCTGGGATCAAGCCCTACATCAGGCTCCCTGCTCAGTGGGGCGTCTGCTTTTTCCTCTCTTTCTGCCCCTAACCCCAATCCTCCCTCATTCTCAATCTCTCTCTCGCAGAGAAATACAATCCTTTTTTTAAAAAAAAGTAAAATTATTTTTCATAATATTACAAAAAATAGTAAAATGAAGAGGATCTAGGAAGTAAACATAAGTGATTGAATCTAGTGCTCAAATAGAGACAGAATTGGAAAGTGTTATAAGAGATATAAGTGCTCTTGGATTATTTGCTTCTTCGATAGCAACCATGAGAGATCATCATAAAAACACAAGACTACACAGCAATTAGAATGGCCAAAATCCAGAACACTAACACCATCAAATGTTGGTGAGGGTATGGAGAAACAGAAATTCTCATTCATTGCAAGTGAGAATGCAAAATGGTACAGCCACTTTGGAACACTAGTGGTTTTCCACAAAATTGAACATACTCTTATCATACCATCTATTTTTCATGTTCCTTGGTATTTACTCAAAAAAGTTGAAATTTGATGTCCACACAAAAATCTGCACATAGTTCCTTGGTATTTACTCAAATGAGTTAAAATTTGATGCCCGCACAAAAATCTTACAGCAGTTTTATTCATTCTTGCCAAACCTGGAAGCAACCAGGATGTCTTTTAGTAGGTAAGTGGATCGTAAACTGTGCTAAGTCCAGAGAATGGAATATTATCCAACACTGAATAGAAGAACTGAAGAACTGGATAGAAGAACTGAGCTATCAAGTTATGAACAACATGGAGGAAACTTAAATGGATATTACTAAGTGAGAGAAGCCATCTGAAAAGGCCACATATTGTATGATTCCAACCATACTACGGTATGAAAATGGAAAAACTCTGAAGGCAGTAAAAAGATCAGTGGTTGCAAGGGTTTGAGAGGGTAGTGAATGGGTGCAGCACAGAGAATTTGGGGGGAAATGAAAATACTCTGTACGATACTGTAATGATTTAATGTCATTTTATATTTGTCCAAATCAACAGAATATATAACATCACAAGGGAACCATAAATGTAAATTAGGGGCTTGGATAACTATAAAAGCATCAACATAGGTTATTAATAGTAATGAACATACCACATTGGTAGATGATGTGATAATAGGGAAGATTATGCATTTTGGGGGGTAGGAACCTATGAAAAATGTGAAATATATATCTTCCTCTCAATCCCACTGTGACCCTAAAATCTCTCTTTAAAAATGTCTTTTTAAAACATCTATAGACATTGGGGAGGGTATGTGCTTTGGTGAGTGCTGTGAAGTGTGTAAACCTGGTGATTCACAGACCTGTACCCCTGGGGATAAAAATATATGTTTATAAAAAATAAAAAGTCAAAAAATGAAAAAAAAAAATAAAAAATAAAACATCTATAGACTGGGATGCCTGGGTGGCTCAGTTGGTTAAGTGTCTGCCTTCAGCTCAGGTAATGATCCCAGGGTCCTGGAATTGAGTCCTGCATCAGGCTCCCTGCTCAGCGAGGAGCCTGCTTCTCCCTCTCCCTCTGTCTGCTACTTCTCCTGATCGTGCTCTCTCGGTCTCCAATAAATACATAAATAAATAATCTTTAAAAGAAAAGAAAAGAAAAGAAAAGAAAAAGAGGACGTGGGGGAAGAAGAGAAAACAAACAAACAAACAAACAAACAAACAAACAAAAAGCTGTCCCTACAGTTTCACCTTTTCTAGAATGTCAATGGTTGGAATCAGACAGTATGTAGCCTTCTCAAATTGGCTTCTTTCACTTCATTATATGGACTTAGATTTCCACCATGTCATTTTGTGCATGGAAGGAAAGTAGGAAAGAGAAGGAAAAGCCCCCTAAGTAAAAAATCCAGCATAAAGTCTTAACAATTTGAGGAACTAAAAGACAGAATGTTGTTCACTCCTGAGAAGCAAGATAGACTTCTCAAAATACAGTTAACATGTAAAAAGATAAAATAATTAAGGGAAATAGAACAATGAGAAGGTCATAAAAAATCCAGGAGACAGAAAATGCAAATACAAGACATATGAGAAGGAAACACATTAACTCATAAAGAAGAGACATTAAATTCAAAAGATAATAATAAAAAAAACCCTCCTAGATTAAAGAAAGATTTAATTTTGCATCACAAAAATGCTAATTCCAAGCAAGATTTTTTCTTTTTCCAAGAAGTATACATAGGCATATCAGGTAAAGTTCCAGAGAAAGTTTTGTGACATCTAGACAAAAGTAAAAGGAACTTACAAGGAAATAATTGTATAGTGCAAGATTTCCTTAATTATATCCCAGGAAAGTAGAATATGGTAGTGAGAATACTAAAATGATTCTAAGTTTCAGACAGACATATGGTATCATTAATAGTGGTTATCTGGGTTGGGGACAGGTAAGGTTATGAAGTACAAGGAAATGAGGAAAAGAAAAGTGAGCCACATTTTTAAGGCTATTTTTTTAAATTATGCTGATGAAAATACCATGTATAATATGCTTCCATTTACCTCACCTGTACGTATGGGGATATTTACAGAGAAAGCAATATAGAAGAGAGTTCGCAAAAAAGACTTTTTATATTGGGACTTCAGAGTTTTAAAATTTTCCTACCTATACTTTCCTTCAGGTGTTAAAGTTATTTTCACACATTGATTACATAATATTGGGGGAAATGATAAAAGTTATTCTTATTTTGGGGGGAAAACATTCTCCCAAGTTTTGATTCCTCCTAACGCTTCCCAGGGGTCTTCAGTTCTATTTTCAAAATACTATGAAATAAATGAAATCCTTCCTCTACACGAAGATCTCTAAAAATATGAATGAACATTAGAAATGTATTTGAATATAAATTTAAGACATTTCGAATGATTCTTCCAGGATTCTTCTACCTATCTTCCCTCCCTTCATAAAAATTGTTCACCATCTGCAGCCATTCTCAGACTTAAAAGTTTCCCTAATTTATCCTCATCTGAAATTATGCTCATAGTTTTCTTCCTAAAAAGTATTCTTGAAAACATCCATTCCCTTTACATAATAAACATGCATTCTCATTCCAAACCCTCTTGCAGCCCCTGACTTCCTTTCCTGCATTTCCCCGCAGTCAAATGTCTTAACTGATTTGTCTATTCTCATTGACTGCATGTCCTTATTAAACAGGTCCAGCCTTCAGTGCCTAGAAGAAACATTACAACACCAACTAAATGCTGCTTGATCCAGGCATTTTTCCAGGTATTACCTGTGAGGTCGATGTTAAATAATATTTTAGAAACAAGAAGCTATAGCCCACTTATTTCCAAGGTGGGCACAGGATGATCTGGGAAATCATCTTCTTTCTAAGAGTCAACTAAGTGACCCTCTCAGTCATGTCAATGTATGGCATGTAATCATCCTTCTGAGACTAGGGAGCACAGAATAACTTGGCCTTCCACAGTCTGACTAAAGCTGCCACAACCAATCGTCCTCTGGTAATGAATCTAATGAAGGAAATAACCTCAACTTACAGAATCCAAGAAGCCACCGAGGAAGAAAAAAGGCAAGGCTCAGGGGTTCATCCAGGGCCCAGAGAAGACTGAAGCTCTCTATTCAGGAACAAGGGCAATAGAAGGAACCAGGGCATCTGAAAATGGGCACCTCGGGGGTACTGGGTACCCAGGTATCTATCAGTGTGTTCTGACACTAACAAAGCCTCCAAACCGATAGCAGTTCTGGATGTTGAGGAAACCCCAAAACATTGGTATTAAGTTTTTTGCTCATGTGTATAGGTGATAACTCATGCAGTTAATTGGACAGGTACAATATTCAACCATATTTGTAGTACTGAACTTGTGAAGCAGGTCAGACAACTTATGCTGAAGGAAAAAAAATCACATTTGCTACAATCATTTTCAGATATGAAGTATTTGTACCATGAAAATAACTGTTTCTATAAAGTGAAGTTATAAATCAACTCATGATAAATTATTTCCTGTTACTCTACCTTGCACGGATGCTAACACTTCAATCATTCTCTCTCTATAAATGCTGTTTTGTTTCCAGTATTAATGCAAACGCTGAGTTAATGTTTCATAATCTCACTCCATGGATATAAACATCTTTTCTCTGCTGACTTCACAATCCTTTTAAAAGACACTGTTGCCTCAATCACACTTTTCTCTGATAGTAAATAACTTGCTGCATACATCTTAGCCAAACTGGATCAATTTTATTTGCTTTTGTTTCTCATTAACACAGTTCGATAAATAAATTCATTATAAAGTTTAATACCTAATTCTTGTACACAAATGTAATAGAAAAGATGTTTGCAAACATCTTTTACATTTCAGGCTTTGCAGGCAATTTGGTATTTGTCTCAACTACTCGATTCTGCCACTGAAGCTTAAAAGCATCCATAGATAATATGCAAATGAACTAGCATGACTGTGTTCCAATAAAACTTTATTTACAAAAACTGGTGGCAGGCCAGATTTGACCTCTGGGCCATACTTTGTTGACCCCTGACCTATATAAGAGGCTAGGAAATATTTTCACATTTTAAAGTTCTTTTTGTATTAACCAACCACCAATTACACAGTGTATTTATCATACAGCAAAGATTCAGTCAAAGTAGAAGTGCAGTAAAGCAGAACTTGACTTCTGTAAATGTATTCAAAGAATTCTACTGAAGTGTGTTAATTCCAGTTCTCTTACTATTATCCCATAATACAGGAGCATAGCAAGGATAGAGCAGTGGGAGCGATACCCTTGGGTGCAGGTCATTCCAACCAGTGCCAGTAAAGAATACCTTTTCTGAAAAAATTCTTGATCTAAGTTCTGAACAATTGCTTTGGTTATTTTTGAATTTTCATGTTTTATTATTGCCATGGCCGTATTTTATAATTTGTCTTTAAAAAGAAAAAAAAAATACTGTATTCTACATTAATTTAAATAATTTTATTATACCATCAGATTCATAAGTATTCCTTCCAAGAGAGTTCCTTTTCATTTCCATTTGTGAAGTTTTAGATCAGTGAACCCACGTTAGGCACAGTTCATCTCTCCAACCACTGTGATACTATATATGCCTGCACTCAAACAGTACATTAGATATAAACAAGAATGATATGGGTATACAGATAAACCAAATTTGAGTTACCTCGTCTCTGTCATTCAATGAATGACCTGCTGTTTTTATGCATTTGTAAATTTTCTGAAATTTACTGTTAAATGGAATTTTTATGCATCTCTTTCAGATTTAGTCTCATATTAAGATTTTTTTCTGCTTTTGTGTATATCTTTTGTTTTATGTGTAATTTTTAAAAATCAAAACTAATAAAAGTGTTCTTTCACTAAATACAAGCATAGGTAGACCAATAATTACATTTATATTGTCTCCTAAGCATGAATATACCCCAGAAATGAATTTGGACCATCATTACAAATTTGTAGAAGTTAAAACTAGAAAACAGAATGTTATTACTTATTGTTGTAAATAAAATGTAGGTGCATTTCTCCTTTTTTTCAAAAAATAAATTAATACAGTTTAGAAACGTCTTTTTTGTATTGAACCCTTAGTTGTTTTATTTTTTCAATTCTTTATATATACTGGCATGATACAGATACATATATACATGTACAGATATATGTATCACACACACAGTAAGTTCAATAATAGAAAAAATTTCACTGTTTTGGTTTCTTTTTTGGTCTTTATGATAACTCATTTCATTTCATGGCTGTTATTGAGCACGTTTTGTTGAAGAGAGGAGGGAAGTCTTAATAATACTCCACTCCGTGTGTCTAATACCCTCCGCACACTACCGGCACACACGATCACATGAAGAACTAGGGGGCAGGTGGTGTGGGGTTCCGTAAGTCATTGTCAGAATTCTGACACTCAGAAAAAAAGGGAAGCTTTTTTTTTTTTTTTTTTTAATTAGAGAAGTGGCATGATAACTCACATAATAAACACACTGCAGCTTTCTTGAGACTACATTGTAATGGCTTACAGGAAAGTAAGCACAGAGGAATGGAAGCTGAACCGGAAGCTACTACAAAAATACAGGCAAGGCACAATGGTGGCTTGGCAAGAGTAATAACAGTGAAAGCTGGGAAAGCAGGCTTCATTCTGGATAAATTTTTTTTTTTTTTTTAAGTTTGTGTATTTATTTGTGTGTGGGGAGGAGCAAGGACAGAGGGAGAGAAAGCAGATTCCCCACTGGGCACAGAGCCAGCCCCAAGACCTGCTCCCAGGACTTTCAGATCGTGACCTGAGCTAAAATCGAGAGTCTACCCACTGACCGACTGAGCCACTCTGGTGCCCCACTCTGGATACATTTTGAACCTACACTCATTTAATTTCCTAGAAGGTTTTGGATCTGAGATGAGAAAAAAAAAAAAAAAAGAAAGAAAGAAAGAAAGACAGACTCCATGGTTTTTGTCCTGAATAATTTGTAAGAATGGAATTGTCATTAACTGAGATGATGAAGACTATAAAAGGAGCAACACTGGTGAGAAGATCAGAGATTCAGATTTGGAGACGCTGAGTTGGAGAGGTCCACTCACCACCCAGGTGGTGATGCCACGTGGGTAGTTTAGTATATGAGTTTGGAGTATGGAAGAAAAGTCTGGATTGGATATAAAAATGTAATAGTTCCCAAGATAAAAAGAAAAATGAAATGCATCAGACTAAATGAGATTATCAAAGGATAGTGTATGCAGAACCAAGAATAGAACCCCAACATTAGGAAGTTAGGACAAGAGGTTAAGTCAGCAAAGCTGCCTGAGCAGGGAAACAGAGAGGAAGAAGCCATCCATAAAAATGTATACGAAGCGACTTTGTTTTGCAAAAGTAAGACATTGCTGGAAAAAAAAGTTGGGGCAGAGTGCGTGTGTGTGCGTGTGTGTGTGTGTGTGTGTGTCTGTAAATTGTGCACTCAAAAACACTAGCCATTGTTAGTCATAATTACAATGTCATATTTTAAGATAGATTGATTGACCTATCCAATTCACAGATCATTGATTAAACTAGTTAAAAAACTAGTTCATTGTTTCATTGTTGCTCACCATGCTCCAAAATAACACTCACATGTCACTTCAAATTAATGTTGATAATTAGGTTTTAATTGGTTTCATAATTTTGTTTCCATATAATGAATAAATAAATTTCGGGCTTTTATTGCTGTAGAATAAAAGAAATGCCACATTTGTAAAAATATAAAAATAACTTGAGTCAATACTACATATATAAAATTATAAAAATAACTTAAGTCAATACTACAGATTGGCAAGCATTTCTTTCCTCTTTACGTGCTCTGTTCATTATTCATGTTTAAGAGAAACAGTTCTACTAGACTACTCATCATTCCCTGTACACACCCTGACATTTCACACCTCCCTGCCTTGGCTTATGTTCTTTCCCTTGCCTGGTATCCTTCCACTTGATGAGTTCTTTCTCCTCTGAATAGCACATCCAGAATTATTAACTTCCTCTTCGGTTATCCTACAGCATTTTAAATATATCTGCATCATGCTGCAGTAGTAACTTACTAGATTGTATTCTATTTAATTGTTTATATATATATGTAATTTACTTTACCTTCAAGAACTCTAGGAAGATTGAAACCTTCTCTGTCCTTGTTACAACTTTCTTAGCTTCTAGCCTTATTCCTGGCAGAGTGGGCGCTCGATAAATATTTGTTAAATGAATGAGTTTATTGGATAATCCTTTCTTCTTGATTTCTAAGGTGCTATCTATTTCAAGAAAACCTGTCAACTCCATCAAAGTTTTTCTGGAAAGAGAAGCTGCATTAAATAGATACCAATTTAAAAACTTCTTAATTTTTAAGAAATATTAAAATGGAAAAACTATTTTATTGACGTCTCTGAATTGATGTAATTCAGTAATGTCTATTCAAATTGCAACCTATACATTAAGGCAGAAACAGAAAATACATGAAATGGATGAATTAAAGAATGTATGAAATACTCCACAGTAAAACTATCTATCTAATCTTCGCAAATGACAGCGCATATAAAAACGGCAGGCTCTTGCTCAGAAATGGCTTTCTATTCCAAGCTCATCTGCTTGGCCTCTTAACAATTTTGAAAAATATAATAGCTTCTATCTCTCTGTTCTTCCTTGGCGATAATTGCCCTCCCAATTAATCATCTCATCCTTTTTCATCAATTATTACATTTCCCCCCTCCAGCTGATGATGTCCTTGCATGGTTACATACAAGCAGAATTAAGCTTAAGGACAAAGGAATATTATTTAGGTGATTTGCACTCATTTGTGTTATTATTGCACAGACAGCAGAGGACTATTAAGGGGATGTTAAGATTTTCAGAGTATTAGCATCCTGAGAAAGTCATCAGTCACAGCATCATGGCCTGATTGACCACAGACACTCAGATGTCTAGTGACTTCACAGGGTCTACACTGCAGCAGCAACTAATACTCTACCTCCCAAGAAGAAGATGAAAGGAAAAAGTGATATGCCAATGCCATATCTGGTTGGAAAATCTGGTCTCTAGTTGGAAAAATCTGGTCTCTAGTCTCTAAAGCAAAAATTTTAAGGTCTACTTTTTAGAGTATTAACAAAGCATTATACTATGTTACGAAGGAATGTAAAGGAAAATAAAATCACATTTAGAGGTAACACTGAAATCTGCAATTAGAAATTGGAACAAATAGGGTGCCTGGGTGGCTCAGTCAGTTAAGTGGCAGTGGCCTTCGGCTCAGGTCATGACCCCAGGACCGTGAGATGGAGTCCAACATTGGGGTCCCGGGAAGCCTGCTTCTCCCTTGCTACCCTGCTCATGCTCTCTCCCACTATCTCTGTCTCTCTCAAATAAATAATAAATAAAATCTTTTTAAAAAAAGAAATTGGAACAAAGTATTCTTCATTTATTTTAAATGCTGAATCCCTATGAATACTAAATTTCATGTTGATTTTATTTTAATTCTCTGGTTTATGTTCTCTCAAGATCTTTTAAAAGCATACTGTACAGTGAAGAATCACAAAATTATTATCATTTACCTTAAGGAGGTTTATTTAGACACAATACCAGAAAATAAGGTAATAAATATCTTACTAATCTAAGCATAAAATCTAAAGGGCTATGTTCACTGGGAAAATCTGCTTAGGACTTTTATCTCTAAATAGTGAATCAGTGACTTACAAGGGTGTCATTATTTCTGATAAAAGTGCAAATGCTATTAAACTTGTGCCATGGCACGCCAAATTATTTAGCTATAACGCAATTCTTCTAATCCTGAGTGCTTTAGTGGAAATCATTTTATATCTCCAAAAATGAAGATGAAACACGGTTCTCTACTGCAATTTTAAAAATAAAATCAAGTACTGTGAAACACTACTGAAAAACATAGTCCCTGATACGCACAGCTCTTTGCTGTACTTCTAAGTTCTGTTCATCTCTTTTTATGAGTTATTCAGCTCCTTGAGTGTAGCAATTATAGACCAATGGAGATTTTTAATGTTGCTCAAACTTGAATAGAACTTAAAAATAGCTATTTGGTGCTGAAGAGTACAGATAAAAAGTTCAATCACTTACTAGTAAAAAAATAAATCTGTTCTTTGAGCATAAATGAGCACACAACAAGGTCACAAACAGAGTAACACGGGTTGTACTAAATAGTCATTATAATCACACCAGCAAAGCACTTTCACTACAGTCCATAGGACCAAAGATAGAAAAAACTTTGCTACACAGGATTTGTTTTTCAAAAATGTTATCTAATATGGGATACTATCATAAGTAAACTCATCTGGAAAATTTTAAAAAGGAATAAAAAATGTAATTCTTTTATTCTCAGTAATGTGAGTCAATGGATTTATTGTTTTTTTTTAATTGTGGTTTTGTTTATTTCAGTGCTTAAGTACTAAAGTAAAGCATAAGCATTATATTAACTAAACAAAACCCATGATGTGTAAGTTTTCCAAGTTTTGGATATAGGGTTCTAGAACAATATTAGAAGATAGTTTTTTTTTTTTTTTTTAATTTCAGGGTTTTCTTTTTTTTTTCCTTTAAGTTGGATATTATTAACATACATTAAAAATTAGCACTGAAATATTCAATATTATGAGGGTTGACAACTGTATATGTACAACAGTACTCAAGTAAGAAATAGGGTATTTCTAACACCCTACAATATTATTTTATCTTTTAAAAATGGAAATCTCCAAGGGACTAGATGGTAATCAATGTCTGGATTCTCAGTGAGAAAGTAGCATACCCTTCCATAAGGGTATGCTAAAAAAACAAGGAAGACTAGATTCTGGTCCTTCTTATCTTTGTTAACTATATACTTTAGCCAACATTGAATGTCTGTTTACTCTGTACAGGGAATAACAAAGCAGTTGTTGAAGAAACCACTGCCTTTTTAAATCAATGGAATCATTTTATTTAATGGACTTGTTTTGTTGATAATATATTTAAGCAAAGATTTTAAGTCCTAGAGTTACCATTTTGGTTAATGCTCAGGTATTTACTATGAATTTAAAAAAAACAAACAAACTAGAAACTATCTAAGGATATCTGATTGTATATAAACTAGTTTCAAATTCAAGTATTAGTAAGTTTAACTAATAACATAATGCCAAATTCAGGTTCTTAAAATTTGTCTTCTACAGCACCTTCTGTTGGCACACTGAACTCCATGAGTGCTCTTCATAATAGCTGGTGTATATTCTGTAGCAAATATGCTTAGAGATCTGTAAACTGAGATGACATTAAACATTATGCTAGTATGGGGAACCTGGGTGGCTCAGTCGATTAAGTGTCCAACTCTTGATTTTGGCTCAGTTCTGCTGCCCACCCCAACCCCCACTCCCATTCTAAAAACAAAAACATTACACTAATGTAAAAAAAATATTAATGGAATACTGAAATAGTCAACTTATTTTAAACCTTTTTCCCTGAACACTTTTATTTTACTAGCTCCTCACTTTATAAGGCCATCCATCAGTTGCAGAGGAAACTAATTACAACCAAGATTATTAAATCTACCTTGGGCACACTTTCATGGTTGTGCTTTATTGCTCAGAAACAGCAATCTGTAGGGATATAAAAGTCATTTCTGCTATTACTGGTGCTTCTACCTTCTAGGAGGACCTTCAGAAAATGGCTTCTCTTTTAAGACCAGTAAGAATTCCAACACTCTCCTTCTATGTTGAACCCTGGCTTATTACTACTTTCTTTTCTTGACTTTCTTTTCCTCATCTCCTCTTGGCTTATTTGCCTACATCCTCAAAAATTCCCTGTATATTTTTCTACAGAGTAATTTCTCCTACCAGATTTTTAAGTTGTTTTTCTTCCTCTATCCAATTTAGGATGTGCACACAAGTCCTTAATTACAAAGCCAAAGGCAATCATTAAGGTGCATTCCTAAACAAAGACAGTTGTCTTCCTAAGGGAATCCTGCAGACAGATCTTAAAGTAAGCATTTTCCCCTCACTAGACAACATCATTATAAGCACAAATGTACAGTCAAACTCCAGAACATTAACCCATTTTAGTTTCCTTTTGATAATGATGATGAGTCATAGTCAGGAGTTAGGTACAATCAAAGCATACCTTTCTCTTTTATCTTTCCCAGCTTTTCATAATGTTCCAAATTTGAAATGTATATTAGATGGGTATCTCTTGACCTGTACAGAATAATGTTATCATTTATATAGATTTAAATATAATTAATAATCAAAGCCCATTTCTTTGACAACAGTAATAGCAAGAGGCCAAGAGTTAGGCACCATGGGTCAACTAGTTCATATGTGTTAGAAAACTAAATTAGAAAACACTGTTAATTATTACAAGCAGGGCATATCCTAGGTGCTCAAGAAATATCTGTGAACTAATTGACATCAATTCTTTTAGAAACAAAAACAGTTCCCAGTATGTGCACACTATTGTACTCATCCTGTCTCTCTCTCTTCAGTAAGGTTAATTCATAATGCTATTATTGCATCAGTATGGATTTTTTCAAATCAGCTTTGAATTCCAAATCTCAGGATGCAAGTTGTAACTTCAGCCAAATTTAGTCTATAACAACCACTGGACATTAAATTGTGCCTTGATGATCTAAAGTGGTTCATGTTTCTGAACCTTCGGTAGATAATCTACTCTGAAGAGATTAGCTCAAATGGAAAATAGCTGGATTGTTACTAAAAGGATACTTCAGTATTATGATAACCTTGTTTTTAATGTCTGGAAATCACACTTGGGAGGCGGGCAACAGTATAAACAGCAGCCAAGTAATCCAAAGAGAGAAAGTGCACTCCGGCTGTACAACACTTCTTCTCTCATATAGTTATAATTACTAATTATGCCAACAATAAATGAGTTTCCAGAACAAAGATGTTAAAAACCATCAACTGACTGACTAACTTAAAGATATGAAATAAAATGATTTTTTAAAAAGATTTTATTTATTTATCAGAGAGAGAGTGTGAATGCACAAGCAGGGAGGGGGGCAGAGGCGGAGGGAGAAGCAGGCTCCCTGCTGAGCAAAGAGTCTGACTCCAGACTCATCCCAAGACCCTGGGATCATGACTGGAGCTGAAGGCAAACTCTCAACCGACTGAGCAACCCAGGCTCCCCTGAAATAACATGATTTGAAATAACTTATTACAAAGAAAGAAAGAAAGAAAGAAAGAAAGAAAGAAAGAAAGAGAGAAAGAGAGAAAGAGTAAATGAAAGGAAGGAAGAAAAGGAAAGGAGAGGAGAGGAGAGAAGAGGAGAGGAGAGGAGAGGAGAGGAGAGGAGAGGAGAGGAGAGGAGAGAAGAGAAGAGAAGAGAAGAGAAGAGAAGAGAAGAGAAGAGAAGAGAAGAGAAGAGAAGAGAAGAACTACATTCATTATTTTCCAAAGTGATACTAATCCTTGGTTTTTGAATGGTACCACTTGAATCCTAAACACAGTTTCCAGTTACTCTGGGAAAAGAAACACGTATCTCTATTGTGTTTAATGAAATGCTTGGCCCATACTTTTCTTGTGATATATAAAAGTGTATGCTCTGCAGTCCATCTTTGATTACAATGTCTATGGGAAGAAGCATGAGAAATTGATTTCTGCATTCAAAACGGGAACCTCATTTTAAGCATCCAATTATCATGTGACATTGGTATATGATGATAATGGACAGTTAAGATCTTTGGGGAAAGGATGGCACGCGCCGTTGGGGGTAATTTAGGATAGTTTAATAAGGGATTGTTTGTGAAGGTGTATGAGAAGAGAAGTAACTGGAAACTGTGTTTAGGATTCAAGTGGTACCATTCAAAAACCAAGGATTAGTATCACTTTGGAAAATAATGAATGTAGTTCTTCTCTTCTCTTCTCTTCTCTTCTCTTCTCTTCTCTTCTCTTCTCTTCTCTTCTCTTCTCTTCTCTTCTCTTCTCTTCTCTCCTCTCCTCTCCTCTCCTCTCCTCTCCTCTCCTCTCCTCTCCTCTTCTCTCCTCTCCTCTCCTTTCCTTTTCTTCCTTCCTTTCATTTACTCTTTCTCTCTTTCTCTCTCTCTTTCTTTCTTTCTTTCTTTCTTTCTTTCTTTCTTTCTTTCTTTCTTTCTTTGTAATAAGTTATTTCAAATCATGTTATTTCAGGGGAGCCTGGGTTGCTCAGTTCTCAGAAGAGAACTCCACAAGACCTGTGCAGCCCCCTGTGTGTAGTGTCTGAAGGAACATGGGAGGCCATGGTAACACAGCCTGCAGAGAGTACCTGAAAAAGAGAACCTCAGGGCAAAAAATGTGCTGGGTGGGGTGGGGGGGGGGTTGGAGAGGAAGAGAGAGGGAATGTGAGTGTGCCAAGACTGTCCTGCACAAACAGGTGCATGGTCATTTTAATTAAAAAACTCATTAAGTTAACATCTAGAACTTTTTTAAAAATTACAGAGAAATGGTTTCTATCACCAAGAATTCTGATTTGTCTTATTAGGGGTAGGGCCAAGCATTTGTAAATTTTAAAGCAAAAATAGATGATTGTGACATGTAGACACTATTGATAGACTGCTTAGCATTTTTGCTTGTGCAGAAAGTAATTATCATAGCAAAGTGGATATTACAGTTATTTTCATTTAGACATTTAATTAGATTTCCTTTTCTGTTCTCCTATGTCACTCAGTTGCTTCGCTCTGTCAGAGCACATGTTATGCTGCTTTGTATTTTTAATTTATTCATCATTGTCTCTCCTCCATTTGGCAATAAATTTTCACCATTGGATACAATCTTTTTACCATTTTAATCAGGATGCATTTATGGTCTTAGTAGTCCTCCATCAGTGTATTTGAGTGGACACAGAGGTAGATTTTGTTAAGGAAAATAAATGACACACATATCAGCATATATAAAACTCTTGGCTTACTTTTTAAAAGTTTTTAATAAAGATTTTTTATTAAGCACAAGCAAGCACAAGCAGGGGGAACGGCAGACGCCCTGCTGAGCAAAGAGCCTGATAACAGGGCTAAATCTCAGGACCCTGAGATCATGACCTGAGACGAAGGCAGAGGTGTAACCTACCGAACCACCGAAGCACCCCAAAACTCTTTGGTTTTTAAATCAAATTTGTAATCAACAACATTAGTACATTTTCTATATGGCAAAGGCTTTACCCAGTAACTGTTCACCAAGACTTCATGCTTGAAAGAAGTGAGAAGGGAGTCTTAAAAAAGGGAAAGTGTGAAATGTTTTATCTCTGAAATTTTTCAAAAGTTCAACAAACATTTTTGTTGGAAACAATAAAAAAATAGTGAGAATTAGTCCTCATCTATTAAAAAAAGGAAATTCAATTCTGATATTCATGTTTGCTCAGATGCAATTATTGTTGAAGCCTATTTGACAGCTGTCATATCTTCCTCTGGATTCTGAAGAGGGTTAAAAATATTGCTGATAGTCGTTCTATAAGAAATAATGCAAGAAATATTGTCTTTGCTTGGAGAATCAAAATGAAATGCTGAAAATCACTTTCTGTGAAGCCATAATGCAATTCTTTCACTGAATTTCAACTTTCAAAAACTGCTTAGTATTTTTGTCATTTCATAAAGTGATTATACAAGGGAACCGGAGGTCCCCATCAGTAAATTTAGACATATAGAGTGTTTATGATAAGAAAGACACAAGGCTAGATACTAAAAGAGACACTGTCTCCTAACACTTACAATGTGATTAAAAAGAAAACATGTAGATACATGAACAAAGTAAAAAAAAAAAAAAAAAAAAAAAAATAGAAGGCCATGTGTGAGGTTAAAATGACAAATACAGCCATCATATAGACAATATAAACAGAACAACTTCAGACTTCCTCAAGAAAATAAAGTACGAGTACAGTTTGTATCTTACAAAAGGATACATGGATCGGACAGAAGCAAAGAAAGTGGCATACTATGACCCTAAATTTTTATCACAACATTTTACCTTGTGTAAGGAACATGAAGGCCTTCCCTGTGTTCCTTTTATTCTGTATTATCTCCTTGAATCCTCACCTTCCAAAACCATGCCTTAATTACTACATAAAAGTCGAATGCTGCAGAACTGGTTTTGCTATAGATGCATTTACACCTGAAGTCCAGGTGTGGTTATGACAGTTACCAACCGGAGCTTTGCAAACAGAAAATGCTCAAAACCGAAGAGACTTCTTTCTAAGGCGTACTCCTAGCAGTTGCTACGTCATTACATAGCTCCAACATTTTCCCCAAATCAATAACACATCAGAAGCCTGGGAGAGCACAAGTGCTCCATGGATATCACTATAACTAGAGTAATGTATTTGCGGAATGAGGCAATGAGGAAAGAAAGATACTGTTATTGATAGGGGCTGGAAAAGATGGTAAATGGGAGACAAGAACCTTCAGGTATCAGGAGAAATAAGACACAGGCTCAAAATCTTTAGAAATTATTATCAAGTAAACCTCTCTGTTAACCTCAAGGGAAGAACGATTAAAAAAAGAAAAAGAAAAAAAAGAAAAGAAAAAGCTGAAGGAACAGAAATTTGATGAAAATTTTAAAAAGCTGAAGAATAAAATACTTCAACTTTCTTGATTTTGATGTTTTCAGAATACAAGATTTTCCACAAAAGAGTTAAGGCATTGTGTATAGAAGTGGGAACTTGAAAAGTGTTTGACTATTTAATAGGTTGATAAAAGTATTATCTAGAAATGATTCAATGGTAACTTTCCCTTGATACACATAATCAATTGGACATATAAAATAGAATGGCATTCTTCTCACATTTTAATCAGCTTGCCTCTGACCTCTCCATTCAGGTCAGAAACCTCCACTAAGGGCTCCTTTCCTACCATGTACCTCTCCTTTCTGGCAATTTCCCATATGGACTGTTTCTTATGCCTATATGCCTCCCCTACCACTACCTGATCTCAGACTATAAGATGCAGGAAGTCAGAGACTATCCAGTTTTATCCATTTTAACCCCTGACACATAGCAATAATAACTCAAATATTTGTTGAATGAATGTTATTAGTATAATCCTTCTGACCTCTTAAACTGTTTTGTATTTTACCTTGTATCACTTAATAACCTTACTGCCAAACTGAGCATCCTCTATATTTTAAGTCCTTTGACTAAATAGTAATTTTACAT
Source organism: Mustela nivalis (assembly GCF_964662115.1). Classification (NCBI taxonomy): domain Eukaryota; kingdom Metazoa; phylum Chordata; class Mammalia; order Carnivora; family Mustelidae; genus Mustela; species Mustela nivalis. The sequence continues at coordinate 49,161,690 of NC_139021.1, forward strand.
ATCGTGCATTCAACCTAGAATATGCCAACCTGATATGCTTTCATGAAAGTGTTTATTCATCAATACAACTGACTCAATCCACTCCAAAGTAAAGAGACAACAGCAACTGCAGTAAGCTTAAAAAAAAAAAAAAAAATCCTAGAGACCATACCTCCAGTAAGTTCTTTAGCCACAAGGTTAAAAAAAAAAAACATGTTATTTACCAGAAATTTCTTTTTGTGCTTATTGCCTAATTTACCAGCTAACAATTATGCACAATTCACAATCCTCATTTCAAAAGAAAAGAAACTATCATAAATCACAATCCTCATAAAAGAAAAGAAATTCATAGTTTCTTCTGCATATGTCTAAACACAATTTTCTATCTTTCTAGCCCTTTACTAAGCTAGAGCAATTTGCCCTCAGAAATTTTATACTAGACAATTTTCTAATTGATCTAAACTTGTTTTATACATTTTTAATTGTTTTTAAAATACAGTTACCTTTACATCAGTGGTTTTTCTATTTACTTACTTCAAGGAAAGATAGCTGAGTACCGTATCTATCACATTCACCACACAAACCTTATAAAGATATTTCTAAAAACCAAAGTTGCCTCAGAAAATACACTTGTAGAAAGTACATTTGCGAAGATGTTCCTCTTTCTTTCTTTCTTTCTTTCTTTTTTTATGACTTATTTATTTATTGAGAGAGAGAGAGGGAGGGATAGCATTCATGTGCGTGCAGGGCTCAAATCTCAGGAGACTGAAGTCATGACCCAAGCAGAAATCAGGAGTCAGATGCTCAACTGACTGAGCTACCCAGGCACCCCATAGAGATGCATGTTTACAGGACCTGTCACCTTCAAAAATCAAGAAACCAAGATAAACAAAAAATCGAGATAAGCCTGGGAGATTATTACATACTACAATTGCAAAGATATCTCATTGGTAGTAAGTTCCATGGGAGAAACTTATTCCACATATACAATGCTTTAAAGAGCCAGAAAATGTACTGAGCACCATTCAGTTTGCTCATAAATATGTACTTACCCAATTTCCTGGTTATAAAACAGATTATAACTAATTAATACATTTATATTCTTATTAATCAATTATTAAAATAGGAAATCAATCCATCTTTTATTTCATCCCATACCTCAGAATAAAGAGAATCTCATAATAAAGAGATTCTTAATGCCATCAGAAATAATAACTCCCTCAATTAGGAGTCACTTTAAAAGCAACAGGGATTTCATATTAATAAACCAAAGTCTGGGGCTTCTGGGTGGCCAAGTCAGTTAAGTGTCTGCCTTTAGCTCAGGTCATGATCCCAGGGTCCTTGGATAGAGCCCCATGCCAGAATCCCTGCTCGGGGGGAATCTGCTTCTCCTTCTCTCTCTGCCCCTCTTCCCTGCTTGTGCTCTCTCTGTCTCTCTCTCTCTCTCTCTCTATCAGGTGGATAAATAAAATCTCAATAGAAAATTAACCCAATTCTATTTTATTCTTTTAAGCAGAGGTTTTAAAAAAATTTGTCTTATTATAATAGCTTAAGAGTGATGATACTATTTATAAAAATATTAATACCAATAACCTAAACAGTTCATATAAAAGGACCTTATTTTCATAATATAGAGGTTTCATGGGGAAATGTGCACAAAATGAACACACACACACAAATTAAATACATAGAATACTGGATATTATATTTAAAATATCATATAAAGATTATTCCTCTAAAAAAAGCAAAATAAATAAAGTAGGAGATTCCATTTGTTAAAACACCCCAAAATTAAAAAACAGTTTAAAGATCTATTAGTAAAATTAATACATAAATATAATTTACATTTTAGTATTTTGTACTAGATATTGCTAATTGCATATATTTACATTTTAATATTCACTTAGCTCTTCATAAAAGTATTTGAAAGATTATTAAATATTATTATTATTATTATTATTAGCTTTTAGAGTCTAAGGTAACACTCTTAGCACATTCGTATATATTCTAACATTATTGACCTAAGTGGATTTGCTACTAAATGCAAAATTTTTCTTTGATATTCTTTTATTTTTTTTTAAAGATTTTATTTATTTGACAGAGAGAAATCACAAGTAGATGGAGAGGCAGGCAGAGAGAGAGAGAGAGAGGGAAGCAGGCTCCCTGCCGAGCAGAGAGCCCGATGCGGGACTCGATCCCAGGACCCTGAGATCATGACCTGAGCCGAAGGCAGCGGCTTAACCCACTGAGCCACCCAGGTGCCCGATATTCTTTTATTTTTAAGTATAGAATTTAAATTAAAGTCTTCTTATGATGAGCCCTGAGTAATGTGTGTAAGTGCTGAATCACTATATTGTATATGTAAACTAATATAATACTGTATGTTAACTATACTGGAATTAAAATACAAAACCTAAAAAAAAAAAAAAAAAAGAAAATTAGAGTGAATTTGTAACACAATGAGGCATCTGGGTGGCTCAGTGGGTCAAGCATCCTACTCTCACTTTAAAGCTCAAGTTGTGATCTCAATGGTCACAGGACGAACTCCCAGTCTCCCTTTTCAGTAGGGAGTCTGTTTGAGATTCTCTCCCTCTCTCTCTGCTCCTACCTCCACTCTTTCTCTCTCAGATAGATAAATCTTAAAAAAAAAAAATTTGTTGCACAAATATGTTACATATTGAGAGCTTAATTTTTTTTTTTTTTAAATTGAACTCTTTCTCCAACCTGGGGTTTCCACTTACTACCAAGAAACCAAGAGTCAATCGCATGATCTACCAACTCAGCAACCCAGCTGCCCTGAGAGTTTAATTCTTCAAAAAACCTGAATAAGGCAGTTTCAAAAGGAGAAGGAGCCAAAAATAAATCAAACTATTTATAGATGGATTATTCTAGAGGAACCTGAACACTCCTCTCCTTCCACCCCTCAACTTGTATGCACAAGAATGTAAAGAACTACAAGAAATTAATTTAGCTTCCTAATTTTTCCTTCCTTTTTGGCTGAAAGAGTACTAAAGCTGTGACTCACCAAGGTCAAGGATTTTGGTATGCCACAAGAACTTGCAGCAACATTTCAAAGACAATTCCATTAAAATAAATCCTTGTAAGTGATTAGGTAGGTAGTCCACATAAAACAGTTTCCTAAATAAAACAATGTTTTTGGAGCTGTCAAAATAAAGGAGAGATTTGGGGAAAGAATGAGTAAGTCAAAATCTTCTTTTCTTTGTAATCCAATCTCTAAATAGTGGCTAGATTGATTTCACTAAATGATCTGAACTCATGTACCTTTTTTTTTAGATTTGCCCTCACATTCCAGTAAATCTCTTCACTGCCCTCTGAATAAAGAATTAAGTCTTCACTTGTATTCAAATGTCTCTGATTTGATCTAACTCCTTCCAGCCTGATCTACCCAAGCTCATTTATGCATTTTATGTATCCCAGTCAAATGGAGTAGATCCCAATACTCTAAATACTGTTCTTGACCCTCTTAGTTCCCATAGTTCTCTTTGACTATGTCCCATAGTTCTCTCTTTCTATGTCCCAAACCTACTTCTTCTTTTAGCTCAATTTAAAGCCTTCCTCATACTTTCAGAAAGAACATTTCCACTTTTCTGAACTTCCTTGGGACTTTAATCTTCATCTTTCTTCTGCCCTCATTTGTCTTCTTGTTTTATGAAAATTCATATTTTATCTCTCTTAGAAGAGAAAATGAGAGGCAGCAAACCTACAAATATGGCTGGCTATGTTACAGCCGATACAAGAGGTTACGACTAACTGCATAAATGGTGAATGACTTGAATGATCAAATGAAGGAATAAACTGCAAAAAGCAATTTTTCCAAGCCCCTATGTACATAACTGCTCAGTGGACAAGAAATTAGCCAATCCAGAGTAAACGATCAGAATATTTTGTAGAAAAGGACAACGATTAACGTACTGATCATGAATAAAGCCATAAAAATGTCTCCACTGAGAAATCTGCAATTCCACGTAATAGACACACTATTTCTATGTATAAGCCATTGCCCAAGTATTATAATGTGATATACCATCAGATTTCTTTTATATAACTAAAATTCCATGGTATTCATTTTTTTTTAAGGGTTTTATTTATTTATTTGACAGACAGAGATCACAAGTAGGCAGAAAGACAGACGGGGCGGGTTGGGGGGGGGTGCGGCAAGGAAGCAGGCTTCCTGCTGAGCAGAGAGCCCAAGCAGGGCTCAAACCCAGGACCTTGAGATCTTTACTTGAGCTGAAGGCAGAGGGTTAACCCTCTGAGCCACCCAGGTGCCTCCATGGTACTCTTTTTAAAGAATAAGTAAATGTCCCAAGAACTACACCAATATAATTCATTTTATCCTCATAACATCCCTCGAGAAAGGCTAGTATCCCCATTTTATAGATTCAGAACAGATGCTTACAAAGGTTAGGAAATCGCCCAAGGTCACAGTTAGAATATACAATGTCTGTGTTGCATCTTTCAAATAAGATTTGCTATATAAAACACCTTTTATTTATTTTTGTAGAATGTGAGCTGGATTACAATTCTATATGTCCAAATTTATGGTAATATGACGTTTGGGAGACTGAGAAACTTCTAAGCCTTCCTGTTATTTTTTGTTTTACTTTAAAAAGTTTCAAATTAAAAAAAAATGTACTATATTTTTGTTTGTATCAATTACTTCTCAATGTATGAATTCAATACATTTTACACCGGGTATAGTGTAACATGATTTTCTGTATTAAAAACAAAACAAAACAAAACTAGAAAATCAACATAACTTTTAGGAGAACACTTACTACTGATACCATGCCCATGTATTTATTCCAGTTTCACAAAAGAATCTCAAAATCAAGAGGCAATGCTCAATGTTTCGGGAAAGTGACAATGGTGAACACAGGACACCAAAATGCTCTTCCCAGTACATCATCAGGGTTTGATCTGAGGAAGTCTAACATGACATCTGCATTTCAGGGAGGATGAGTCCCTGCTTCCATGATCCTGATCAACAACCAAAGCTTTCTATGCTAACAAGCCAAGTTTGATTGTAATTCGTTGGTATGTAATCATCCCTCTAACATATAATTACACACAATGACTAGTGAATTAGGAACAGACAACAACAACAAAAAAGGACATGGAATAACTTTCAGATTTAAAGAGGCAGGCTCTGGGACACAAGCTGCCTTGTGCTGGTGTGTCATAAGAGCTACTCCACAAGCTCACTCAGAGAATCACTGGAAAAATAAGCAGCATTCCTATCTGATGGATCTCACAACAGGCCGGCAGGCCACAATGGCAGGAAAACATCAAATTGCCAGCAAGATTTCATGTTGCTACTAAAATGTGAAGTGTGCAATTACTCTAATTTTATACCTTTCTTCTTGTTCAGCTCAAAAAGGCTTTTTTTGGCAATGGCAAAAAAAATTCCTCACAATCAGTCACATCTTGGCCTTTCAATCCACATGTTTCAGGAAAGCCACCTCCTGTTTTTAATTTCATCTCAAACTATATGACTACAAACAGTACAAAGTTATTTATTATTATTTTTTTTTTTTGAAAACTATGCCCTTGGGAATTCAGTTTTCATCTGAAAGCAAGAGATAAATATTTCCAAAATCATGGTGCAGGGCTTAAAAGAACTATTAAAATGTTACTATCTATATTCTATGCTAAGAGATGTGTATCTTTATTCAGTCAAGTAATTGAATAATAACCTCTTCTGTAAAAGACATGATTTTAATTTTTTTCTTGAAATAGATTAATTGGATTTCAATACAAAACATCTTTTCTTCATGTATCAATGAAAAGAACAACTGCTGATAAATACAACAGCATGGTTGAGTCTCAAAGAATATCATGAAAGATGAAGAAAGCCTTTCTGTTATTTATATAACATTTATTCCATTTATACAACATTCTAGAAGTGATTCTATTTATATAACATTCTGGAAGAGGAAAACTACACAGTCACAAAGGAGATGAGGGGTTGCTAGGGGCAGGCTACAAAGAGGCCAATGGGAATATGTGAGGTGAAGGAATTGTTGTATACCATGATTGTGGTGGTGTGTCCATAACTACGTGGCCTGTCAAAGCCAATGGAACTGTGCACTCAACAAGGGGATTTTTATTGTATGTTAATTATTCCTCAGTGAAACTAACTGAAAGATTATTTTCACATATGTCTCCACGTTAATTTCTCCAAACTCACTAGAAGAGAGATGGGGCAAGTATTGTTGTCTTTATTAGCTTACAGAGGAGTGACTTGATGTTCAAAGAAGATAAATAACTTACTTGAGGACAACCAGCTAATCCATATCAGATGCCTCCTACGTCTGGGTCTTCCAAAAAAATAAATAAATAAATAAATCCAGTATTTTTCCTATAGACTATACTGTCTCTTTGGATACCCGGGAATGATGTTTAATTCAATTAAAATTAGTCAATTAAAATTAGTCCCCCACTCCTATATTCCCTCCTCAAGGCATCTTATATTGAAATTTTCCATACTTACAAAACAATATTGAATATGACCACCAGGCAAATTTTAATTTCATAATGAATTTAATATAATGTGCATCACGCCATTTTCACAGAGGAAATGTCAGTAATTTAAGGCTTAATTAATAGGGGATGTAGTCCAAGTCACAGAAAAGAAATAGACCACTGTCCATTATATCAGATGGATGACTTCTAGAAGAATATGTTTCTCTTACAGTAAGTAAAATTTTGAGAGGAGCACAAAAAAATAAAATTGCACCCTGATAAAGGTACATCAGTATTGTAATAAGGATGTCTGAAAGAATAGGACAAGGTTAAACTGAGAGAAGAAGTGAGAGGCACTTTAATATCAAAGTCAAAGATACAATGGATGCATGTAATGTATGCAGATACAATGACTCCAAAGTAAAAGAAAATGAGTGTATATTGCTTGAGAGCATGGAATCAAGATCTTACAATTTTAGGCTAAGTAAAATACAACTTCTTGGATAAATATCTGACAATGAGTATGCAATATATGTTCAGTAGTTGAATGAATTATTAAAACTTGACTCATTCAACCCAAGGGTGGCTTGCTTTATGAAGCTGTCACTTACCACTTAATGAGGATTTGATGAGCTGCAGGGATGTTAGGGAATTAGGCAGGTGGTTAGAAAAACAGGATTTCTTTTTTGTGGGGGGGTATGATAGGGAATTAAAAAAAAACTTGGAGTGCAGAGCAGAGGTAAGCTTGAATCCATGTAATATGTAAGTGGGACTAGGAAGTCAAAAAATTAAAAGAAAATGTAATGAAACATTTTCAACAAATGATGCTGGAACAACTGGATCCACATGCCAAAAAATAAAAATAATAATAAGGCATTTAAACACAGATCTTATATCTTTTAAAAACTAACTCAAAACAGATCGTAGACTTAAACGTAAAATGGGAAACTATAACATTCCTAGACAAAAACATAGTTGAAAATCTAGTTGACTTTCTAGATACAAAACCTAAATATAAAATGCAAGACTACAAAATTCCTAGGAGATAATGTGGTTTGAAAATCTAGGTTTGGTGATGACTGTCTAGATACAAAATTAATAGCATAGTCCATGAAAAAACAAAAAAGAAGGTTTAATTTCATTAAAATTAAAACTTTTGCTCTGGGAAATGCTCCTTTCAAAGAACAGAATGAGCCACAGAATGGAAGAAAATATTTGCAAAATAGATATCCGAGAGAAGATTGGTATCCAAAATACACAAAGAACTCTTATAACTTGAAAATAAGAAAACAAACAACCCAATTTAAAAATGGGAAAAATATCTCAACAGTCACTCACCAAAGCAGATATACAAAGGACTAATAAGAATATGAAAATGTGTTTAACATCATATGTCAACAGGGGATTGCAAATTAAAACAACAGTGAGATACCACAATACAGTTATTACAACGACTAGAATCCAAAATACAGACAGCAAAGAATGCTAGCAAGGAAGCAGAGCTACAGGAACTTTCTTTCATTGCTGGCAGGAACAGAAAATGGTGTTGTGATTTGGGCAAATGTAGTGCTAGGGCAGTGAAAATATTCCATATGATCCTGTAATGATGATAGATAATCTGTCATTATACATTTGTCAAAACTCATAGAATATACAACATAAAGAGTAAACGCTAATGTAAGTTAATGTAAGGAGCTTAGTTAATGTCATTATAAATACTGATACACCAATTTAATAAATGTACCACCCTCAAGCAAGATGCTAATAACAGATGAGACAAGGATGGGGTGGAATAAAAGCTTATATAGTCTTAGTGCTTAAGAGTTAACAAAAGTTTCTAAAAATATTCAAATAAAAGCTTGCTTATAAGGTCTTAGTGCTTAAGAGTTAACAAAAGTTTCTAAAAACACTCAATTAAATTATATTTCAAAGAATGTAATCCAAATGATAACAGAAGCATTAAATATAAACTTGAAAAAACTGATTTTGTGCCATGGACAATCTCCTTTTTTGATCTTTTTCATGACTATACATTTAATAGATCTGTGAATTCTCAGGTGACGAAATACAATATTATTTAAAATTTTATTTTACAGTTCTCTAAAGTTCGTAGCTTCTTCCTGAAACCAAGATTTTGCAGACACTGCATTTACAGGATATGCTCATTTATCTAAATGTTTAACGTAAGTTATTTCTTTATTGTCAATTATGCTGAAGATGTAAAACAGAATGGCCATTCATTTTAGTTGTGAATTATGTGGGCCTTCTAACAATGTATATTATTCTTCATTAGGTTTCTCCTAGAAGAGTCATTCTTGCAATATTCTCTTAATTTATATCAGTGAATATATTTTATTTATGATAACAGATAAAATTTCTTAGTAGGTACATCTGTCAAGACCAGTCTTCTATTCAATTGAAAGACATTACAGAAGATCCCAAACTTACATTAAATTTTATTGCAAACTATCTAAAACATTGTTTCTATGTTTTAAAGAATGAAGTTCCAGGGATTATCTAAAAGTGTTTTTTAAAAATACTTTCCCCTTTAGTAGTGAAATTAATAGTATATTACAAGTCCATTTCACACCTATGTTAATAATGCATATGCACTGAGATATATTCAAATAAACTTTAATAAAAAGAAGAAAATAAATATTGCTTGCAATCCAATCCTATCACCAGTTAAATCCACTACTGATACTTTAGAGTCTCCTTTCCTATCATTTTAATATACCTGCATTATGTGATAGATATATATATATATACTGTTTTATAATTCTCTTTCCCCGACCCCAAGCTCATTATTTTGAACATATTTCCAAGTTAGTTTTAAAAAAATTACAACTTTTATACCTAGATTTGTTAAAATAATAGTTTGATTTTTAAAATTTCCAAATGGTAATACATTTTTTCTTTTAAATTTTTTGAGTATAGCTGACAAACAATGTTACATTAGTTTCAGATGTACAACATCAGGATTCAACTTCTCTGTACTTTACTCTATGTTCACCACAAGTGTTGCTACCATCTGTCACCACATAACGCTGTTACAATCGCATTGACTGTATTCCCTATGCTGTACCTTCTATTCCCATGACTTACTGATTTCATAACTGAAAGCTTGTATCTTCCACTCTCCTTCACCCATTTTGCCCATCTCCCAAACCCCTTCCGTCTGGCAACCTTTCTGTTTCCTTTCTGTTCTCTGTGTTTATAGATCTGGTTCTGCTTTTTGTTTACTCATTTGTTTTGCTTTTTAGATTCCATATATGAGTGCAATCATATGGTATTTGTCTTTCTCAATTTGTCTTATTTCTTATGATTCAAAATTCAAAAAGAATGAAAAGATATATGATAAAATGCTATGGAAGTCTGTTCATTGCTGTCTCCCTCTTCGCCCAATCTCTTCTCACCAGCAACTAATGCTATTATTTTCTTATAAGTTTATCTGAAAAATAACTTATATATATATCTATGTAAATACATGTATGAATTTTCTCACTTTTTATATAGATGGCATTATACTAAACACTCTGTTTAGAACTTTGTTGTGTTGCTTTTTAAATTAACAATGATTATGGAGGATGGTTCACATAAGTAGAGTTTTTCCATTAATTTTTATAGTTTCATAATATCCCATTAAATAGATGTTCCATGATGTGCCCAGGCAGTTCTTTACTGATTGGCATTTTATTTTACAAACATTGCAGCTACAAAATATCTTCTGCATTCTTGATTTTGCATGTGTCAAACCTGGCAGGTTCATTTTTAGAAGAGGAATTCCTGATCAAATGATATTTGTATTTAAAACTGTTGGACAAGACCAGATTGCTTTCATAAAGGTTCTACCAATTTATGCTTCCACAAATATTTTGATTTATCATAATTTATTTAAGCCTTCCTCTGTTATTGCCCTTCCAAGCTGTTTGCAATCATTTGCTATTATTTTCAAGGCTCTAATGAACATCTTAGGTTGTTAATAATACTTGTGCCATTCTAAATTATTTTCTGGTGAATAAATCCTAAAAGTAAAATGGTGGGATTCTTTTAGACTATTGACTGTTTAAATTAATTTTCACTATGCTCTCTTACAAAATTATATCATTGCTTCTAACAGTTTTTCAGGCAAATCTCTCCAAGTTTTCCATCATTCTTTCAGCTTTAGAGTGTTAAACTCCAATATTCAATATTTTCAAAATACCCTTGTATCCAAGATTCTCATACCCTTGTTCCTTCTACACATGTTCTAGACTGCTCAGCTCTTAATGTCTATCTGTCTGCCTCATCTCACCTTCACTCCCTTCTCTATCTAGTCAAGATCCCCTAATTCATTATCTTGGCTAATCCCCAACGTCCTTAACCCTCTTCCTATTTCCTATCCCTGGTAAAACCTAAACTTCAGATCAACCGATGTCCGAGATTTCTATGCTTTAGCGAGTTAGCTGGCAGTGTTTTCTGGCTTTTCCTACAGACTTTTAAGCAAGAAGAAAAAGTAGGTAAGCCAGTACCAAGACCAAGTGAAGCGGTAGTTTTACATTGTGCAACATTCACTTCTTAAAGCATCCCAGTCTGCATTTCCCCAGAGATGGTATTGGAAGTCTTCACCTCATTCCACCAACACACTACTCCACTCTCTTCTTCCTTACTCACAAAAGATGATTTCAGGATTTTATAGAGAAAAGAGAAGACAGAAAGAGAAGTATCTCCCTTTGCTTTAGCATACCCTTCCCTCAGTTACATCTCCACCTCCATTCCTCCAGGGAATAGGATATGAGGCTGACATTGACACTTCTGCTTAACCTCTTTTAATGACCCCCCTGCTATTTTAGGATCAAATCCTTAAAGTGACCTACAGTGCTCCTGGTGATTTGAGCCTTTGTTGCCTCATTTTTATGTCTCTTCGCTTCCCTTTACAGCAACACAGTTCCCTGATTTGCCACATTGCCCTAATATCTTAATCATCTTTTGAAAATGCATTTATTTCCCTTCTGTTCCTGTTCACCAGTATGCCTCCTATGTCTCCTATGCCTCCTATGTCTCCTTCTTTTCTTTTCTTTTTAAGATTTTATTTATTTGAGAGAGAGAGAGAGCATGAGAGGGGAGAAGTCAGAGGGAGAAGCAGACCCCCTGCTGAGCAGGGAGCCAGTATAAGACTCCAGGATCATGACTGGAGCCAAAGGCAGTTGCTTAACCAACTGAGCCACCCAGGTGCCCCAGATGTCCCTTCTAGATGATCTTATGGACACCTTTTTTTAGACTTTAATCATAGCATTTATCACACCATGTATAATCACCTGTTTCATAGATATCTATTCCACTAATTAAAATAATGAATGAATAAACTGACTTGTATTTGTTATTTGGCTTATTTTTTTTTATTTTGATTATATCTTACTCTCACTATGTTTCAGAGTTTCTAATACCAGATGCTTTGATTTGAATATAAAATCAAATTAACTGATCATAATGACTTTTGTCCCCCAAGGAATTCCTTATTCTCAAATTTTCTTACTTCATGTTAAGAAAAACATATATGCTATGTTTGGGATGGGGGAGTGATCTGCTAAAAATCATCTGTTTATGATATAAGAGAGGATAACCGGATAAGATAAAAGATAGATAACCATTTATCGACAGTTTTATGTTTTTTTTAATTTTAATGCCATAATAAATAAAATAAAATCCTATTTTTATGTTTACAAGTTAAATAAAATATTCTTTATGTGATACATCATTCTTTCTATCAGTCATAAACTTAAGGTAGCATTATAAAGACTAGTAGGTCACAACTTTGGCCTACCTTTTATGTGATTGCAAAATATATTTTATATGTGAAATTTTTTTTTTCCCTCTCAGGATAAATGCTTCAATACATTTTTTTTTTCCTTAAGAAGAAAGAAGAAAGAAAGGATAATGGAGCAGCTCTATAGAAATAGAAGGAAGCATATAACAGTGTCATATGAAGCCAAATTTGGAAAAAGAGATAAATTTCTGTTCCAAGATTCAAGACTTGATATAATCAATAATAAACAAGAACAGTTTTAGATTTGGATTAGAACCTTAACAATGTCCTCTAGTATGAGTTATGAAAAGATTCAATTTTATATCATGGTTAGAAATAGAGAATTGTACTTATGTGACCTCATGGCTTAACCCATATGGACATTTCCAAAACTGTCTACTCTGGACTGGGTATGAAGATGCAGAACTACAAGTTATCATCTTTGACATTTTTAATACCATTTAAATAGAGAAAAAAAACCATTGTCACATACAAGTAACAAAGAAAATACAGTCAAAGTTGACTATTTCAAGAAATTTAAATGTCATTTCCTGACAAATTAAAGAATTAAGTTGAGGTTAACAGGATGTTAATTTATTTGGCTATAAAAATAAAGCAGACACCTAAGTTATTTTTGTTTGTTTGTTTTTATTTTTTTATTTATTTTTTTTTTTTTCAGAACGATTATTTGACTATTTAACAGTTTAAAAAATATTTTTGAGCAATCTACTATCTACTATCACCCTGAATGGCACTGGGCCAAAAGCCTACATGAGACAGAGTTTGGTATCCTGTGGATGTCATCGTGGAAATGTGAAAGGCAGTTACGTAAACAAGTTTAATACAGTCTGGTTAGGTGGCAATGACACAAAAGAACAAAAGGAGTTATAGAAATGCCAAGGAAAAAAATTTATAACACTGTCTGAACTAAAATTCGGTTCAAAGGGCTGAATAATTCAAGTTCGTTAGTTCGAAATGAACAGAAAGGGTAAAGGCCTGCGCAAAATAATGAGACAGTCTTATGAAAGTACAAATTTCAGTACCCATATCCAATATAAATATCTGCAAGGACTAAAATTCAACCCTAATCCATGACCTATGTACTTAAAAAGGACAAATAAACCTAGAATCACTTTTAGTTGCTTTTTATTGTTTCCCAAGTATCCAGGCACTGTCATACATACCTTACCCCTAACTTATTATATTACTCAGTCTGGAAGGTGAGATAGTGAGCTACACATCCCAGACACTTCAAGGAGATAACTCTGGAATGAGAGCACAAGTACACTCATGAATCACATTTTCAACACCAAAAATTTGAACAAAGCATTATATCTTACATCTTGTCTTTCTCTCAAAATATAACTATGTGCTTATTATTAATCAGTGTTTTGATGATTTAAAACAGTACACTGCAGTCAAGGCTCTTAAAAATATCTTTTTTTGGGACGCCTGGATGGCTCAGTTGGTTAAGTAGCTGCCTTCGGCTCAGGTCATGATCCCAGCATCCTGGGATCGAGTCCCACATCGGGCTCCTTGCTCGGCAGGGAGCCTGCTTCTCCCTCTGCCTCTGCCTGCCATTCTGGCTGCCTGTGCTCGCTCTCTCTGACAAATAAATAAAAATCTTTTAAAAAAAATATTTTTTCAAAAAGGTATTTTAAAATTATATATTTTTTAAAGATTTTATTTATTTATTTGACAGACAGAGATCACAAGTAGGCAGAGAGGCAGGCAGAGAGGGAGGGAGAGGGGGAAGCAGGCGCCCCACTGAGCAGAGAGACTGATGTGAGGCTCGATCCCAGGACCCTGAGATCATGACTGGAGCCCAAGGCAGAGGCTTAACTCACTGAGCCACCCAGGCACCCCTAAAATTATCTTCTAAAATATCTTTTTTCTTAAAAGATTAAAAATATGCTTTTTACTTAAAAGATTGCATAATTGGTAAATTATTTTAAAAATGACGTTTGCACTTTAGCATAAAATTGTGTTTGTCATCAATAAGAAATGAAAGAGCGGGATTAATGCTGAGATTAAAGGACATTGGGAATAAGCAATAACAGCTGAGTGATGCCAGTAACTGGGGTAATGACACAAGACAAGGCATAATATGAGAGAACACATGCAACACACACAAGCCACAGAGTTTTATAAATCTACAATGATGTCAGTCTACAGCAAAATTATAGAGTGATTCCGTTCTTATAAAGAAATGTTTCTAAAAGTTAATATGTCCTTTTTCTGGAATATTGCACAACAGCATGTCATATGTAGTTAGAACTCCTCAGGACATTTGGCAGAGAGCAAAATGGCTAAGTAGATTACAGTTAATTCAGGAAAGGAAAATGCTATCCATAAAAACAAAAATGAAAACCACTCCTGTCATCAAGGAGCATTTAAAAATTTTAAAGTGTACTCCAGTGTTTATATTATCCATAGCAGAGTTTAGAAAAATGCTGTGAAAATGACATCTTGTAATATTCCCTTATCTGCTCTATGAGTCATTGCTACATAATTTAGGGATGGGAGAAAACAGCTTTTACTGCTTTTATTAATGCAGAGTGAATACAACTTCCAAAACTTGTATTACATTTATTCTTCAGAATGACAATTGGAAAGGAAACGAAGATTCTAAAAGTGTTAAAGTTGTGCTTGGCTATGAAAAGGGAATAAAATAAGATTTTTTAAGATAAGCATTTGTATTGTCGGTACAAAAATAAAATACAGATTCTGAATTTTAGATTAGTCCTTATATTTTCTGATAGTTTTATAAACTCTGTGTATTGCAGAGAAATGTATGGATGCTCAAAGCATCTCCTAAAATTGAGCATCTACAGAGGGCAATTATGATAATTCACTATGAAATGTACTTTAATATCTTTGTCAGAGTCAAATGTCTAAATGATAGGGAATGAAATTGTTAAGAATTTCCTGACTAATGCAACTGCACTTATTCTAAGATGAAATAACATAGACCAAAAGTTCCTCATAATGCAGTGTTAACAAAAGATTGTTAATAATGCGCTTTGCCCTTATGAATCTCAGTCACTGGTTAAGTCAATGTATCTCTTGTTCATTTGTATATTCCTGGCTCATAATAGGGATGCAATAAATACTGAATTAATGACAAGAAAGAGATTAATAAATACTTAGAGCATGCATGATAGGCAATAAATCAGTCATCATTCTCTTCAGATCAAGGTCAACAATCCAGCACTTTCAAAGATACAATCAAATCAGGGAGTGGAGTCCAACAGGGCAGAGGAGGTTCAGCACAGCCAGACGCCTAGTCAGCATTGTGATTGTGCCACTTACTAGATGTCTGACCTCAGACAAGGAGTTACCCTCTCTAAACCTCAGTATCCCCTGGCTTACTCTTTGGTATGACAACGATACCAAGTTCAGACAGATGTTGAATTAAATGACTTAGACTTAGAATAGTCTAAGACTGGAGCTTGAGAAGTCATCCTTTAATCTTACAAAAAACATCTGAGAACCTACAATGGTCCATCATCCGTGCTAAGCCCTCTGGGGTAACTACTCACACAGACTCTGTTTCAAGGAGCCAAGACGGGCAGAGAGAGAATTGCATTTCATAGTTGTGTGCATTTTGCTCAAGAACAGAGAGGAGAAATATCTAAAACAGGCTGAAAGAAGAAAGAAGGTATACTTGAACTGAGTTCTGAAGGATGAGTAGGCACTACATAGTTATCATACCCTCAGGTTAGGGGCAGGGTTCCAAGCAGAGGAAACAACATGGATGCAGCAATTTGGAGCTGAGATGACACAAGAAAGTTTTTAGGCAATTGGTCTAGATGAAAATATTAGGTTAAATTCTTATGTAAGTTTTGGAAGGGTGACAAATAAATTTCTAAGACGGCAAGCATGATGACAAGACAGATACGAAAATTTATATGGAAATTAACTTAAGGATGGTTTCAGTCCAGTTAACTTAGAGCACCTAAAAGCAAGAAATTGAATAATTGAACTCATTTACTAATGTTTAAGAAAATAAGTAAATATAAGGAAGCTTTTGATATTTGACTCTCCTAAAGGTTTCTGATTGATTTTGTGTTCTATCAGATTTAGTTTAAATCTATTTTTTGGTATTTAAATCTTCTATGACATAAGTCTTCAATATGAAGAAAGTGGTCTAGAATCCCATAAAATACTATCTTTTTCTCTCCAAATAACCAAAATCTGAGCAATTTGGGACACTTATTTGAGCAGAAGTCAGTTCTTTTGGGAGATGGCTAAATTGCAGGTTTTCTCTATTTAAATTTGTTTTCCCTTGCTCTGATTAAATGTTTCTTCTTCTCTCATCATGTATTCTTTTTTTCCTGTTGGAAAAAAAAATAATCCCACTTTTCTGGTTTTGTATTTCACAGTAAATGCTTTATCTTCTAGACCAAACTCAAGGTATACCTTACCCACTCCTGTAAACCCTGAACAATTTCAAAAGGAAAAAAAAAAGGGGGTAACATGAAGGAAGCACATCCTGTTTGGAAATGACATTAGCTGAATAATCAGGGGACACCAATTAACTCAGTCAGAGATTTTACTCCTATAATAGGTCTCTATTTCAGAACTGTTCCCCAGTGTTCCCAAATTTGTTTGATGCTTGGCTCATTTTTTCCCCTTTGCGTAGCAGTACATTTTATACTACACTATATATAGCTTTCCCAGTTGAGTCCATATAAAATAGTTTGTTTCAGATAACATGAATCTTTTATGCATTAATTTAGACTTTCTGAAGCTGTGTATCCTAATTTCTAGCAGAGCAAAACCTGCTGTACACAACTGTTGGCTTTTGTTCACTCATAGAAAAAAGATTTCCCGAGTACCTCCCACGTGCCTGGCACTGTGCTGGGAACAGGGATTCGGAAATGAATGAAACATAATCTGGTCTCTGAGAAAGCTGTAACTCTATTATAATAGAGAGAGAATTACGGGATAATCAAGGTCCTGGAGACAAAACCTAAAGGGAGAGTCTCCTGTAAAATGAGAAGCATGAACCAGTTCTTAAACTAGATGAGAAAGAATATGCCACATGAGGGAGGAGACACATGGAACCATCGAAGATTCGACCAGTACATGTGGCCGAGTGCTGACTGATGTCAACCAGTACATGTGGCCGAGTGCTGACTGATGTCAACCAGTACATGTGGCCGAATGCTGACTGATCATCAATCCCAGGTCTCTGGCTTCCAGTTTTGACTGCAATTTCCATCTGGGACAAGGATATCACCCTGAACACCAGTCAGGCTGATTTGAAAGGTGAAGGTCTTTATCAACTGTAGGAAAACACCTTCTTTCCATTATCCCTGCCTCCACTTGAACCACGGGTCCATAACCTAATGAAGGTTTCAGATAGTCTGTGAAGCCCATGAAGTTATACACAGCAGTCTGTATGCATGTGCGATTTCTGGGGAGAGTTCGAAAGCTCACATCAAATTTTTCAAAAAGGTTTGACCCACCTCCCTGAAAAGCAGAGAACCTCCAGATCTCTAATTGTGTGTCTACCTGATGTTGACTGCCACCACCACAACCTTGCATCTATAGAATATGACTCTGGTCTAGATAAGCCTTCTGTCCGTACTCTCTCCCCTGCCTGGAAGAAGTTCTAGATCTCTCTTGCTGGTACCCACAGGACCCTCACGTCACAGTATATTCATTTTGTTCCTGGTAGAAACATTCAGACTGCCCTGACCAGAATTATGCTATTTTTGACACTGGAATTTTGGGAATACTTGAAATTCATTTATTGTATCTAATCCTAAGCATGATTTTATATCTGAATCATGACTTCGGCCAGTCTTATGTGTATGACTGAATCAGCCTACCCCTGCATTTGGCAAAACCAAGCAAACAAATAAATAAAATGGAACAAGATTTGGCAAAGAGAAAGGCAAAATTTCATTTCCACTTAAGGCTCTAAAACGTTCTCTTTGTCGGCTTATACCTACATACTCCCAATGTACACAAGATTTTTTTTTAAAGATTTTATTTATTTATTTGACAGACAGAAATCACAAGTAGGCAGAGAGGCAGGCAGAAAGAGAGAGGAGGAAGCAGGCTCCCTGCTGAGCAGAGAGTCTGACTT
This sequence comes from Mustela nivalis, assembly GCF_964662115.1. Lineage (NCBI taxonomy): Eukaryota > Metazoa > Chordata > Mammalia > Carnivora > Mustelidae > Mustela > Mustela nivalis. Next base: position 49,180,040 of record NC_139021.1, read on the forward strand.
GGGGCTTGATCCCAGGACCCTGGGATCATGACCTGAGCTGAAGGCAGAGGCTTTAACCCACTGAGCCACCCAGGTGCCCCACAAGATTTTTTTTTAGACCAGTGAAATTAATTTGAGAGGATATTAATGAAACTAGCAGCCTTACTTAATTTGTTTCTGAATGAGAGATGCTCATGTCATTGACACTGTGCCCCCGAAAAAGGACAATATCACCATCAGTCTGAGACAATTGTTCAAGACTACCTTCATTGTTCTTTGCTTTCTCTGGGCTGCCTTAGCACTCCGAGTATATTTCTCTGATTGCAGTCTCTTGTTTTGACTGTTTGTAGACATATGTGTTCATTTATCTCTCTTGTTAGCTTTTAAAGTCTTCATGGTTATGGTCTCTGGCTTGCTCTTGTTTCTATTCTTACCCCTGAAATGTGTTCTTGGCATGAAGTTCAACAAATTTAACAAGATAAATAAACTGTACGATAAAATGTTGCTTCCTTACCGATCACCATGACAGCATTCACTGGTCTCTCCTGTGTTACGGTCATAGGTTATCCTGTCTGAGGCAGCTTATACTGAAGAGTCTCTAGTTAAGGAAACTGCCAAGCACCTCTGGATGTTGTACTTGTAAACAGTCAAGAATTCTAATTGTATAAGTATGTGTACACACCCTCACACACACCTCTCTGTGTGTAAAAATATTACTTATTCATATAAAGTAATGTAATGTAATATAATATCACATATCAAGGAATTAAAAATTCTTAGCACTCAGATGTATCAAATTCTATGAGTCTAATTATATTAAAAGCTCTGATTAGACAAAGTATGAAACACTGCACTGCACCTATTTTAAGCAGTATACTCAAATCAGATAAAGGTGGTCCCTTTAAATCAAATTTATAAGATCAAGAAATTGATTAACTTTTCCTCAGAGGAAAAATATCCAAAAATATCTTAATTATAAGTATATACCTATCCAGAAATGCAAAGAAGGAAACTTTTCCTACCTTTTTGATATTTGTATTTAATGATCTATTACATTTATATTTAGAAAAATAAAGGTCAAGAAAGAAGTATAGAAAAATATATGAAAAGTTCAGCACCAAAAAGAATAATGTTCTGTGACTAAAACAGTTCTGAGAGCCATGGCAAAATTTAACTTTTTTTTTTCTTAAAAATATTATTTATTTAGGGATGCCTGGATGGCTGAGTTGGTTAAGCGGCTGGCTTTGGCGCAGGTCATGATCCCAACATCCTGGGATCAAGTCCCACATGGGGCTCCTTGCTCTGCGGGGAGCCTGCTTCTCCCTCTGCCACTCTGTCTGCCTGTGCTCACTCTCTCTCTCTCTCTCTGACAAATAAATAAAATCTTAAAAGAAAAAAAATTATTTGACAGAAAGATAGAGAGAGAGCACAAGTAGGCAGAGCAGCAGGAAAAGGGAGAAGCAGGCTTTCCACTGAATAAGATGCCCCATGCAGGGCTCGATCCCAGGACCCTGGGATCATAACCTGAGCCAAAGGCAGCCACTGAGCTGAGCCACTGAGCTGAGCCACCAACTGAACCACTCTAGGTGCCCCCAAATTTCTTTAACTCTTGAAAAAAATTCAGCTGGCTGAGACTCCTAATGTAAACTCAATATCATAATATCTTCCTTCCAGAGAGTTCTGTCAACAACTAATTTTTTCAATATACCATATTTATATTAATAATCAATGTCTCATTTATTTCTTACCAGTGGAAGAGAACAAAAACAAATTCACCATATGAACAAAAAGATCATGTAATACTGGGCATCGTAATTATTGACAGCAATCTAATCATAGTAAATTCTGCCTCTGACGTATTACTGATACTTTTATATACTTTATAACAGTTGCATCTTATTTTAGGATATAAACAGAATTGAGGTAAGTAAAGCAGATCTGAAGATAGTGAAGTAAATCTGAAGTTAGTGAAGGGGCCTCAGTTTCTAACAACACAAAAGCCTGTTTGAGTCCTAGTTAGCAACTTAGGAAAAAAAGAAGTGTCAACAACCAGCCAACTGTCACCCCGAACAAAGTTGGAAGGTCAATATGATGCTTTGATGGTTAGACAGACTGCCTTATGGGTAAGAAACTTTTTTCAAAAAGCATCTATAGAAAAAAGGAAGAATTGCACTGCCATATCTATGGGGAACCATTTATTAAATGGGTCAAGGAACACATATTTCAAGTAAGACTGTTGGCAATAAAGGGCATAGATTCAGCCTGTAATAAACATCAGCCTGATGTTCACTGAAATAACACTGTCAGGGCTGCCCTTTAGAACATTGATCCAGCACTGGTAAATATCGGCTACCAGAATAGTACGGCAAGTAAAAACCATGGGAATTTTGTAATTGTATAACAATAAAATAAAAAAGTACCAAATGGAAAGCAATAAGGAGTAACAAGTAATTGCCAAGTATTCTTAATTCTGAGATGTTAGTTAAAAATCTTAATTCTGAGATATTAGTTAAAATAAGGCAAATGTGTCTGGTTGTGTCGACTAATATGGAAAGCATTCATTTTAATGTATTGGGGATGGCAAAACCAAATACTTTATGAAATTAAACAATTTTTGTTATTCCAAGCATTTCAATGCTCCCTCTCATTGCAAAAATTAACTAGTCTTAATTACAGTGATGTTAAAGTGGTAACTTTTCTATCAGCTACTCAGAATTCAAGTCTCACAATCCAATATCTAAATAAGGCATTATTTAAGTCGAACCTTAATTCATAGTATTGCTCAACAATTTGGCAAGTTGTGTTCACTATGTACACGAACAAAATAAATATAATTAAACTGAAATTGTGATGTGAATTTCATTGATCAATGTTGCCTCGGGGCTGCAGACCAACTGTATTGGAGTCATGAAAATTTTTTAGCATACCATAGTACCGACATCCCCCCCATCCCTGGATTTACTCTCTGATTTGGGGAAATAACTTAAAGGTTGATGGGAACATTGAACCAAACATAAATCCTTATAAAAGATGGTCAATTATTTTGAAAATAATCATTATCTTACCACAGAACCCAGCAAAGTAGCTGGAATATTGGAGAAGCAAATGGATTCAAGAGGGAATTGGTCCAAGGCCAAAATTCACCCACAGTGACTCACTTCTACTTTCTTTGAATTGAATTAATCTCATCTACTCAAATAAGAAAAGGAGGAGATGACGTCAGAATTTTCCTAAGGTTGGATAGTTCTCGATTTGTTTGTGTCACATAAACAGAGCTCATCCTTGGAGTAGAATTGCATAAAAAGGGAAGAAGGTAGAAATGCATAAAAAGGGAATAAGGTAGATTATCAAATTCTCAATGTCTTTTTGGAACATGAAATTTGGCAGCTGTTAAATTAAGTCACTTGATAGAATCTTAAAAATTTTTCACCCCTTCTGCCCACAAAATTGGAAAAATGAAGCATAATGAAACAGGACTTAATAAGATGTTATTTTCCTGCCATTTAAAGTTAAATAAAATTCCATAAAGTGCCTAACTTTTGCGTGAAATACATGGGGAGAAAAATGCAAGGATTTTTGCTCTTTTATAGGCCTTCAAAAAAGCAATTTAAAATTGAATAAAAAAGGAAGATATTATCTGAACTGTAGGTATTGTGAAAATTGTACTGCGAAAATTAAAATACTAGTTTGCGCTGCAGCCATAAATTACTAAACTAATTATCTAGTAGCAGGCATAACTGAATCATTCTAAGGGGTAATTAGCAATCAGACATAATGAGTGCTGCTACTATTTCTTGTCATACTGTATTTAGCTTCCTTGCAGCCTGAAGGAACTGAATTATTTCCTATCCTTCTCAGAGGGCATTACTGCTATATTGAGTGCATCAGCCCATATTATTACTCCCAGAAGTTTAATTCTTCACTGGACTGCACATTTCTGATTTCCCCTGTCAAAAGCTTCCCAGTTCACCCAGGTTCTTTAAAAGCAATCATCTTCTTAGTCATCATTCCTTAATATATATGTAAACTTCGTAGAAACCGAATTATAGATGTTAGTTTTAATGAATTCCAATTTAGTTACTTATGCTGTATCATTTTAAATGGTATTTTCCGGAATAGTATCTAAAGTCTTCTTTATATGAATAAATTAAAATACTTTGAGAATTTTTCAAATGCATTTCTAAACAAAATCATGAACAACGCTCTAATTCCTTCATTCATTGTTTACCGAACAGCTTCTGCAAGTTCACACTCAAGCCTGGGTCCTGAGACATGAAAATGAGTAAGATACGGTCCCTGCATCAGTGATCACACAGTCTACTAAAAAGAGATATATACTTAAATATTTGCACTAGAATGTAATAAAAGCTAAAAGTGAGGATATAAGGGCAACTGTATATATTAGCATATTATCCTCGGTCCCTTTCCCTCCCTGCCTCCTCGTATTACGAACCAATGTGAAAGATTTGGTGGAAGAATAAAACTGATAATGTAAATCAATTAAGGGAGAGAGTTTATTTTTGAGCAAAAAATTAAAATTAATTCAGTCCATCTTTTAAATTGAGTTGAAATTTATTAAACACCCACTACATGAAAATTCATTGGTTCTCAACCTTTGCTTCGAAAAGCTAATGTTCTGAGTTGCTGATCATAAATTCTCAGGTGGGGCACAGTTGGGGAGCCAGGGCTGGGAACCACTACATGAAGGCACTGAACAGTTAAAAGCAGCAAATCCCTTGCTCAGTCCCTGGGTTTAGCCAAAGAACGTGTGGGGACATTTATGGTAGAAGGCAGAATACAACTATAAAGGAAAGGGTTTTGAGTAATAAGAAAGAGCTTTGCAAGCAGCACTCAAAGAAGGTCATATGCCTTTCTTTTCCAGAATCCATCAAGGAAGATAGAGTCCCTGTCTTTCTCTGCTGCAGAAGGCGCTAAGTGCTTCAAAGGCCCCCAGTTTTGCATTAAGGAGAGGATGGCATCTCCTGCAATCCTGTTCTGTCTGAACCAAAACAGCAAGGATTAAAGACAAAAAGAAAGATGATAGGAATGCAAACCTCTTTTAGGAAATGCAAAGTTCTGTCTTTAAGGACTTACGTTTTAATATCCTGAGAGGAGATCATTCTGCAATCAGCATAGAAACAGTAAGACCAGGAAGAAAATCAAACTGTTCACAAGCAAGACCTGTTGTACGAGCTTAATATTCTGCTTCCATTCTTTGGATAGGATTGGATCACATGTCTGCTGGACAACTTGCATATTATCATTACATTTGAAGATAAAAGTGGCCCATTACAGTTTTTCAGATTCTGAATGTCTTTCGACAACGCAAAGCAGAGAGAAAGGGGAAGAAGCTACATGACCCCAGCACCCACCATGCAGCAAGCCCAATTCTAAAACCTTTTAAATGCAGAGACTGAGTAAACATACATGAAGCTCCCCTATCCTAAGATTTTTATCTGTAATGAGATTCTTAGTCCATGTTTCACCATAAGCCAACTAACCAGCTTTCCTGCTCCCTGATGGATCAGACAGAAACTTCAGGTTGTGAGAAGTGAGTCCCCAAACCTGACTGAGAGGACAAATCCCCAGGACTCAGGAAAGGCATGCTAGGTGGTCTCCTTGTCTTCAGTTGGGTTTTTGTTTTTGTTTTTTTTTTTTTTTTTTTTTACTAACTAGGGTCAAGGATTCCCCAATTCAGAGAGTCACAGGGACAATCCTCTGAAGTTATTTCCCTACTGGAGAAAAAAAGAACCGGCTTCCAACAGTGCTTTGTTAAGTGAGAACAAACTCTAGAGTGTGAATAATCCTGTATGCAGGTTGCTTATCATCTCTCTTCACAAATTGTGCACTATGCAAGGAACCAGAAACTGAACTGAGGCAAAATAAATAAATAAATAAATAAATAATCTTTTTTTAAATTTAACATTAATTTAATACATCAAATGGAAACTTGATTGTTCATCAAGTCAAACACATCAACAACCAAACCACAAAACCTCTAAACTCTGCCCACCATATTTATATGTACGCAGTGCCCCACATGCATGCAAACACCAACACTTAGGATAAGGAGCTAAAGCAATGTAGTAGTAGGGTGGCTGAGCAGGAGGGTAGCTGGTAATAAATGGAAGGTCCCTCCTTCCATCAATGGAGCCCCTCCCTGTAATTTATCTATCTGAACCACCACCACAACAAAAATTGACATTGACTCTCGTTACTTATGTCTAATCGCATTTACATATTAAGCCACACAAAATCCTTCTCTGTACAAAAGCTATTGGACAGAATGAGGGCTCTTGCTACTGCTTATCACTCAATTTTCTATATTCTACTACCACCACTCATGATGTAATGGGCATTATAATGTACTCACTTCCTTCACGTCTTTCTTGGTAGGATCTTTTTCTTCCAGTATAGTTAATGTGCAATGTTATATTAATTTCAAGTATACAATATAATGATTCAATAATTCCATGCGTTATTCAGTGCTCATCATAAATGTACTCTTAGTCCCCAGTTTCACTCATTCCCCCCGACCATCCCCCCTCTGTTAACCATCAGTTTGTTCTCCATAGCTAAGAGTGTTTTTTGGTTTCTCTCTTTTTTTTTTCCCATCATGTGCTTGTTTTGTTTCTTAAATTTTATTTCTTAAATGCCACATAAGAGTGAAATCCTATGATATTTGTCTTTCTCCGACTAATTTACATCACTTAATATTCTATCCTCTACATCCACCATGTTGCTGCAAATCTTAAAATGGTATTCAACACATAGTAGACAGGTATCAGGCGTTCCTGAATGAACAAAAACATACATGTATTTTTGGTTCCGGCTGTCTACACTTACATCCATATTCATCTTTTTTTTCATTTTACCCTGAGCAATCTGAACCAATTCTCTGTCCTGAGCTTTTCACAAAGGATCTTCATGTAGTACCAAGTTTCTTGGAACAAAAGGGATCAAATTACTACATTGAAGTCACTCAATAAATCTTATTAGTCTAACTGAGGAATGAACAGATGAATGACAAGGATGTTAAAGAGCAGGGGACTGCCACCCCCTGCTGCTGCTCTTTCTTGACTTACCTACTCTCTCCAGTGAATCGAAACCTGGGTAAGTTGGGTAAAGGGAAGGATTGGTCTATGGGCCACAGAGTGTGGATCTGTGTACGCTCTCAGATATAGAGTCAGAAGTAAAAGGAAATGCAAAGACTAAGTAAGCCATCCACACAGGTTTCCCTCAAAAAAGAGAGAAACCCAGGAGCAATGAAAAAAGAAGCCAGGATCCAGGCAAGAGGCTTTCACAACCAGAGTAGGTTCAGAGAAGGTAAAGCACGTGGCAGCTGCTCCCTGCAGGAGCCCGTGGCTCACTCTGAGTAGGGGCAGATGGCATGTAAGTTCTCCGGGCAAAATGCAACACCAGTGACATAGGTAATGAAAAGCAGTTACTGATATGTCAATTAGAGTCTCAGACTGAAATGCCTCTAAGTCACACCAGTAATATACATGACTGAAGGAGGCCTGTACAAGGAAATGTAGACTGACAGGACTTGAGGGGGAAGAATAGCTTCTGCCTTGAATTTTAAGTTAATACAGTCTATGGTTTATGATTCCAGCAAAATACCAGGGTACTGTGAATTACAGAAATTAAAAAAAAAAAAAAAAAGATACATGTGGGAGAGTAAAATTCCACTCCTGGTTCTCCTACTACCAGTCGGGTGTGGCCAAAAGGTTTTAGTCTTTACAGAATCATGGGTTTATCACCCATGTGATAAGCTGGGATAGGAGCTTATTAATTATTCATCAGTAGGAAAGGCTCCTTACCCGGCACTCCTCAGCTCCCAGACATCATACTCATCTGAGGCCCTGCTTTTGCAGCCCTCACTCCTGAGGTCTTAGTCATACCCTGCCACCACCAAAGTCCCTATTCTGTCACTCCACAGACATAGCCTTAATAATTAACACTCAAGTGAGCCATGGAAATACATTATTTCCCACAGATACAGTCCTGCAGAGACTAAGTCGAAAAGCACTGATTTAGACTAATTACCTTATTATGCAGGTAAAAAAAATAGACATTCCAAGAAGGCAAATGACTTGCCCAAGGCTATGGAGATACTTCAAGACAGAGGCACCACCAAATCCTTTCTTTTAATTCACAGCCTGCTATTCAGATGACCTTAAGAGACGCTTTCTGAGATAGGTCCATAAATATAACTATTAGGTGTTTTTCTTTTTTCTTTTTTCTTCTTCCCTCCCTCCCTCCCTCCCTTCTTTCTTTTCACTACACTTTCTCATGTACACACACACACACACACACACACACACACACACAGGGACACAAATACATAGCATATAATAGTTCATTTTAAAAATAACTATGACTTTTATTCCTTCTTGGTTAGGCCTCGTTGTGGGCATTTCCAATAATTCGATATGCATGCTGCTTCCCTAAGGAATGCAAAAACAATAGACACACAGTGTTTGCAGAGCATTTTAGAAGTACAAGCATAGCTATCAAGCATGAGGTACATACAGAATATAAAGTTAATTGTGTGCATAGCTTGGAGTGCCAGCCGATTAAAATATTTTAATTTATTAAAGGACTAATTTAATTTCTCCAAAGAGTTTTCAAAAACATCTAACAGCACATTTAAATACAAAAGAACAAAACTTAAATTTGGTCTTTCCTCTTTTCTTTGATATTTTCAACACAACTTTGAAATTCCATATTTTAAAGCATTATTTACAGTTTTAAACACATATTAGAATCAAAAATTGATTTGACTTGTCTTTTTCAAAAAACTAGAAAAATTATCAGGAAAAAGAAAAACATTAAATGATTAAATGATTGTATATATAATATTATTTGAAAACAATTAAAAGGACACAGATGTGTGATTTAGTTTGGCATTAAAGAACACTTAAAATTGTTGATTTTGTCACAAGAGGGAGCCCATGTTTTCCAATTAATTCAAATACACTGCAAATAAGTGAAACGAAGGTAATTTGATCCTGGCTAAATATGAAACTATAAATTTTACAGCATAATCCATTATGGACAACAAAATATAAATGAATATTAAATATCAGTAGTCATCTTCTCTTCATGTCAGTTTATCTGGCTAAGGAGGAGAAAAATAACATTTAATGATTTATTTCCCAAATAAAATAAGATCTATGATATGCAGGGTGCAAAAGAAGTCTATAATACAGTTTGAATACAAAAATTAAAAATTCAAATACACTGTTTGGGTACTGTGCTATAAAGAGTATAGGTCACTTATTCCTGGTTCATAATTAGGTACTAAATACCCTTCTAGATTATCTTAAATCTTTGTAGAACAGCTGTTGGTACATGGCAAACAAAAGGAAAATACTGATTATCAAAATCATGTAGCTTCCTGAAAGATATTTAACTTCTATGAAACTATAACATCTATAACAAAAGGATTTTTAGCTACCTTTTTGCAGAGTTGTAAGAATTCATGAGATAGCCTGAAAACATTTGGAACTGACATTTGGTAATCATTAATAAAAAACAGTTTCCCTATACCTTTTGAGTAAATATTAATACGTTTCCCTGATAATAATTACATTTAAGTCTCTTTCATAAAAACAAATCTTTTCATGATACCTAATTCTCTTTCTACCCACTGACTTCTGGCACCCATTCTTTCTTTTCTAATCTTACTATCCCAAAAGCCTGCCATACATTGGCCACTACAATTCTTCAACTCCACCAAGACCCCTCACATTAATTTCCCAATAAACTCAAGCTACCAAAACTAAAGGACTTTTTTAGTCTTTATTTTACTAGATCTTTTTGAGGCTTATTGATGCCTCTTCCTTCTTACACCGTTTCTCTCTCTGATGATTCCTTCTGTTTCTCCCATTGATTCTTCTCTTATGATTGGTTCTGCCCAGGGTTCAACCATGGACTCCCTGATTGTCCCACTTTATTTATGTCTGTAGAAATCTCATCTTCCTTCACAGTTTCACTACAACCTCTGGGAAGACAACACAGGTAGACAAGTGGGTCTGCTAGAAGGGTCTATCCAGAATACAAATCTATCATTTCTCCTTCCTGGTACTCCTTATCTAGAAACAGGTGCCCAAAAGTCAGTGTGTTTATCTTGGTTGGATCACATATTATTGGCTCACATGGTGTTTTGCTTCATATTTTTTAATTTTAATTACTTACCCACAGAAAGATAAATAAGACTAAACACAAAATTCTACTCCTCTAGCTTCTGTTGCAAAACTGAAAAAAATGGAAATATTAGTTCCTCGCTATCCACGATAAATCAGAACTACATAGCATGGTCACTGAGGTATGGCATATTTTCCCCAATTCATCACTATTCTCAGCATACTTTACCAATTTGCTGGTATTGGAGGTTGCTATTCATTGTCAACTTTGGGTTATTTTATTTATAGGCTAAAATGAAGAGGAAAGTAAAGCACTTTTTATATCTATACCAGTAACAAAAGTGGGAAAATTAAAGCAAAGCACAGAAGTTGTGTAACTCAAAAAAAAAACTTTTTTTTTTTTTTTTTTTTTCCCCCAAAGGAAGACATTCTCTGTCCAAAGAATCAACTATTAGGGAATTAAGCCTACTTGGCCCAATGTTGGCCTGGGAAGTTGTGATCACAGAGCATGGCCTGGGCACCCACTCTTTTCCAGCAGGTAACAAAGGGTGTTACATGCAGACATGAGAGAACGTGCATGAAGCTCCTATACCCTAAGATCTTTATCTCTGATGAGATTCTGAGTCCATGTTTCATCACAAGGCAAACAACCAGCTACTCTGATCATTGATGGATCAGACGGAGGCCTTGGGTTATGAGAGGTGAGTTCCCAAACATTAACTGAAAATAAAAAACCCAGAACATGCTAGTTGTTTTTGTCTTCACTTTGGGCTTTTTACCTAACTAGCACTAATGATTCCTCAATTCATAGGGTCACAGAGGCAATATTCCTTGAAGTTATTTCCTTATTGTAGAAGATTCTCTAATGGTACTTTGTTGTGTGGTACCATTTGCTTCCTATGTGCTGTTAAGCTTGTGAGTTAACCTCTCTATGTATGAGTTTCTCTTCTGGGAAGTGGGAGATTAATATCCATCTCATAAAAATTGAAGGCAGAATTAACTAACCAGTGTAATACAGTCATCATTATTGTATTGTACTTTGTTTTATTGTGCTTCGCAGATATTGTGTTTTGTTTTTGTTTTTCTTTTTTTCTAACAAATGGAAGGTTTGTTACAGCCTGAGTTGAGCAAGTCTATCAGCGTCATTTTTCCCAAAACATTAGTTTATTTTGTCTCTGTGTCATGCTTTGGTAATTCTCACAATATTTCAAAGTTTTTCATTATTATAATTGTTAAGATGCTTCTGTGATTAGTGATCTTTGATGCTATTATTGTAATTGTTTTGAGGTGTCACAAACTGCACCCATCAAAGTTGGCAAACCTAGTCGGTAAGAGTGTGCGTCCTTACTGTCCCACTGACTAGCGGTTCTCGTCTCTCTTACTTTTTTCGGGTCTCCCTGTTCCCTGAGAGATAACACTATTAAAATCAGATCAGTTCATAATGTTATAACGGCCTCTAAGTGCTCAAGTGAAAGGAAGAGCCAATAGATGCAGCAAACTTCATTGTTGTCTATTTTAAGAAATGACCACAGCCACCCCAACCTTCAGCAACCAGGACCCTAATCAGATAGGAGCTATCAACCCTGAGGCAAGGTTCTGCGAAAAGATTATGACTTGCTAAAAGCTCAGATGACAGTTAGCAGTTTTTAGCAATAAGGTATTTTTATTTTACTTATTCAAGATGTATTTATTTTAGAGAAAGAGCACTCACAAGCAGGAGAGGCAGAAGGGGAGAGAACCTGAAGCAGACTATGCACTGAGTGAGGAGCCTGATGGGGTGGGTCCGGGGTAGGGGTGGGCGGGGACACTTCATTTCAGGATTCTGAGATCAGGACCTGAGCCAAGAAGTCACTCAGAAAACAGAGAGTCGGCTGCTTAACTGCCACCTAGGTGCCTGGAGGTATTTTTAAATTAAGGGCTTCACATTGTTTTATTTAAGACATAATGCTGTTGCATATTTAATAAACTGCAGTATAAAATAAACGTAACTTTAATATCACTGGAAAACTAAAAAATTCTTTTAACTCATTTTATTTTAATATTTGATTTATTGTCGTTGTTGGGAACTGAAGACCCAGTATCTCCAAAGTCTGCCTATAATGTAAGGATGTTAGCAGGCATGTACTAACTACTTAACAATGTGTCCGTGATCTTCTCATAGTTATAGGCAGTCGTATAATTACCCCTCACAGCAGCCTTCTAAAGTATGTTGTACAGCCATCTCCCTTTAAAGATGAGGAAATTGATGAGTAAAAGGGAAGGTCACACAGCAGAGGAGTGTCAGAACAGTGCTGGAAGCCAGGCATTTTGACTCTACAAACCCAAGTACTATACACTGGTTCAGTATAGGATGACACCCACTCAGTAAGCAGTAGGTACATAGGTATGTCTGTAGCGTGACTTACAAGTTCTTTCAAATGACCACACTCTGGCTGCTTTCTGTGATTCCTGCCTTAATCTTTGCAATGCAACAAAGTGCATAGGATACCCACCTCCCCAACTACATGCAAGCATGCAGCTCAGCACTTCCTTGCCTCTGCAAATGCTGTTCCCTAGGACAGAACAGGCTTCCTATTCATGTCTATGAAGCCCAGAAATTACCAAGTCAACTTCTGTCCCTCTCCTTCTATAGGAGTTCCCCTTGAAACTATTCCACCTTTGACAGCTAAGCACCCAGGAGTTAGGAACAGGATCTTATTCAGTTTTCTGTCCTCAGGGCTTTTTCTAGCTGTTGATTGTAGAAGGTGAGCAGAAATGCCCTCATGTGAGGAATAAAGCAAAGAACAACTAATACAAGCCCTATAAAGGTTTTGGTAACTGAGGAAAATAGATTCTATATGCAGCATTTAAATTTGAAGCATTTAATTAGAATCAGATTGCAAGTGCTAAAATAAACTGATCCTAATTTAAAAGCAGAGTATCCATAAAACAGTTTATCACTTAAATTCAGCTATGTCATCACAATGATGTATATTTATAGCCTTCTTTCATATTTATACAAAAAAAATGGGTCTGGAAAGAAAATTGAAATTTTAGAGGAGTGTGGTAACTAAAACCACTTAAGAGAGTAACAAACTTCTCAAATGTATTTTCATAGCTTTTCCTGCCTTTCTTTCTTTTCGCCTTTTTGCTGATAATGTTTACACATTCAGTGATATCCCTTTCTGTTAAAAATAGCTTGTGTTTTATAAAGCAATTTTTTTCCTCATATTTATACTTAAAGTTTATGTTCAGTTCCTTTTTAAGTGGTGGTCAGAGAAGCACATACCTGTATCTGGCTATGAGAAAAACATCTGGGTATACTTTGTCTCAGACAAGAATTTTCAAAGCCAGGTGGAAATTGCTGTTTATGCTTAGCATAAAACAAACTGGAAAAGAAGATTATATATATATAATTGCAGTTCATTCAAAAATGAAGGTAATTTTGGATGGAACTAGAGGGTACTACGCTAAGGAAAATAAGCCAATCAGAGAAAGACAATTATCCCAAGATCTCACTGATATGAAGAATTTGAGAAACAAGAAAGAGAAGATCAGAGGGGAAGGGAGGGATAAATGAGACAAGATGAAACTAGAGAGGGAGACAAACCATAAGAGACTCTTAATCTCAGGGAACAAACTGAGTGTTCCTCGGGGGTGGGAGGCAGGGATAGGACAGCTGGGTGATGGACTTTGGGGAGGGTATGTGCTATGGTAAGTGCTGTGAATTGTGTAAGATTGATGATACACAGACCTGTACCCCTGGGACACGTAATACATTATAGTTAATTTTTTAAAAATGAAAGTAATTTTGAATCCCCAAACCTGAGCTTTCAAAGTCCTCATCTGTATTGTCATAAACATCAGAACAATTGGTCAAATGGTATTGACCAAGTAAACTAATTCACTCATTCAACTGCCAGAATGGACTATGGCCTCTGTCCTAAGTACACCTAGACCTGTATTCAGGGTCCACCTCACCAATTCTGATAAATTATGAGCAACTTGAAGACAGGAACATTTCTTATAAAATTTTAAATATTCAGAGACCTCATAGTACCTTAGGAAACCCAAAGAAAATGAAATTAAACAAAGCTTTTCCCCCTGAAAAGTCTGAAGTAAAGGAGAAAATATGAAATTTTCTTAAGACAAAAATAAGTACAGACTTATAATTCCAAGTCAGTTTGAAAACTGTTTTATACTTTCATATGCTTGAAGAAAAAAATAATTTTTTCTTATTTAAAAAAAATCAACACTTACATAACTATTTGAATTGCAAAGCAGATAAACAAACAGACAAAATCCTGATAATACTAAGTTGATGATAAAAATGTGGAACAACTGAAACTCTCATTTATTTCTGGTGAGAATGCAAAATGGTGAAAGTACTTTAGAAAATAGTGTTTTTAAAAATTCATTTAACATACACTCACCATATGACCCAATCACCCCACTCTTAGAGATTCATGCAAGTTCAATGAAACCTAAAAGCTTTTACATGGATATTTTTAGTACCTTTGTTCATAACTGCCTAAAACTGGAAAAAAAAAACCACAAATACCCCTCAATCAGGAATGGACAAACAGACTCTGGCATATCCATACAGTGGAATACTACTCAGCATAAAAAAGGAAGGGATTCTGGATACATGGAATGAAATGACTGAATCTCAAATGCTAAGTAAAAGAAGAATCAAGACTTAAAAAAGACTACGTACAGTTACATTTATGTTCAGATGACATTCTTGTAAAGGTCAAACTACAGGGCCAGAAAACTGATCTGTGTTTGCCAGGGGCTGGCGAATACAGCAAAGTCATGAGGAGAGTAGCCTGCCATGTTGCACTTTCAGAAGGTGGAAGAGGGACAACCAAGTATCCTTCAAACTGAAAAGAACACTTTAAGCCTGAAAAACAAAGCAAGCCATGCCAAACCACTTACACAGTTTCATTCAGGGTAATTTCCTGATGGGGGATGGGATGAACAGAAGATCCAAGGGCCATGTAGCTATCCTCTGCAAAGCCCAGGGCTTAACCCCCAGATTTTACAGTGGTAAGGGTATTTATCTAAAGAGGCGCCATCTGTGTGCCAGAGGGAAGATGGGAACAAGCCTCCCAATTCCATTCGAGCATACATACACCTCCCCGGGGCCTGGAGCTGGTAGCCCAGAGAAAGGTCACTGTGTGGACATGAACAGGATGGAGGGCCAAGGATGGCATCAGTATTCTCAGCACTCCTACCAACTGGATTATTCAATCCCTCCCGAACAATCCTGTCTGGACTTGACGCTTTTTATCTCCTTTTCTCAGAAGACACTGAAGTTTTAAAAGCAAGTATTCAAACTCAGGCTCTTCCAATTCATCACCCCACTATCCTGTCTCTCTCAGAGAAGGGACATGTCAGAATTTTAGACATCATAAAATAGATTACTGTGACCATTAACAGAAACTTTTTTTTTTTTTGATCCTCGAAGAAAGTATGCATAAAAAATTATGAGAATAAACATCACTAGTGTTGGCCAAATAAATACTCCAAATGATTACCTATATAAAACTCTACTTTCAAAAATCATTTATATATGATATGCTGTAAGCATTCTCTGTCTCATAAAATCACAGAGTAAGTTACTACATTTTACCTTAATTATGATTTACAAACATAACGTGATATAACTTGGAGGTACTATGAGCTAACAGTAATTCTATTACATTATTATACTGATTTAAAATTTGTTTCTGGAAGTAATTATAAATGCTCATATCACTATGTATTACATTACTTTAAAAAGGTTGAAATTCAGTATACATAAGTGAAGGTATACATAAGTGAAGGATTATCTGGTATAAATCCCACATAGCTAATCAAATGATTTTTTTAATTGCAAAGAAATCCAAATATTAACACATTTTGAAAGACATTTATCTTAAATGTGACCATTAGAATCTGACAAGTTATTAAATATGGCTAGAAAATACTAGCATAGTCATGTGTGACTGTGTTTTAATTATTAAAATCATAAACATAAGTCAAATGGAAACTATGATCAAAATAAAATTACATACATGAGAAACAACAAAATATCTGTCACAATCTAGCTTCCATGGATGCAGAAAGAAAAATCCTGAAATCAGAACTCAAGATGACACCAATAGCATATAGGAACAAGAACTCCTCAGAAAGGATATACAAAAACAAGCTAAAACAACATTTACATCAACATGCACATTGAGAAAGTCTTGTATCATTGTGCAACTGCTCCTACTGTATGCAAACTAGACTTGAA
This sequence comes from Mustela nivalis, assembly GCF_964662115.1. NCBI lineage: Eukaryota > Metazoa > Chordata > Mammalia > Carnivora > Mustelidae > Mustela > Mustela nivalis. The sequence goes on from NC_139021.1 coordinate 49,196,429, forward strand.
ATTAGCATTTAATCAACTTTGCAACATCTAGATACATCTCCTATGCCATATAAACAGGGACATCCCTACCAGGACAAGGTGGAAAGCACATCAGAGAAAAGGGAACAAGTTGGAATAAAAGGAACTCTTATTATTGCTGGAAAGGCAATATTTATCCGCACTTCAGAGAAGGAAGCATCCTTTCTATCCAATCCTTTATCTCCATGGGAAGGACAGTTCTAAGGGAGTGAGTCTAGGGGATACTACGCCAAGAGGAAGTAGAAAAGACTAGGTCCCGGACTGAAAACACAGTTCAGTGCCTAGTTTTCAGGAATGAAAGAAAAGACCTGTTCTAGGGATAAAAGCTAATAGGTTTCAGGAAAGACAGGTTGGCCTCAGTCTCTCTGGTGAGTATGGTAGAGACTGCCCATTGTCCTGAATATCCCATTCCTGGGGAACAAAGAAAATGTAGGGTCTATGATAGGCTGACATGAAAATAGAAAAAAAAAATTAAGTAAAGCACCTCACATAACCCAATCTCTCTCTCTCTTTTTTTAAAGAATTTATTTATTTATGAGAGAGAGAAAATGAGCTGGGGTGGGGAGGGGCAGAGGGAGAGGGAGAAGCAGACTCCCTGCTGAGCAGGGAGCCTGATGTGGGACTCGATCCCAGGACCCTAGGGTCATGACGTGAGCCAAAGGCAGACGCTTTGGCTCTGCCCTCATATGCCCTCATATGACCCAATCTTATGGGTAGTAAAAATAATTACAGTGCATGACTAATTTAGTTATATTCAGGTATGTATCTGGAGTCAATTACAAAGTGCCTTCTAAATAAGAGATTTTGCTCTGAAAATTCTGAAAACTATAAAAGATTATTTAAATATTCTTCTATTCAGATAATGTCTCATGGGAATCAATATCCTTAGTACCATAAATCTGTACTTTGAGAAAAATTTTTCATCCAAGACGTGTAACATCTCTACCACTAAAAAAATGATAATGTTATGTCTATACTAGATATTTTTTAGAGAAGGGAATCACATCCCTTCTCACATACAGAAATAACTTTGAGTTACACATAGCTATGAATTCTAATATCTGTGCAGGCTACTAAGTAAGCTTTAGTACAGAGAGAAATAATCACATATTCCTGGAATCACAGAAACCTAAGTGTCAAAGAATGTAAAAGCTTTCTTTTTCACACTGGCTGTACATACTCTTCAAAGTTCCTCAGATGGGGACGGTGCATCCTTTAAGAGACTAATGCATTTTCATTCCATCTAAGATCTGGTTGGGGCAATTGAACAGGTCATGTCCTATTCCTGGAATAGTTGGATTAGTGTGTGTGGAATATCAGTTCATCTCCTTCCCATTCATTACTTTCGAAATATTATTCCTTGAGATATTGGAGATTACCTCTGTGAAGTCAAAGCAGCTAGCAAATATTGCCAGTTTGGTCAGGTGTTTCAAAACAAAATAACAAAAACAAAATCTCAAACCTCAAATCTCTCAAATAGGTGTATGTGTTCTTTACTTACCCCAAGAAAATTACCAGGTTCAGAAACCATTCTATTGCTAATATACTTGGAGTCCTATTAGAATGTTACATTCATTTTTATTTTTATTTATTTTATTTTTTTAAAGATTTTATTTATTTATTGACAGAGATCACAAGTAGGCAGAGAGGCAGGCAGAGAGAGAGGAGGAAGCAGGCCCCCAGCCAAGCAGAGAGCCTGATGTGGGGCTCTATCCCAGGACCCTGGGATTATGACCCGAGCTGAAGGCAGAGGCTTTAACCCACTGAGCCACCCAGGTGCCCCTGATACATTCATTTTTAAAGAAAAGTGTTAGCTACCCATATTGATCTTATATTCAAATATTTCACAGGGCTTTCTACTTCGCTAGGTCCTCAGCTACAAATCGGTACAGACATAAGCTTTTTCATGTGCCCTGTTTAGGGCTGAATGGTGCCCCTCATTCATATGTTAAAGACTTAACTCCCAGAACCTCACAATGTGACTACCTTTAGAGATAGGTCTTCATAGAAGTAATGAAGTTGAAATGAGGTCATTAGGATGGGCCATAATCCAACAGGATCGGTGTCCTTTTACAAAGAGGAAATGCAAAAACCCAGAAGTTGCTCATCTATCAGCCAAGCAGAGAGGCCTCAGAAGAAGTAAAAAACATTCCTTCTGCCAACATGCTGATCTCAGAGTTCAAGCCTCCAGAAATGGGAGGCAGTAAATTTCTGTTGCTTTAAGCCACACCACTCTGGTAGTTTGTTATGGCAGCCCTAGCAAACTAATACACACTCCTGCAATGTTCTTGAGAACAGAAGACCCCATTAAGCTGAACAATGGAGGTCCCCACCTACAAATATCTGATATGAATACCACGGATTGAAAAAATAGTTATTGTCATTGTCATGATATAAAATTTATATATAAAAAATATGCCATGGGTAAACATCATCCTTTGTTAGGTGTTACATATTTTACAAACGTATGAAATATAATCCCTTTGCTCTAAGAATTTATGACCTAAATGCTGAAAGAAAGTAACATATATGAAATAAAAATAAATACCACGCTGCAGTTACAGACCTAAGTGCTGGCTTGACTGCTATCAATTATAAGGGCTGGAGGAATTATGAATGGTAAGTTCTGGGTACATTTGCTACTTGGCTGAAAGGAAAAGAAACACCTGTGTCTACAGAGATATATATCTGTCTCTTGAGGGGGTACACAAGAACTCCAAGATTTTATAGATTTTTAACTTTAGAAAATGATACATAGGAAGAGTTTATTTTGAAAGATATCCATAAGCACAGATTCCTAAACTACACCAACCTATAAAAGGGTAAAAACAGACATTGATTGATTGTTTATATACATTTTACATTTTACTCTCAGTTTTATGCAAATATTATGTAAGTATATTAGTTTCCTGAAATTACCATAAGAAAAAAAACACCACAATCTAACAATCTAGCGTGGCTTAAAACAACAGAAATTTATGGTCTCGGTTCTGGAGGAGGTTAAAAGTCTGAAATCAACATGTCAGCAGGGCCATTCTCCCTCTGAGACTGAGTCTCTTTTTGGCGTCAGGGGGTGACCCACAATCTTGGGTGCTCCTTTGCTTACAACTGTGTAACTCCATCTCAGCCTTCACCCCCACAGGGCATTTTCCTTTGTTTGTTCACATCATCTTCCCAAGAACAGTCAAATTTGGGGCATCTGGGTGGCTCAGTCAGTCAAGCCTCTGACTCTTGGTTTCAGCTCGGGTTGTGTTCTCAGGGTCAGGAGATTGAGCCCTACATTAGGCTCCACACACAGCAAGGAGTCTGCTTGAGATTCCCTCTCCCTCTATCCCTCCCCCCTGCCCTGTGTTCTCTCTGTCTCTCTCTCTTTCGATCAAATAAAAAAAAAAAATCTTAACAACAACGACAGTAAAAAAAAGACAGTCTTACTTGATTAGGGGTCTGCTCTAATCCACTATGACCTCATCGTAATTAATTTTATCTTCAGTGAACTTATCCCCAAATAAGGTCACGCTCTGAGGTACTGGGAGTTAGGATTTCAACATATCATTTTGAGAGACATAATTCAACACGTAGTTAGCTATAGTTAGCTAGCTAGGTAGATATTTATTTATTTATTTATTTACTTTTAGGTAGATTGATTTTTAAAGAAATTTGGTGTGTGGTAGGTGGCGGGCATCAATACTATATTAGTCATATGTATACAGTACTTGGATTTGTGGAACCAAACCAAAGCCTGGCTTCCAACACTGGTTCTGACACTTCTTTGCTTTGGGATGTCCCCCCTTGCCCATCAGCTTTCTCCTGTATAAAGGGAGTGGCTGTATAGACATACCTTACAAGGCCTCTGTGATGACTATAGGCTTCCAACACCAGTAAAGACGAGAGGACCGTGGACACGTTAAGTACTTCGTACAAGCCAGTTACCATTATTACATTATTACACTCGTCAGCTTATTCTCCCGGTAATTTTTATGAGCTGAGTGTTAATGCCCTACTTAACAGAAGAGAAACTCATACTCAGGGAGGGCAAATGATGGCCTAATGTCACGTAGGCAGTAAGTGAGATATATGGAACCCAGCTGAGTGACTCTGGAGCCCACACTCTATCTGCTGTTGCGTGCTGGGATGGAGTGGCAGGCACTGCCTCATCTCAGGAGACAGTAAGAAAGAAGCAAAATTAACCCCAGTTATAAGAGGTTACATTAGAGGAACAGTTTTCTCATCACCATAATCTGCTTTGAAAGTTAGCAAGCAATTTACATATTTTTACTCATTTATTCTGAATCTATCTAGTGAGGAAATTTTTTAATGCTTGCAATATTAAAAAATTCAAAAACAGCTATTCATAATTTTATTTTAAAGATTTTATTTATTTGACAGAGAGAGAGAAATCACAAGTAGGCAGAGAGGCAGGCAGAGAGAGAGAGAGAGGAGGAAGCAGGTTCCCTGCTGAGCAGAGAGCCCAACGTGGGGCTCGATCCCAGGACCCTGGGATCATGACCCGAGTCGAAGGCAGAGGCTTTAACCCACTGAGCCAGCCAGGTGCCCCTCATAATTTTATTTTAAAAAGGACATTCACGTCTTGTGTTAACATGGCTTTTCCCACAGCCAAATTATTTTTATTTTATAACCTCAGAATATATTTTTTTAAGATTTTATTTATTTGACACAGAGAGAGAGAGTACAAGCAAGGGAGCAGAATAGGGAGTAGCAGGCTCCCTGATGAGCAGAGAACCCCATGTGGGGCTAGACTCCAGGATCATGAGATCATGACTTGAGCCAAAGGCAGCCCCTTAACCAACAGAGCCATCCAGGTGCCCCGTCAGAATATTTTTTTGATAAAAGGAAGCACAGGCATATTCTCTGGGAAGAAGAGAAAACTGTATTTGAATGTTTGCTTCAAATGGGGACCTCTTTAATGTTGGTTACTTAGGCCCTTAAACTCTGACCTGGAATGACAATTCATAGAAACATAAGTTTTTAATTTCTAAAATTTGCTTTCTGAAAATAATTTCATGAAATAATTTCAAGTATTTTACCCTAGAGTAAATCGCTGACACACACTGGTCTTCTCACAGCAGTTCTTCTTGTCTCTGTAAACACCCAGGTCTCAGGTGGAGAATAAGAATGCTTTCCCAGAGGTACCTGGGTGGCTCAGTGGGTTAAAGCCTCTGCCTTGGGCTCAGGTCATGATGCCAGGGTCCTGGGATTGAGCCCCGAATCAGGCTCTCTGCTCAGCAGGGAGCCTGCTTCCTCCTCTCTCTCTTGCCTGCCTCTCTGCATACTTGTAATCTCTGTCAAATAAAATAAATAAAATTAAAAAAAAAAAAAGAATGATTTTCCAGTCCTTGCATATTACTACTTTGTAAGAGTGACTTTCTTTCTTTGAACAAAAAGAAGAGTTCATTTGCATTTGAACTTAGCAACAGAGTACAGAAATAAAAAGAATCTCCAGAAAGCAACGACTATTCCCCAAAGACAAAATTGTTTTCAAACATAACTAATGCTTAAAACATACGACTCCATGACAGAGGGAAAGAAATGATTTTGAGTCATAGAGAGCAAGATTGAAGTCCTGGCTACTGTGATCCTGGGAAAATTTTATTGCTATCTGGCTTTTCCCTTCTTTCACTGTAAAAATAAGGAAAAGATTATTGTGGAGAACACATTAAATATATGATTAAGGTAACTAGCAAACTGTCTAGCACAAAGAATGCACTCAACAAATGTTTCTTCTGTGGCAAATTAACAAGGGTAAGTGGAAATCTATGTTGTAAAACTCCATGAAAAATGGGGCAATTTGTTTAGTGAACTCTCTGAGAAATCTATGTTCTATCTTTTGTTGTTTCTTTCTGCTTTTTTTTAGAGCAAAATGCTAAGATTTGGGGCAAGAACAATATATGTTATTAACCTAGAGGTAATAATTTTGACCATATTCATGACATACAGGAATAGTGGGTACTTACTGTTGAAAAGAAGGCTAGAGCACATGCCTTAGTATCTATTTTCCTACCAAATGCAATGTTTTTATTTGTTTTTTGTTTTGTTTTTTAAAAAGATTTTATTTATTTATTTGACAGAGAGAGAGAAGAGAAGTAGGCAGAGAGGCAGGCAGAAATAAAGGGTGAAACAGGCTCCCTGTCAAGCAGAGAGCCTGATGTGGGGCTCAATCCCAGGACCCTGAGATCATGACCTGAGCCGAAGGCAGAGGCTTAACCCACTGAGCCACCTAGTCGCCCTGCAAATGAAATGTTTTATTTAAAACAATTTTTATGGGAAATTTAGCTGGAGATTTTAAGAAGCTGACGGCCAGCATTCCCCAACCTCAGATCTGTAAGCCTCTTCTACCACATCAAAATATTGTTTAACTGATTACTGTGCACCAGCCACTCTATTTATAAGAAACTTTGGGAACATAAGAATCTTCTCACATTTAAGACTGTCAATTGGGGGCGCCTGGGTGGCTCAGTGGGTTAAAGCCTCTGCCTTCGGCTCAGGTCATGATCCCAGGGTCCTGGGATCGAGCCCCGCGTCGGGCTCTCTGCTCCGTGGGGAGCCTGCTTCCTCCTCTCTCTCACTCTCTGCCTGCCTCTCTGCCTATTTGTGATCTCTGTCCGTCAAATAAATAAAATCTTAAAAAAAAAAAAAAAAAGACTGTCAATTGGACTGCCTTAGAAGTACATATGGGAAACAAACTAAAAATAGAGATGTATACCTGTCCACATCTATTTTCCCTACAGAAGTATAATGTAGCCTTTGGGGGAAAATGTTGTTCTCTTTTTTTCTCTAAAAGCATTTAAAAGGTCTCATTTATTTCAGTCCTCATTTAAGATACTGGTTCAAAATGCATTGGGACTTTATTCAACAAAAGAATAAAGATCAAAACTACAGCTACATTATCAGGTTTTTAAAGATGTCAAATCTCAACAGCACTAAACCGGTTCTTCATTGTTCCTTATGTTATTCTTATTTTGTAAGTACTCAAACAGCCTGTGCAATTCTTCACTGCTTCTTTTCTGCAATGATTTCCTTTTCAATGATTTAAGCAGTCTATTCTCCAAAGCAATGCTCAGAAATCCAATTACCATTCCAACACCACGCTTTTGTAAGCCCGGAGCATTAAACCATAGAATATGCTTCCTCTTGCCCCTTCCTTACACCTCTCACTCAGGAACTCTGTGTTTTTCTATCAGAAAGGGTTCTGGTTTTGTTTCGCTTTGCTTGGCTTTCTCCGGATAAGGAAAAGTGGCCATAAATTACCTTAAAACAAACAGGAAAAAAAAAAAGTGTAAATCTTTCCTCTGAAAATAAGTCCAAGAGAATGCATAAAAGAAGAAAAATTGAACAACAAGCAATTTCTTCGTTAAAATAGTGTTTGCCTCTCCTAACTTAAAGGTGGTTTATGCACTATAAATTGCAGTATATTCATAGGCCTTAAGTAACACTTAATTTCTTTCACATTCAACTTCTAGTTTGTCAGATAAATGAGGAGATTTAAGGTAGAGGGCCCCCCAGTAATTATGTTATAAAAAGTATTCCCATTTATATGTTTTCCTTCTGAGTTCCTTCATTTCATGAAAATATTGCACGTGTGTCTCCATGTGTATGTGTGTGCATGTGAGCAAATAAAGGACAGAGGATGATAGAGATATGACAGTAAAATTTCTAATTTAATTTCTGGAAGCAATAGGAAAAGACACTGATAAAAGGTCAAGGAAGGAGATAAATCTTTAATGAATTAAGGCTGACTAAATCCATTTAGAAAAGAACTCTGTAAGATTTCGTTTAACCATGAGCCGTTTCTGACCAGCTGTATTCTAAAAAAGACAAAAGAATGTAAATCATCTCAACTCTAAATATGAACTGAAACCATTTTTCAAAGCCCATGTTAGAATGAAGCCAAGACACGTGTGAGACTCCTTAAAAGGGATGGAAATTTTATGAATACGGGATCAAAAGCCCTTAAGATCAATGACTATCTGGCCACCTGAGTATCTTTTTAGTCTGCCATTAGCTTTGGGAAGGAAAAGGATATTGAAAGAATTAAGAGGCTATCATTAATAAACTGAGAATTTATATATTCTACAGAACTCCTCATTCATAAAATAATGTCAATATAAACTTAAATATATTGAACTGCTTTATGTGTGTATGTGTATGTACACATATGTATACGTACATACAAAATAGAGAGGGATTTGGGAGGACAAGTAATAAATAGAGCTGAAGCACAGGATATGTCAGAGCAGACAGCAGAAAAAATTGACCATGAAAGGTCTTTTGTGTCATTACATTGGACATCATTCTGTAGGTCCATGTTATCTCAAAATGTGATTTTTGAGCAGCAGCCAATAGGGAAACACAGAGCATTCAACTCAAATGCAACCAATGGGGGCAAGCTCAGTATCTAAATCTGTAGAATGCATTCCAGAAATCATCATTTTTTCAAGTTGCCCAGATGCTGCTCAGCAAGTTTACATTGGAGAGCCACTCCAAGTTCAAGTACAGTGGGGACATGGCATGGTCAGTTCTGCTCCATTCAAAGATGACTCGACTCCGCAAGAGGAGACTGGAGGGCCCAAGGCCAAAAGATGGAAATCTCTTTGAGAGGTTATCCCAGTGGCTAAAGCAAATAACATATGGCATTGTGTGAAAATGCTTTTTAACACTCAGTCCTCTCCGTGTACTCATTTGCTCTTTTCCATTTTGAATTTCTGAGGTGATATTTCTCTTTTGCTTTTCATCTTACTAAGTGGTCCTTGAAAATTAGTAAAATGTCCCTGGATCTCAGTTTAAGGAGATATTTGGAGAAATTTTCATCCAAAGGTGAAATAAAAGCATCTATTGTTATCCTGGCTTTTTTTATACTTTGGATAATATACATACGTGTTTTTCCTATTGCGAACGCCCCAAGTGGTTGTACATGGATGTTGCAATGGTAGCAACCAAACCCAGATTAACTGTCACCTCAAGTTCTGTCAACTGTTGACAAGCACCACACATACACAGACGTGTGCACACCCCTTGCTTCCTAACAACTGATGCTGCCATTAGATCCCATTGTTCAGCCAATCAAGTTTCCAGAGATCATTTGGAGTGACAATGGTCCAGTGGAGTCAGGATAAGATATCAAGTTTGATAATTAACTGGAGAAGCAAGTTGAAAATTGCTTGCTCTTTCGCAAAATTAGACAAGGAACTTCTTGAAGCTCGTGTAAAAGTTAACATCATAAATTTGTGTTCGTGGTTCTAATGGGCCTCTTGCTATGGGACTAGAAAAGTAAATTATTAGATTAAGGCAGGACTGAAGTAGAGGAGCAGAACAGGGTAAAGGAGTTAAAAGGATTGGACAGTGAATTCCAGACAGAACAACGGAAGCAATGATGACAAAGTGAGTTTGCTAAGGCAGGCGGGAGTTAATGGACACTGCTACTAAAGGGGTCAAAGAAGTGTAAGGGACTCTAGCAATGGCATCAATTATGGTGAATGGGAATACTATGAGGCATAAAGCAAAGTTGTTCATGAGTTTTTAAGAGGCTACAAGAATAAATAAAACAGCACACAGAGAGAGCATTAGCCACGGGGAGGGCTGTGGCTGTGGTAGTGGTTAGCCTAAAAAGCTGGAAAGCAGCAATGGGAGTTGCGGTGCTCACCATATGCTCTTTACACCTCAACGTTTCCATATGTGGAGCTGGAGAGAAAGCACAGATGCCACCTGGAAGGACAGCAAAGTAAATGATGCATAAAGGAGAGACCCGGGTTGTACCTGGCTCAGGACAGTGTTGGAGATTAAGAAGATACTAAGGCAATGAAAGGGAGACTCATGTCAGATTGAAAAGAGGTTACAGGCGGTAAGATGGGAAGGTTAAATGATACCAGCACTAGGAGAGAGGCAGGAGACAAAGGAAGCAAGAGCTTGGATTCTGGAGGGAGAAAGGAAATCAGCTAATCTACTAAATATAAGGATCTTACTGGAATCACATCCAAACTAAAAGACTACATTCTGGGTGGGTGCCACTTAAACTCAAGTGAACGGCCATTTTACTGAAGTACTAAATTTGGAGTTTATAGACTCTTAACTGTATTCTAACAACAGGATTCTACTGGGAACGGGAGGCTTGGGATTAGAATTTTCCCTTATTCCCCTAAACTTACTCTAGTCAGACACCAGTAGTTTGAATGGTATACAGATTAAGTCATCATTCAGCATGTATAATAAGAATTAACGTTTATGGAGCGCCCAATACATGTCAAAGACTGTATTGTGTTCACAGAGACTGTACCATTTTATTCCCATTAGAAATCTATAACAGAGACTTTACTATTACTTCCATTTCCTAGATGGGGAAATAAATATATAGAGCGAGGTTAAATAATGTGCTCAAAAGTTCCATAATCGGGGCACCTGGGTGGCTCAGTGGGTTAAAGCCTCTACCTTCGGCTCAGGTCATGGTCCCAGGGTCCTGGGATCAAGCCCCACATCAGGCTCCCTGCTCAGCAGGGAGCCTGCTTCCTCCTCTCTCTCTCTCTCTGCCTACTTGTAATCTATCAAACAAATAAATAAAATTAAAAAAAAAAAAAAGTTCCATAATCAGTAAATCACAGAGTCAGAATTCAAACCTGACCACCTGACTCCGGACTCCATATTGTTAATCACCATGCTGTTTGACAATGCTTCCATCAGATGCTGTAGATCTTGTCAAGTGCATGTACTTGGAGACTTTAATCAGAATACGAAGAGGTCAGCAATCACTATGTGCCAGGAAAACCAGGCAATACAATACAAGATAAATGTCTATTCCCATATTTTCTTCAGGTTGTATGATCATCCCCTGTTCAGCCACTTGGGGGAGAAGAGAGATGTTTATGTCTTCAAGAAGGGGCTTTTGCAAAAGGGAGAGCGACAGAGCAAGAGAGAACAAAATATAAAAAGAAAGTTCTGGGCTTTTGATTTGCAAAAGCTGATGTTCTGAGTCAAATAGCAGAATTTTAAAAATACTTGTTATGATTTTAATATTTTTCCAAATGAGAAGTACTAGGGGTTCTCTGTAATAGGGAATAAAGGAAAGAATTGGAGAGGCAAGCAATATAAATATAAATATAAATATAAATATAAATATAAATATAAATATAAATATAAATATAAATTTGGAACGTGAATCTAACATGGAAGCTTTGTCTTTCCTGTCTCCTCTCTTCCAAGGTAATGCTATGATATTTAAATGTGGGGAATTCAGCACAGAGGGAATCCATAACCCTCCCCTCAATTTGATAACCGTGCCCTACTCAACCATGTAGCAAGAGTAATAGAGATGACTATGATCCCAGCAATGAGGACTACAAAAAACTCAGTCCATTTTAGGAAAGAACAGTATGCAAGAAAAAAGACAATGGAAGACCGGTATCTCCGTGTGATTTTATGACACTGTGTCAACCTTCTGAATTTAGCTGCAACCCCAGAGAAAAATAATGTCCCCATCAAAAGAAAATAGTTCATGCTTTACAAGAGGGTGTCCTCAGCATTTTTCTTCTATCTATCAAATACTGAGGATCCTAATTTGGACTTTCCAATCTTTACCCTCCAAAAAGGTCCTTGCCTTGCCAAAGTCATTCTTGATTTGCGGCTTTGAGCTTGAAGAACCAGTAAGAACTGACTTACTTCATATTTTGGGGATAACAAGGAAAGGACTTCAAGAGTCTTCAATAGTACTTTTAAAAATGTCTTTCCTATCCCCCTTCTCCTAACCCGTACACATATTACAGCTATTCTTATGCTCTCTCAAAAGCCTCCTCAAATTCATCCTATTTCCGATTTTGTTCCAGTTTTTGCCTATTTCACTATTGTATATTAATTGCCCATCATTCACCAAGATGTATTGATAATCTATAAATATTATTTCCACTTTGAAAAGGAGTAAGAAAAGAGAGGAAGGGAAGAAAGAAGTAAACATGTCAGTTGGTTATTTGGTACCTTATTGCTCTACTGCAAGAAATTATGCAAAAAACAAACAAACAAACAAACAAAAACAAAACAAAAAACAAAGAAGGCTGTGCCCTCCTAGAGCACGTATTTACAAGAACTCCTTTCTCTGCAACTTGGTCTAAGAATTGAGTAAACAGATTAATTTTCATCTTACATAGGAAGACCTTAAAATTTATCATTTAAAGTAGAACACATTCAAGAGCAAAAAGATGACTACTAATACTTTAGTCCAGAAAACAATAGCACCCTGATGTTTATAATAGCACTATCAACTATAGCCAAATTACGGAAAGAGCCCAAATGTCCACTGACTGATGAATGGATAAAGAAGAGGTGGCACATATATACAATGGAATATTACCCGGCGATCAAACAGAGTGAAATCTTGCCATTTACAACTACATGGATGGAGCTACACAGATATTAGGTTAATCGAAGTAAGTCAGAGAAAGACAAATACCATGTGATTGTACATGTGATGTCACAGAGAAAGACAAATAACATGTGGAATTTAAGAAACAAATGACCCTAGGGGGAGAAGAGAAGGAGAGGCAAACCAAGAAACAGATTCTTAATTAGAGAAAACAGAGTTCTTGGGGAGGAGGTGGGTGAGAGAATGAGCTAAATGGGTGATGGGTATTAAGGACGGCACTTGTTATGAGCACTGGGTATTATATGCAAGGGATGAATCACTAAATTCTCCACCTAAAACAAATATTGACCAGTGTGTTAACTAGGTGGAATTTAGATAAAAACTTGGGAAAAAAAATTTTTAAAGTAAAATTCTGAAAAAAAATAGGCAAGTGTATATACCAGGGTTGTAATACTAGGGCAAATTAGGTGAGTAGTCACCCTAGTTTTTCATGACCTTCAGCAAAACTGAGCTTTTACGAATTCAACACACTCTCGCACAGAGGGAAGACTAATCCTATAATAAAATACATGAAAGGGGCGCTTGGGTGGCTCAGTCAGTTACGGGTCCACCTTCGGCTCCTAGGGTGATTACAGGGTTCTGGGATTGAGCCCCGCATTGGGCTCCCTGCTCATTGAGGAACATGCTTCTGCTCCCCCTGCTTGTGCTCTCTTTCTCTCAAATAAATAAAATCTTCAGAAAATAAATGAAAACTGATTCAAGTTAATACTCATAAAAATCCCACCGGCAGGCAACATAGGGGCTTAAGTGGGTAGGAGAAGTGTGTAAACCTGGTGATTCACACACCTGTACCCCTGGGGATAAAAATATATGTTTATAAAAAATAAAAAATAAAAAATAAAAAATAAAAAATTCCACCGGCCGCGTCCCTTTCTCTCTTTCAGCTCCTTGAGAATACCAAATCTTTGCACTGACTGGAGCAATTACCTATCCTCATTGCCTATTTAAGGTCTCGTTATCATTTGGAGCTTGCTTAAAAGCCATCTGCTCAAGGAAGCTGTACCTGTCCCCGGTCCTCTGTTCACCCCCATTCCTGCCACAGACCACATTAGCTCCCTTGGTTATTGCACTTTTCATAGGTGGAATGCTTGTGATATTTAATGTTGGTATTATGTAGCTCTTTTGTGTAAAGAGGACCATGAGATGTAATTTTATATTTATAATTTTATAATTATAATTTTATAATTATACCATGAGGTATAATTTTGCTTATCTTTGTATTTCTAGCTCCTAAGTTGCATGTTGGTACCTAAACAATGCTTAAAAAATATTGAGTAAATAAAAGTTAAGTGGATAAATGAAGAACAGGAGTTCCTTTCATTACCAAGGGGGGATAATTACATAAAAAGCCTCAAAGTGCCAGAAAACCGGTAAATTTATAGGCTACAAAGATATCCAAAACCTATTTAATTCATCTTTAAATGATACTTAATCCTTCATTTTTGTTGGCATTAAACAAGTATGACTTTGGTATCCTTGAGCATTGACAGGTATGTTAGATGTTTAGCTTTTCTTAAATGAATAAATAAATGAAAAGGAAAGAGTAATAAAGAATTGGCCATTTTGCATAAATTTTATATATATAAATGCACACACATACACTCACAAATTCTATACACACATAATAAGATTAAGAAAGTAATTTTGCCATGGCAACACAGTAATTTACTTTTGTTAATTATGCAATAATATCAATTTTTCATTTCCAGATGTGGTCTGTACATAAGGCCACAGTACCTGGATGGCACAGAGGAATTCAAGAATTTAATCAGCATGAGGGAGCGCCTGGATGGTTCAGTGGGTGTCTGACTCTTGATGTCAGCTCAGGTCATGATCTCGGGGTAGTGAGATTGAGCCCCATGTCAGGCTAGAGGGGAGTCTGAGTTCTTTCTTCTCCCCCCTGCCCTCCCCCCTACTAACTTCCCCCCTCAAGTAAATTAATAAATCTTAAAAAAAAAATGTATTTAGACAGAATTGCAGAAAGGACTAGTGAAGTCAGGCAAAAGAACTTTAAAAATGGAGACAATATGTTCCAGGGAACTGAGTATCAAGGGGCCTAATTCTAACACCAGTTCTGCTTCTAAGAAATCATGTGAATGGCTATAACCTTTCTGGAAAACTAAATGGATAGTCCTCACTGTTGACAGTCCATCACGATCACTGATGGATTTAAAAACCAGGGAGGGCTAAGACTCATCCTAAATCTTGGATTTCAGTGTTTCTAGAGGTCTGGGCCTCCTCTTGTGTTTCAAGAGCTCCAGATGAGACCCAGGGCAGTACCGGCATGAGAACAATACTGAATGGAAGTCGTGCAATCACTTCTCTTACTCACGATAACCTATGCTGTCCAAGCAGGTCCCAGCACAGACCTCTAAGGTCTCTCCCAGAACAATGTTTTTTTATTATTTGGAGCAAAAATAAAGTCTAAACACTAGCAATCCAGGAAAAAGTGCAGAAAAATAAATGAAAACGACTTCAGACATTCAGGAGACTTCATCTGTAGCAATAAAACGGCACTAACACTTTTTAAAATCTTAGAATGTTGATTAAAATATAAATGCTAATAGTTGAATCTTATGCGCTTCTGCACATCCACTACGCTCAAAATCATTTATTTGAGATGTGATGAAATTGTAATGGAAGGCATAAAAACATAGGAATAACGGTGGATTTAATGATGTTGTGCACAAGTCAACTGAAACATTTGGTCTATCTCTTCATTTACTTCCCCCTTCACCTGCCAGGATAGAAACCGAAGATAGTTACTCCTTTGAAACACAGGTGTAGGGAACCTTTCTGAACCACGGTCACATATGATAAGACAGGCTATTTTTAGCAAACTTTCTTCTAGGAAATTCATATTAATGAACTATGAACAAATAGAAATATGACCATCAGGAAGAGATCAAAAGTGAATAAACAGAGCAAAAAAATGTTACTAGCTTTTCTTTATTACAAAAAATAACCACTGATGCAGAATTTATGTTAACAGAGATACAATTTTCAAGAAAAATTACAAATTAATAAAATGTTATTATAAGATTATGAGAAAATGAGCAATCTCATGGGAGACAAAAAGAGAGGAACACTGTGAGCCTGTTTCTCTTCTGAATACAATATAAAGTCAGTTTAAGTATATGCTTTTATTAATTCATATTTAGATTCCTTTATTTAAAAATAAAAGGATTTCAGGTTAAATTAATTTTTTAAAAAACTGAGCCTGTTGGTGGATATTAAAGAGGGCACATACTGCATGGAGCACTGGGTGTGGTGCATAAACAATGAATCTCGGAACATTAAAAAAATAAAATTAAATTAAAAAAATTTTTTTAACTAGCATAGTGTAATATGATTTTCAGCAAACATAAAACCTTGCTGACATATACGGCATTCAAAAAAAGTAAGGTTAAAAATGATAATATATGCCAGCAAGCACACTCTATGTTACAGACTTAATGATGAAAGATTCGGTTCATGACTTAAAATAGGAAATAAGAAACTGATCTTGATTACATTAGGAACTCCCTATAATAACACTCATTCTATATGTAAATCATTTGCAAAATGAAGATTATCTATTCAATTCATATAAAACCTTATGCATTTTTCCTTCACTTTGAGTAAAGCATAAGGTAAAAGTTATAACAATTTGCACTTTTATGCATGTTCTAACTGAAGATTAACTGTGTTTGACAACTCTAAATATAAGGCTTTCTACAAGGAATACATTCCAGATAAAGATTAAAAAATAAGGCAAAGTGAGAGAAGTTTTCTCTTTTCATGTGCAAAACATATAGTAAAAGGTACTGGAATGTCTAACTAAATTAAGCTGTCTATCGAAAACATATCTAAGTATATAGGATTTAGGTATTGACATAGCTATGTCTAATAAGAAGAGGGAAGTATTTTTCCCTCTATCTAATAACATATAGTGCCTGGTCAGTATAACACCTACTTTTAAAAATTATTTCTAAATAAATATACATCATATTCATTTATAAATTATATAAAGATAAATGATAAATAGATAACTGAAAAAATATGGAAACTTAGAAGTCACCTAAATCTTTTTAAATTTCCAGAACTTGCTCTTAGTAGTCTTCAAATAATTAGTTTTGTTGGAGACTTCTAATTTGGACAGTGCATTTTGAAGAACTAGAAAAATTTTATTTCAATTAAGTATACAATTATTTATTTAGTATTTGCATAGTATATATATATATAGTATATGTGTAGTATAGATACAAAATAGTATAAGATAGCAGTAAGAAAGAAATTATAGTAAATATTTCTTTAGTTAAACCTTTGAGAATCTTTTTTCTATCTCTGTTGCATTCTTTCTTAGTCTTTCTTTTTGTTTCCTCTTCTCTCCTTTCCCTTCAGTAAACTTGACATCTGTCCTCCGTAGTCTGTAGGGCTTTGCTTTCATAATCTCTTGTTAAGCTCACCAGCTACTGAATACACTTTGGAATGTGGGGTCAAGTGTTTTTACTTTGTACTGTGCACCTCTACTTGAGCCCAATTGCTTGTACCATCAACTGTGAGAGGATCACAGTTACTCAGGCCTTTAATGACAAAGTTTTTCCTGCACATTTAAATCTATTTTCTTTCTAAGGAGCCAAGAAGATATCTACCTAATTGCTTTTAGCATAAAAATTATTTGAGAGAGATTACAGTTTACTTTTATCATTAATATAAAAGCTGAAATTAAAGGAAAAGGAATTTATAATTAGAAGGTTATTAAAGAAGTAAAAATGGGACCTCAGTGTCCCAACTACTGATAACATTTTACAGTGTAAAAGCCTTTGGGATTAGCAATTCACTTGTGATATATAAATGAAGCCCACAGTAAAATCTCCCTAAACCAAAATATCCTGGTTTCCTTAATAAGATGTCCACATGAGAAGGAAAATCTAAGTGAATTTTCTGGTAAAGAACATACATAATACTTTGTCTCTCATTATATTCAGAAAATAAAACATGACAGCTATCGGAAAAAAACAGAATTCTAGCGCATGTCTACTCATCCAGAGGGTCTCAAACTTGCTTTTTCCAAATTTGATCACACCCCCTCAGTCTACTTCCCTTCCTCTTTATATAGTTTGTAGTTTTACTTATATTTTTTAATTTGCTTAATATTTGTTCTTCTGTTACTATAAGGGACAGATTTTTAAAAATTTTTTAAATATTTATTTTATTTATTTGACAGATAGCATAAGCAGACAGAGCAGCAGGCAGAAGGAGAGAGCAGGGAGCCTGACTCAGGGCTCAATCCAGGACCCTGGAATCATGACCTGAGCTCAAGATAGCCGCTTAACCGACTGAACCACCCAGGCACCCCTAAGAAATATATTTTTAATTGCCTTTGCACTCTAAAACCAATCATTGTGAATGGGAACTGACAGGGTTTCAATAAATATTTGCCGAAATAATAAATGTTGAATACAATGAAACTAGTAATAACTAACATCTTTTGAGTGCAAGCATGTGCCAGGCACTTCCAAGCACTTTACCTATATTAATGGACTTTCTCCTCTTTCTCACACTGGCAATAGATGATCTGATAACCCCCATTTAACCAATGAGGAAACAGGGGCAAGTTTAAGTATCTGGGTATCTGTCACACAGCTTGTAAGTGGCAGAGGTGACATTTGAACCCAGGGAATCAGGGAGTCTGCCCCTTGGTTCCTAACCACTATTTTATGCAGTTATTTTTGGATATTAGGAAACATATGACAATTTCCAACAGCTGAAAAAATATATTGTTTTCAAAGGCATGTAATTATACTGAAAGAAAAGTATTTAAATAATCCATAGTTGAATCTTTGCCCACTATGTAATAGGGAAGAAGAGAAGTAATAGTTAACATTATTGTGTGCCTGACATTATGCTAAGTGCTTTGCATAGATTATTTCATTTAGTCCTCCCTGTGGTGAGGGCCCCACTTGCCAAAGTAACTTGCAGACAGACATTTGGTAGAAAACTATTGAATGGAACTGCTAGTTCTAAAAAACAAAACCAGGAATAAAGTGAAAGGAGCTCGACGTTTCCCATTTTGAGAGGTTGAGATCAACAGGTTAGAGGGGAGTGCATAGAAAGGGGGTAGGGGGGTGCCTGGGTGGCTCAGTGGGTTAACCCTCTGCCTTCAGCTCAGGTCATGATCTCAGGGTCCTGGGATCGAGCCCAGCATCGGGCTCTCTGCTCAGCAGGGAGTCTGCTTCCTCCTCTCTCTCTGCCTGCCTCTCTGCCTACTTGTGATCTCTGTCTGTCAAATAAATAAATAAAATCTTTAAAAAAAAAAAAAAAGAAAGAAAGGGGGTAGGAACACTGAGGGGAACAATGAAACATTGGAACAAGATGAAGTCACTGAAAAATAAAAACAAATTTTTTAAAAAGGAAAGAAGGAAAAGACTGTAAAACACTGGCTGATCACTAATCTAAAACTTTGTGGGTGGTGGACCCCACCAGCAAGAGGTAATTGTTTCTTATCATGTTCTGCATTTCGGTCATGAAAGTGAAAAACAGATGCTGGAGTGAGTATTTTAATAACAAGAGCATAAGAAAAAGTCATGTCTAAAATACTCGATTTGTTCATTCTGCAAAGATATGTTTTTGGGGGAAAAAATCTAATTATTGCCAATTCCCATCCATATGGTGTTTATTTCATTTTTAAGCAAATTTTAGAAAAAAAAGTGTTATCTTTCTAAATCTAGAATAAGATCATTTATTAATCTTGGATGCTTTTGAAAAAGGAAATATCTTTCACTTTCAGTAAAAAAGCGTAACTTACTGAAACAAGATTCTCCTAGAGTTTACTTCCCTGCTCGTTTTTGGATGTATATCATAAGCTGGGAATTCAAGCAGAAAATAACTGCATTCTTCCAGTTCATTCTTAATAATATACACTTTAAAATTCCAAGTTAAATATTTGCATAATATTTTCTTTGAGGCTTAAAAAGAAGACAATGATAAAAGAGAACAACTTTTCTCAAACATAGGAAATGACTTTGACTAAATCAATTTTTTTACTTATATATCAAATACTGAAAAAAATTAACGTAATATCACCGGGATCATTCCAGTGTGTCCAAGGGATCATTCCATTTTAGAATTTGATCTTCATAATT
This sequence comes from Mustela nivalis, assembly GCF_964662115.1. Lineage (NCBI taxonomy): Eukaryota > Metazoa > Chordata > Mammalia > Carnivora > Mustelidae > Mustela > Mustela nivalis. The sequence goes on from NC_139021.1 coordinate 49,215,995, forward strand.
AATAAAAAACCCACATATCATAAATAATAATGTCTTGGTCTTTTAACTGGCTTCTTGCTTACAAGTTTATACTTGAAAAAAAAAAAAAAAAAAAGAAACCGAGGATCTTGGGTGGCTCAGCCAGTTGAGCGTCAGACTCTTGAGTTCGGCTCAGGTCATGGTATACAGGTTGTGAGATCCACCTGTTTTCTGGCTTCCTGCTCTGTGGGGAGTCTGCTTGAAGATTCTTTCCCTATGCCACTCCCCTCCCCTAGTACTTGCTCTCTCTCTCTCTCTCTAAAAGAAACACATAAAATATAAAAAAAAAAGAAAAGAAAAAAGGCAGAGAAGAGAAGACAGAAAAGAAAAAGAAAAAGAAAAGATAACAGGGCAATGAAAAGAAGGTTCTATTTCATTGAAAAGAAATAATACAATATGAGTGCTTATTTACTGCATACTTAAGAGACAACAGAACACTCTTAAGTATTTCAGAATAAAATAAATAAAATCATTTACTTAAAGAAAATCATGTAGTCATTAATATTATAATATATTATATTAATGGTAATATAATATATAATAATGATTATAATATCATAAATCCTATTTTAGAGATGAGAAAACTAAGGGGTAGAGTGGCTAGGAATCTACTAACTGGTCCATGTTTCATAAGCTAGGGACTGTTAGCATTAGCATAGCAGTCTCACTAGAATGTAGATTCTTATTTTTTTCTTAAAGGTTTACTTATTTTTTTGAGGGGGGTAGAGAGAGAGGGAGAAAGAATCTCAAGCAGACTCCATGCTGAACATGTGGCCCTGAGATCATGACCTGAGTCAAAACCAAGAGTCTGATGCTTAACTGACTGAGCCACCGAGGCACCCTAGAGTACAGATTCTTAATATCACTTAATACATTATTGAGAACAAAAGAGAACTCTTAAATATATGTAAATTTGGGAGTAAATAAATTATTTGAACATTTTTTTCCTGTTTAACAATTAAAAACCTATGTCTGACATTGAAAGAATCATCTGTAATTTCACATAAAAATAATATTTAAGTACCTCCAAAAGTATCAAAATAGATCAGCTTTTGCTCTTATGCTTTCCAGAGATCATATTTACGGAAGATTCTAAGGTTCTGTGGGTTGGCCATTTCTCAGTTCAGCTCCAGGGTCAAAGAACGGCATGCCATTTGTTCTACATTACAGAGCCATTAGAATAGAAAAGAGATAGTCTGGACTATAAGACAAAACTGGGTGGAACACATACTTAATTCTTAAAAAGTTCAGAAAAAGTGATTTTAAGCTAAAAGAATGAATATAGATGCCTGTCGTTAGTGTGTTAAGATTTAATTCTGGCCTGTAGAGCCTTAGCTGAAGTGAATATTGTTGTAGAAGATTATAATCTTAGGTACAATACAAGGGAAGTGGACGAGGTGACAAAAGAAGTATTAATCACTTCTTTATAAAAAATGCCATCAGGCCACCTGAGTGGATTAGTCAGTTAAACCTCTGACCCTTGATCTCAGTTTAGGTCTTAATCTCAGGTTTGTGAGTTCAAGCCCCACAATGGGCTTGTAAGATGTGGAGCCTACTTAAAAGTCAATAAATAAATAAAGCCATCAACTTGAGTAAGAATCATTAATCTATAGAAAATATTGTTTATTTTCACTGGGCCTTAGATTTCTTAGTCTATTAAAAATAGACTATATTAAATGAGGTCTTTGACAGCTCTCCACCTTTAACATTCTATGATCCCAAACCTTAAAATAAGGTGGCCCACTAGAATGACTATTCATCCCAGTTTGCTTGAAACTATACCATTTTTCACCCCTTGTCCTGGAGTAATTATTAAAAGCATCCTTTCTTCTCAATACTATCCAATTTAGATAAATAGTATAATAAATTATTAATAATTAATTAATTAATTAGATAATAAATTATTCACATTGTAAAGAATCAGAGATGTATTAGTGTTAATTTTCACTTATTTATCCTATTAGATAAATACATAGAACAAAATTACCTAGTATAAAATTCCAATAACTTTGTGTATATAATAGATAAGGTAATGCATATTATAAATGAGTAAACGCAAAGAAAACACAAAAATCTACCTTGACATATATTTCATATAATTTCCAATATCAGAATATTTGCTAGTAAAGATAGTTTATGCAAGATAATGTGTGATCTAGTGATGGGTAGACATGGTTTTTAATCTTAATCCTATATTCCTTTGAGGGAGTCAAACCTATATTTTTTCTTCCCATAAATCAATATGGAATCATGCTGCTACTTTTTTCATATGAAGATGGCTATAGTTAATTATACCACTATGCTAAACATCAAGGGTGACATTATTTCAAATACTGATAGAAACATTTAATGCATGATTTACTAGCTTCTCTTTTTTCCTACATAGTAATGCTACATTGCTAGATTTAGCAAATAAAAAAATACAACGTCCAGTAAATTTAAATTTCAGATGAACACTGAATAAGTTCTAGCACATGCATGTCCCAAATACACCATGGGTATCCTCTATTTTATCTGGCAACCCTACCCACATGAAATTCTTATTCTGAAAATTCTTGACTGATGGTTACAAATACTTTGAAAAGAACCAGATTATGCCTGTGTCTTGGTTCTGTCAGATAAATTGGCTCTGTGCCCTTAGGTTATGTATACAACCTCAGTAAGACTCAGAATCCACATCAATAAAGTGACAATATTGGTCTTTAACTCATAAAGCTGTGGAGAAGATTAAATATGATGATGTATCTAGTCCATAGTAATGACTATGAGCTATGATCATATTATTCTAAAGAACGATTTGCAAAATATTTCAGTCATTCTCCTAGAATGAGTTTTAACAAACTCACCAAAATCCATATTCTCCTCTTTTTTTCTGGGTACACAGGTAGACTATATTTCTCTTGTTTTCTTGCAAATAAATGTGGTGCCGCATGGCTGAGTCCCAGACATGAAATGCCATAGGATGTACTGCACCCCATTTCCAAGGTAGTCCCATACAATTCTTTCATGAGTGGATCTATGAGATTTTTGCTCTTTACACGAGCTGGAATGAAGACTCCCTCCCACACCTAACAGGTCAACTTAGCAAGCAAAAATCAACAACAACAACAACAACAAAACAAAGATCTTATCTGATATCAAGTTTTACTAATAATTTCCAGAATGCCAGTACTTATAAAAGGCAAAGGAAGGCAAGGTCTAGGACACACTAGACCTTGTCCAGATATAACATGGGTTTTTAAGAGATAATTGTAGTCATCCCTTATATAACAGAGAGCTTTTTGTCATAAACATCCACTTTGTACTTCAAGAAATATAGTTTATGTGACTTTTTCTAGTGAGGCATGCTCTATAAATGTATAGATTTTCAAGCAATCCTAGTCAGATCAGGAACATTTCATAGATTAAAGAAATTCCCGTGATGGTAAATATCATCAATAGAGTGTTTTCCGGGAGGCTGACCACTAATCAGCTTGTTCACAGGAAATATGAATTGTTCATCCTTCTTTCTTTTTGGGGACTCCCCCCTAGTGAGGTAAACTATACATCACAGACCTGCAGCAAACCAATTCCTGTCAAAAAGCCAGTTGATGAAGACAGAAGAACCTCAACCTGCCTGGGTTCCTGAATGGAGGAGGGATGCCTCGGACACTTGTTAATCCATCCCGTGCTAACAAAATGAACAAAAAAGAATTTTTTTTTTCTTCCCTTAAGATTTTATTTATTTGAGAGAGAGAGAGAAAGAGCTGGCAAGCATGAGCAAGGGGAGGGGCAGAGGGGGAGGGAGACGGACAGGCAGACTCTGCATTGACGGTGGAGCCCCATGCAGGCTGAATCTGGGAGACTGAGATGATGACTTGAGCCAAAACCAAGAGTCTGACGCTCAACCAACTGAGCCACTGAGGTGCCCTAAGAAAGCACTTTCTAGTATTGTGTGCTATAACATATATTTGGGTGATTTAAAGTTATATAATTACAGGTATAATTAAAATGATAAATACAGCACAAACTTTCTTTTCAAGTAAGGCAATATTTCCTAACTTTCTTAGTCCTGGACTATTAGGTTAATGATTGTAAGATATTTTGAGATATGTTGTAATGGTTAGGAATGGTCTCTGGACACTGCCCTCAATATACTTTATTCCTTTCTTGTCATTTGTCTTGGACAATTTATTTACCAGGAACAAGTTCTCGATAAGTATGCATAGCTAACATTATTACTGTGATTTTTTAAAAAAATATTTTATTTATTTAACAGAGGGAGACACAGTGACAGAGGGAACACAAGCAGGGGGAAGTGGGAGAGGGAGAAGCAGGCTTCCTGCTGAGCAAGTAGCCCAATCCGGGTTAGATTTCAGGACTCAGGGTCATGACCCAAGCCAAAGGCAGATGCTTAACAACTGAGCCATCCAGGCACCCTTTTACTGTGATTTTTATGCTGAAAGATTTATCAAAATATTTTACTAATAGCAACAGTTTCACAAAGTGAACAAACCCTAAAAAAATATATATAGCTATATAGCTATATATATATATATATATATATATATATATATATATATATATCTTTTATCTACCTATATATCTATAGCTATTTAGGGAAATTGAAGTCTTTTTTAAAAGTTTATATTTTAAAATTTCATTTTCCATTAAAAGTTGATTCTATATTCAGAGAACTGTTTCTCCCCCGCTCTTGTAGCTAAAGATAGAACAACACAAGCATATATAGGTAGTGTGTGTGTGTGTGTGAGACAGAGACATAGGAAAGTTAATTATATCAAGAGGTATATAAAAATGCATGAGACACTAAATCCTGTTCAGTCTTTATTCAAGATAGTTTCATGACCTCTGCAAATTATTTATCCTAACACTATTTGCCAGTGGTGATCATTATTGAATCTGGGTAACAGTTACAGGATTCCTTCAATCATTCTCTCTACTTTTGAATGTTTGAAATTTATCTTAATAAAGTTTTTTTAAATTTTTTTTTAAAGATTTTATTTATCCATTGGACAGATAGTAGTAGTAGACACAAGTAGGCAGAGAGGCATGCAGAGAGAGAGGAAGGGAAGCTTCCTCCGACGTGGGGCTCGATCCCAAGACTCTGGGATCATGACCTGAGCCGAAGGCAGAGGCTTTAACCCACTGAGCCACCCAGGCGCCCCCGTAATAAAGTTTTTTTTTTTAAAGTAACACTGTGTTCATACTTTTTTGTTCCTTGAAACTCTAAAACTATTAGCCATGATGTGGAGAGGCAGCAAGCTGTGTGCAGTGGTGTGGTCTTCTACCACCAGATATACTAACCATGAGAACAGAAACCAGTAACGACATTTACCACTGAAAATATGCAAGTAGATATATACATATACCACAGAGATCAAGTTGTAACACCAGTCTAATATACATATCTGAAAGAACAACATTTAGTGATTATAATAGCTAACAAGTACTGAGCATTTACCATTTGTCAGGCATTCTTTTGTGTGCCATTTATGCAGTGCCTGATTTTACCTTCAGGCGAAATCTATGCTGTATGGGTTGTTATCATCCCAATTCGACAATAGATCACATAGCTCATCCAAGGCCACGTGACTTATATTTTAGTTCTAGAACGCTTTTGCACACAGAGATAGCTACATACTGCATCAGTCTATGTACTGGTTTCATTTAGAAATGTGTTGGAGATACATTAAAAAACTATTACGACTTAATAACAAACATAAATAACTGAATCGAAGGGAATAAAGGGGACAAAATGATCAAAGGGACCCCTTGTCCATTGTTGGCAGGATTTTAAAGTGGCACAACTGCTAGAAGAAACAGTACGGTAGTCCTCAAAAATTACAAATACAGCTACCATAAGATTCAGAAATCCTACTTCTGGATATATACTCAAAAGAACTGAAAATGAGGTCTTGAGTAGACATGTGCATATCTATGTTCTCAGAAGCACTATTCACAATAGCCAAGAGATGGAAGCAAATGAGACATTCATCAACAGATAAGTGTCTAAAACAATGTGGTAAAAACACTTGATGGAATACCATTCAGTCTTAAAAGGAAAGGACATAGCATGGCATGCTACAACCAGGAAGAATCTTAGGATATTATGCCAAGTGAAACCAGCCATTCACAAAAAAAGGAATACATTGTATGATTCCACTTAGACGAGGTATCTAGAGCAGTCATATTCACAGAAACAGAAGATGGAATGGTGGTAAACCAGAACTGCAAGAGGGAGAAATCAGTTGTTATAGAATGAAGATAGACTTTCAGTTTAAGAAGACAAAACATTTTGGAGATCTGTTGTAAAGCAATGTAAATATACTTAATACTACAAAAGTGTATATTTAAAAATGGTTAAGATGGTAAATGTAATTTTACACGTGTTTTATCAAAATTAACTTTTAAAAATTGGCCAAAGGTCCTAAATAAACATTTCTTCAGAGAAGATATATAAATGGTCAACAAACCTAAGAAGATGTTCGACATCATTAGTCATCAGGGAGATGCAAATTATAGCCACAATGAGATACCACTCTATTGTACTAGGGAACCTATAATAAAAAAGGAAGGAAACTACTAGGAACTAGGAAACTTATTATAAAAAAGAAAAAAGATAATAACAAATATTATTAAGGAAATAGAGAAACTGGAGCCCTCATATCTGCTAGTGAAATTGTAAAATGTCACAGCTTCATTGAAAAACAGTCTAGAAATTCCTTCAAAAGTCAAACGGAGTTACTCCGCTATCTAGCAACTCCACTTGTAAAAATACACCCAAATAATAAAAACATAGGTTCACAGGACAACCCATATATACAAATGTTTACAGCAGCATTGTATATAATAGCCAGAAAATGAAAACAATCTAGATACCCATCAATTGATTAACGGATAAATAAAATGTAATAATATATCCATGTAATTTAGTTTAATAATGTTTAGTAATAAAGAGAAATGAAGCTCTGAAACATGCTACAACATGTATAAATCTTATATTAAGTCAAAAAGCCAGTCACAAAGGACAGCATCTATGATTCCATTTTTAAGAAATGTCTAGAAAAGGCAACTCTACAAAGACAGATTATAGAATAGCTATGTGCGGCAAAGACAGATGGGAGGGGGTGGGGAAGGTTGGGGGATACTGTAAAGGGTACAGAATTTCTTTTTAGAATAATGAAAATGACCTAAATTTGATTATAGTGACAAATGTACAACTCTGTGAAATATTAAAAACATGGAGTTACATATCTTATTTTAATAATTTATTTCTTTAAAGATTGACTTATGTATTAGGGAGAGATAGAGAATGATCAGGAGAAGGGGCGGGGGGAGAGAGGGAGGAAATCCTCAAGCTAGTCTCCCTGCTGAGCCAGGAGCCTGATGTGGAGTGTGGACCCTGCAATCATGACCTGACCCAAAATCAAGAGTCTCCCGATATACGAACTGAACCACCCCGATATCCCGGAATTAAATATTTTAAATAAGTGAACTGCATATTCTATCCCATTAATGATTTTTTTCCCTTGCCTTTCTTTTTTTTTTTTAAAGGAATGTGTTGGAGGAAGCTTTCAAAACTTAAAACAGAATAAAGTTTGAAATGCATCTTAATAACATTCAAGGAAAAGAATATATAACTAATATTGCAGAAGAGGATGGTTTTTTAAAATTATCTATTCATACACTAAAGTATATATGTGTGTCTACACAGAGAGAGAGAGGGAGGGAGGGAAAGAGGGAGGAGTGAGGAGGGAGGGACAAGAAAGGAACAATACTGGCAATGTTCCTGTGTTATTATGCAAGTTTTCTTCTCTGTTTTTGGATGTTCCAAAGTCTTCCAAAGTCTATTAAAATTATTCTATGTCTTCCCCAGCACTCCTTTGAAGATTATATTTGAGAACTAGAAGCTTTGACAGTATAATCACCCATCATCTCCTTTCAATGCCACAGAGGACAAATCCCAGCAAATACGGAATGCACAAGGTTCTCTAATGCTTCTAGAAAGCACTGGTATTTTATTTATTTCAACATGCCTTAGACTCCTAGGCTCATGGTAGTTGAAATGTTTCCTGATTACATAAACTTAAGTATTCAGTTTTGATGTTCCTGGGTAAGAGGTTGTATGTGTATGTTTGTGTAAATGGTTTATTCAAAACGGTGATATTATATCAAAAGAAAATGCCCAGAAGTGCCACCTTTTATTTTCCACTTACCCAGCACTTCCTGATCCAGAATATATTTGAATATATTTACCTAATATTGCGTTCCCAAATGTTACTTAGCATACTAAGAAAAAGGAAAGATTTTTTTTTTCATTTATTTTCATCACCATCTCCATCATTATCACCACCTCCCCCTCCATGCCCCCCCAGCCCCCGCCGGCGAAGGACTTCATATTGCCAAAGTGATGTTCAGAATGTATGTACTACCCAAGGTCACAGAGGAAATACAACTAGACTTCCTATATCCTAGAAATTCATACTGTAACTAGAAAGAAGAAATAATAAGCACCTAGACACACATACATACATAACACTTAAACGACACAGAGAATTCCAGAACTGTTAATTCAGCTATTCAACACTGACACTATTTCCGTAGCCATTTAAGAACACAGAAAAACTAATGTTCTAAGGATACATTAACATATATCTGCTAGTCCTTACTTAAGGATACACTATGGCCCAAATTCAGAATAAAATAGATGGTACAGCTAACCGAATGTTTTATATTTTTCCCTTTTGCTTTTCAGTCTTAAATAGCATGGAATCTCTTGTTTCCTTCATATTATAGTAAAAACCTGTAATTCTTTTACATCATTTTTCTAGCTTATCACCATTACCCAACAAGAATAAAAACACACGTGGATTATTAAACTAACTTAAAATTTACAATAGTCTCATCAATATCATGGTTTCAAAAGATAGTTTACAAAAACAGACTAGTATATGTAAAGAAACAATTCTATTCTCTTATTAAAACTTTACCATCAAAAGCCATCTTTAAAACTATAGCCCAAAGGAAACTGGTGTCTTTTGAGGTGAGCTGAAAATCTCAAAGTGCATGTAGATTCCAGAAATAAGTCCTAGAAAAGATACTGGCAGCACAACATCTAGCAGGAGTTAAGTACTTCCTGTTCCTTAAAGCAAATATCATCAAGTGGGACAGTGTGGATTCCTTCATTGAATTTGAATTAGGGCAGTGGGCCAATGATACCTGATCTTGTTTCAGGCAACTGGTAGGCAATGGATATATATATTTTTTAAATAATTTTTTAGAGAAGCCCTGAAAGCTATCTTTATTTTTAGAAAAGTCTTTGTTACCATTGGGTAGTCTGAAATTTAAGTCATGCTGAAATTTAAGTCATGGTTCAAGAAACATTCAACAAGAAAGGATATTAAAGAGCAGGTTTCATTGTCTACTTTTAGTGGAACTCCTAAAGCTAATTTATCATGAATGAATAAAGTTAGGTTGAATCTCAGGCTTGTTTATCTTAAGTAGTATGTTTATCAGGGTGATGTTTAAAAGCATCACTTTCATATAAATAAAACAGAACAAAAGCTTTATGCCTATTTTCAATGCCCTTTCCCAAACCTAATATGGAAAGCAGAAATGATAAAGTGAGCAACATTTTTCTCAAGTTGTCTATGGCTTTGGAGATTATTCAAGTTTGTGTTCAAGAGACAGATTACATAAAAGCCATCAAGAAGCAGGAAAATCTCTGAGCTCAGAGTAAAGTGAGAAATTTACAAAAGCAACTTCATAAAGGAGAGGAGATCTGAGCTGAGCCTTAAAAAATAAACAGAGTTTCCACAGGATGACTGGGAAAAGTGCTCGAAGCAGAAAGAGCGTAAGTAAACCATGAGTGAAAATCCTACTGCATGTTAACTATACTTAAATTAAAATTAAAAAAAAAAAAGAATGAAAATCCTAATCAGAAAAGAAATCAGTTTTATTACAGTGTTTTTCAAACTTCAAGGACACAATCCATTACAGTATATTTCAAAAAGGATGCTACTGACCTTTTACATAAGAATTTTTTTCCATCTTTGACAAGATGGTTAACAATATCCCTGTCCTCTAGCTACTAAATGCTAGTAGGGAGGTCTCCTTTATTCTCTAGTTCTGGAGAAAACACCAAATTCCCTCTTCTGTTTTCAAATGCCCCCTAGGGGTGAGTAAGGCTTCCCCATATCCAACCACTGAATCAAGAACTCCATGAAGTTCCTTTTCCAATAGAAGGTGATAAGGAAGGAAGGAAGGAAGGAAGAAAGGAAGGGAGGTAGAGAGAGGAAAAGGAAGGGGTGGAAGGGGGGATAAGAAGGGGGGGGGGAGGGAGGAAGAGCACTAAGTAAGTGCATTACAGTAGGAAGTGTTACCAAGTAGTAAAGGACCATGTCATAACTGACGGCTGACCTGTTGGGTTTTAGAAAGTACAGGATTCTGATTAAGCAAAGAATCTCAGTGATTTTCAAGTTTCATATTTTTTATCAGCACCTCCACTGAAAAAAGGTTGAAAAATCACCTACCCAGTTTCATGGAAATTAAAGACCAAAGAACTTAAATAACTTATCAAATTAAGGGATGTCTGCTATAACTAAAATGAGGAGCTATTATAGATTTTTGAGAAGGGATGGCTTAATTACATATATCCAGAAGAATGTTATTAATTCTCAAAAATATATTTCCTTAAACAATCAAACAAATGGCAAGTATTTCCCTTTCTCTGTTACCTGACATCCGAACAATGAAAATCCTTTAAGGGAACTTAAAGAAACTAACGGCACCTCCATAGCTTTCCCATAGATTTTTTTTACAGGATCTAAATACCTTGTTTATCTTTAATTTTGTATGTGTAATACTGAAATACATTTCATCTCACTTCCCTTAAAAATTACCCAAGTCTGCCTTACAATATGGCTGGTACATTCACGGACCAAATACTAAGCTGGTTTCGAAGGATTGCCTAAGCCTCCTCTCCGGCAGCCGCCATCACTCTCATATTCATGGCCATAAGACTATGAGTGCTGTAGGCAAGACCTTAATACATTCTTCTAGCCTCTTCAATTTATGTGATCTCCTCAGAACCCAACTTTTCCCTTGGCTTTTGAGTCTGAACATTCTTCTGATTTCAGTATCTCCCCCCAAGCTCAGGTAGGAAGCTCCTTCCTTTGTCCTGACACCAGACCACATGACTGGGTTAATGGGTAGGTATTTGGCATGAAAGAATAATACGGCAATGTGGTTCTGTCTTCTGCACACTTATAGTCTCTGATAAAACCTGAATAAAACTGAAATGAATAAAGGAATAATTATGCATATAAATTAATGCTTCTGAAAGCAATGTGGCTTTGTGTAGAACCAGAACCAGAGGCCGAAAGCTGAATACAGTCCATAAATATGTAAAGGTTGCCCACTATACAGTTTAAAGGTAAATGAATATAAATTCATTCATTACACTGGGTAACTTCATCAATCTCTGTTCTCACATGTTTGAATTTATAATCACTGGCAGAGTACTTAAGAGCACGGACTTTGATGTCAGAAGGACTGATGCAAGACTGTGCTCTGCAAGCAACTTTCTAGCTATAAGATGGGATGCTACAGGAACTGTATCATAGAATTATGGTGAGCATTCACATAGATAATGCATGTAAAGTGCCTAGCCCATGCTCTAGCACATAGTAATTATTAAATATTAGTTCTTATCCTTCTCTGGAAAATGGAACTCCTGCTGCTAAAAAAAAAAAATCGTGTTAGAGCAGAGTACATGAATAAAATGCTTTGCCACTTAGGCATAATTTCATGAACATAATTTTATGTAGACTGCTTTAACAGAAACTGACATTAGGGAAGTGAATTTTAGCAGATGACAGAACTATAATAAGATTTCCTTGGATTGGATTTTAAATGTGCTACACTGCACTCAACAAATTCTGCCCATTAGTTTCCAAAGCAAAGTAGTTTCCAGCCATGTGTTCCATATATTGGTTTTTCAGGTATGTAAACTCCATGAGTTAAGTGTTTAAAGATTAAAAATAAGGCACAGACTCCCCAGGAAGAGAAGACTGCTATGAAAGAAGAAATCAGGCTTACCTTGAGTTATATATAAATGAAATGTTTTCTAGGTCCTCTTAGTTTTCACATTATTTGTTGAAAGAAGAACTCAAAACTTACAACCTCATTTTATCCAAGAGAAACATGCAGGCTAATGTGTTTTTTTGTTGTTGTTGTTGTTTGGTATATAATATCTGAAAAATAATAGAGATTAATAATGCATTGGCAAGGTTAAATAAAAAAGGGGAAACTTTACCTTGTAAAATCAAAAAAATGTTCTGTAAACTGAGAAGTGGATTAGAATGTTCAAAGTGCTCGGGGACCAAACATTCTGTGAAGTCTGATTTATACTACAGGCATCATAATGCCTGCCTACTTCAGGATGACAAATAGTTCCATGCTGAAGTCGCGAACAGCAGCCCCAGAGCGTTAACAGCAAACGTCTTCCATCTTAATAGCCCAGTCTGTGCCATTCTGTACACTTAAAATTCTGAGCATTTAACACCTCTTGTTGCATCGAAATCCAGATACAAAAACCTTCAAATCAAACTATTTACCTCAACGGAAATCTGCTTTGAATAATTCATAAGGAGGAAGAAAGATGGCAGTGAAGAAAGCCAAAGAGAGTTTTAATGAACTCTCGAGTTTCAAAAATAATGGCACAGAAGTTCTTACAGCTTTTCCCCTCACCCTGTAAAACAGCGTACCGGTCACTCTAATACAGAGTACTCCCAGAAAACAGAAGGAGCAATAAAGGGTTCAGTTTTCTGCTTGTCTGCAAGTGATATACGAACAGGACCACACAGATTATTACCAAGAGAGGCTCTTTCTGAATGTGTGACAGTCAAGGAAGCAGCGAAAGTATTCACATTCAAATGTTTTATTTTTATGTGGTTTCTTAAAATGCCAGTGGTATCTGGAGTCTCAGTTAAAAAGAACTGTTGCAACTCTGGCCTTGGTGACACCAATACCTGCTTTTATGTGGCTCTGCCACCTTGAAGACTTATTGGGCTTGATGGGTAGAGTTAGCAGCTATCCTACTTAATGTTTCCCTGGAAATAATAAAAAGGTATCACATTCTGCTAATAAATAAGCATCTCTTCAGTGACTCATCTGATGAATGAACCTAGGATTTTTATTACATTAAAAAAAAAAAAAAGAGGCCCTTTGAAGTGTTATTGCTATGTAGGTTTGGATTAGTTTACTATTGTTGCTATTATAAACCATCACAAACTTGGTAACTTAAAACAATACAATTTTAGGGGTGCCTGGGTGATTCAGTCATTTAAGCATCTGCCTTTGGCTCAGGTCATTATCTCTGGGTCCTGGGATGGAGCCCTACATCGGGCTTCCTGCTTAGCAGGGAGCCTGCTTCTCCCACTCTCTCTACCCCTACCCCCATGCACATCTTCACCCTCTCTTATTCAAATAAATAAATAAAATCTTAAAAAAAAATACACAAATTTATTCTGCACAATTCTGGGGGTCAGAAGCCCAAATCAAATCTTATGGGGGCCAAAATTAAGGTATAGACAGTGCTCCATTCCCTCCAGAGGCTCTGAGGAAAATTTCTTTCCTTGCCTTTTCCACTCTGGAGAGGCTGTCCACATTCCCTAGGTGGAGCTCCTTCTTCCATTTTCTTTTCTTTTCTTTTTTTCTTAAAGATTTTATTTATTTATTTGACAGACAGAAATCACAAGTAGATGGAGAGGCAGGCAGAGAGAGAGAGAGGGAAGCAGGCTCCCTGCTGAGCAGAGAGCCCGATGCGGGACTCGATCCCAGGACCCTGAGATCATGACCTGAGCCGAAGGCAGCGGCTTAACCCACTGAGCCACCCAGGCACCCGCCCTTCTTCCATTTTTCAAAGTATATCATTCCAAGCTCTGCTTCTCCATCCATCTCCTTCCACCTTTGATCTTCTTCCTTCCCTCTTAAAAGGGCCTTGTGATTACACTGGGCCCAGCTGGATAATACAGGATTATCTTCCATTTCAAGATCCTTAATCACAAGTTAGCAAAGTCCATTCATCATTTACAGTAACCAACTAACAGGTATTGGGAATTAGGAGGCAGACATCTTTAGGGGGCTATTATTTTGTCTACAATGAGGCTGTAATAAGGGAAATGCTTAATGGAAATAAGCTTACATATTAGATAATACACCCCAATACGGCTTGATTATAAACAAAAACAGAAGGCCATCTCAGTAACTGTAGCAGGACCAATATTTTTTTTTTCAAAGTAAATTTTCTAAAACCATGTTTCTTCTTTTCTTAAAATATTTTTATTTGTCAGAGAGAGAATGGTAGGAAGGAGGAGAAGAATTCCAAGAAGAAGGCTCCCTGCTGAGCAAGGAGCCTGATACCAGTCTTGACCCCAGCACCCTGGGATCATGACCTGAGTCAAAGGCAATACTTAACCGACTGAGCCATTCAGGCATCCTTAAAACCATGTTTCATAAAACTCTAAAAACTTACCGACAAACTTTAAAAATACATATAATAAGTATATGTAAATCTCTGAGTTGCTACTCTCTGTTAATTAAGAGTAATGGATGCAACCCAAAACCTCAATGAGACAACACCTTATACCAGTCGGACTTGGCTAGTTTCATCAAGACAAGATGTGGAGAAAAAGGAATTCTTGTGCCCTGCTGGTAAGAATGTATATTGGTACACCCACTGTGAAAAACAGTATGGAGGGTCTTTAAAAAAGTTAAAAATAGTAATACCAGATGATTCAGTAATTCCACTACTAAGTACTTAAAAAATTAAAACACTAATTCTAAAAGGTACAAGCACTCTTATGTTTGCTTATTGTCGCATTATTTACAATAGCCAAAGTAAGAAAGCAATCTAAATATCCATCCACAGATAAATGGATAAAGAAGTTGTGATGTACAGACACAAAAAAATGTTAGTCATGAAAAAAGAATGAAATCTTGCCATTTGCAACAAACGGATAGACCTAGAGAATATTATGCTAAATTAAATGAGGCAGACAGAGAAAGACAAGCACCATATGATTTCACTTATATGTGGAACCTAAAAAACAAAACAAAATAAAACAGACCCATAAATAAATACAGAGAATAAACAGGTGATTGCCAGAGGGGAGGTGGGTCGGGGAATGGGCAAAATGGGTGAAGAGGAGTGGGAGATACAGGTTTCCAGTAATGGAATGAATGAGTGACTAGGATGAAAGGTACAACATAGGGAGTACAGTCAGTGGTATTTTAACAGTGTTGTATGGTGTGACATGTGCTGAGCACAGCATAACACATAGAGTTGTTGAATCACTACTTGTATACCTGAAACTAACATAACACTACTGTTCAATTATATTTCAATTTAAAAAAGAGAGAGAGAACTGGACGTTTCAAATATAGATAAGATCAAAATATCTATATCAAAGCCATTTTCATTCTTTATGTCTATGTGTGTGTACATCTGTCTGTCTGTTTTTTCGCCTTCTGGTCTCCAAGTGCCTGGATACCCAGTACCTAGAACATAGGTAAGTTCTTTTTAATGTTTATTGAATGGATTAATAAATGAATGAGCAAATAAATGAAACTATTTCAGATGGCTACATGCTAAAAAGCAAAAATCAACTTTATTTTTCCACAATTTTAAAGCAAAATAACATTGTAGGTTGAAATACTAAATACAGACCCCCGAGTCAATCAATTTCTAAGAACTAGGGTAACTGGCGAGCTCAGTTGTAGAGCGTGTGACTCTTGATCTCAGAGTTGTGAGTTTGAGACCCATGTTGGATGTAGAGATTACTTAAAAATAAAATCTTTAAAAATATTTTTTTTCTAAAATCTGTACAAATGCTTTTTTAGACAAGCCTCATTTCAAAGACATGATAGTATTGTTTAAAAGAAGCCATCACACAAAACTAAATAATAAATTTCAGGTGTCGTTTAATCCATGCAGAAGGAAGAATGAATGAGTGAATGATAAATAAATAAATATACATAGGATGGATATTCTATAATTATTGAACAGTGTTGATGAGGGAACAGAAGGCTGGCTGCAGACAAAGCAGAAGCTGACACCCTGTAACCACCTCCCATCCCCCAAGGTGGGCGGGTACAACATTCTTCCCCTAATCTCTCACCATCTTAATGTTAACGCCTTGCCAGAGGGTAGAAAACAACCCTCACTTGACAATGGCAAGGCCTCTGAAGTCTTGTAGGTCCTCCTAAGTTTAAGAAAGTTCTTTTGAAACCTCCTTTTTTCCTTACCTCCCCCTTCCAACTGCTAGATATCTAATGGGCCATGCCTCATGACCCCAGGGCAGCTCTTTCTGCCCAGGGGTCCTGTCCTCCTGCTTTAATAAAAACCACGTTTTCACACCAGAGAAGTCTTGGGAATTCTTTCTTGGTCCATGGCTCTGGACCTCACTTATATTCTAAAACTTCATCTGTTTTAAAGTAGTTAAACTAGCACAACGATATTCATGAATGTTCTTGAAAATAATAGTTTACAAATGATCTAATGGTGGTTTTATTTAACACTACTTGCTGTCACAGTTTCATCAGAATAGGCGTGAAATTGAAATTGAAAGCAAAGCACAGGAACACTGTTTTGGTACCTCATGGTTTCTTTATATATTTCACTTAACATGAGTCAGGTGATTTAGCAGTAACATAACCAAGATACTTAGTGTAAAAATCTCCACCTCCATCAAGTCTCAATATTAATGCAAGTCTAAAAGCAGTCCCTGAAGGTGAATTGTAATTTATTCCCCTCTGCAAAGAAAGAGATATTTCTTATCTTCTGAATAAAATGTGTTACCAAAGAAAAGCATTTAACAGCTTGCTCAGACTTTTTTTCTTTTAGTTATAGAAGTAAGCAATGTTTATCAATATGCTATAATGCAGTTTTTACCAGATATTAATATGATGCTCATTTGCTGAAGATAAATCTATAAATGTTTTGGCTTTGAATTTTAATGAATTAATTAATAACAAAACATACTTTCTTTGATAAATTCACCATTATGTGCAAAGGATTTCCACAAAAAGATAAAAGTAGGTCTAAATACATTTTTCCCTAAGTGAACAATTCTTAGAAGTTCACCAAGAAATAGAAAGTACTATTTTTTAAAAAATCATAGCATTTTCTAATTATTCTCCTTAAGAAACATAATGAAACTAAGTTCATTTTTATTTTGGTTCACAGATTTAGCACAAAATATATTTTTAATGGAAAGATCAACTTTGTTTGATTCTGTTTATTAAAGTAATACTTGTTTCTGGCAAAGCATTCAGAAACATTGAAGATATAAAGAAGAAAAAAATCTTAACATAGACAACCACTATCCACATTTAATGCACATTCTTTTAGTCTCTTATCAAAAGTCCACTTTTCTCTATTGGGATACTAATATTCAATGATTTTTAAAATGTGTTTTATATATATACAAGAATACATGCATACCAGGGAAATTAAGCTTTGTGCATTCTTTGTTTCTGTTTTTGCTGTCACATTTTATTTCCACTGCAACCACTGATGCATTTCCAATAAAAAGGTAGAATAAAAACATTTCAAAATATAACTTCCTATGTATTTTATTAATGAATTTTTGGAGTTACTTTCAATAGTTTGGAATTTGAAACTGAAAATATTTGAGGATTCCTATGATCAATTATTTATACTTGTTGTCTTTTTGTAAGAAGAAACACCAATATAATTAGCTCTAAAAAATCTGCAATATAATCTGTAAATAAAGTAATTCATCATCAGCATTTGTACTTTCCTTTACATTATATCAAATGAATGACATTGTATTATTTTTCTGATGAATATTTAATACATTAAAAATAGTAATGTGATCACCAATATTCCTAATAATCACTAAAGAAGTTAAAAATGCATGTTGTCTCCTGAGGTAGAATCTAATAATAGAGAACATTCGTATGAGGATAAATTATTTTACTTAAATTCATTCTCTTTCCTTTTTGAAATTGATTATGAAATAAAAATTCCAAGAATGAGAAATATCAGTCGTGAAATACTCAAAAATTAAGTATTACTGCAAGAACATTACTTCATACATCTTTTCTCAGGGATGTAAGTTTAAGTATATTAATCTTTTTTTACTTTTAATTTTTTAATTAAGTACAATTGATATATAACATATTTAAAAATACTTTAATTTATAGGTCACTCACTAAAATGTTCTTGCTTCTAAAATAAGTATTCAATTCTTAACATGATCTTGTCTTCACTTGGAAGTTGATTAAGCAGTTTTAGAAGTGAACACATTTTTTAGTTGTAAATATATCCTTTTTATTTAATTCTTGCTTTGTTGTATCTACATTAGTTGTTTATCAATTAAAATACTTCTCTTGGGCTTTGATATTAATTTTTGCAAAAAGTGTGCTAACTAATCACAAACTCAGTGAATTGTGAGAAAGGCCGTGTTGGAGCTTGTCATATGCATCCAGACCTAGTCTAGGACCTATCCTAGATCAGGAATGCTTATGAATTAACTTGAGGTAAGAATAATATCTATGGTTCATATTCATTGGAAAACTTTTTCTCTGGATGACTGACTTTTATGGTTATTCAGTTTTGTGTGACGATTTATAATCTAACAAGAGTGTCAAGCAGAGATGCTTGGGAACCCTGCAACAAGGAATTTTTTGAGATGTAGATTTTAGGTCAGGAATGAGATCTGTACCAGGATAATAAGAAAATATGAATAACTTCTATTGAATGCCTACTATTTGCCAGATCCCATGCTTGGAACTTTACATTCATGATTGTGTTTAATTTTCACAGCCACTTGATCACATGTACACCATCATGATGGTGATGGGACCTGACTTCTGATATTGATGTCTTTGTTAATTCCTTTCTCATGAGTAACTTTCTAACCCAGTGTATGTGACCATGATGAGGGGATGCCACTCCTGTGTTTGAGTTATAAAAGGCTGTGACTTTTATATGTCCGTTTTCCAAGCGGACTCTATTGTCTTCTCAGTCTGCACTCATTGATGAAGGGGTCATACTGGAAACGGTCACTTGCCAAAGAACCAAGAACAGCTTCCCACACCAACAGCCAGCAAGTAAATGAGGCCGAGGTAAGCATCATTCCATGTACTGTATTCTGCCAACAATAACATTAGTTATTTAGTTATTATAAGTTATTATAAGTTATCTGCCTCTGCCTGGAGGCAGACCTTTGACCAGCTGAGCTTTCAGATGAGAAATCCCAGGTCTGGCTGACATTGTGATTGCAGCCTTATATGACATCCTGAAACAAAAGACACAAGTAAGCCGTGTCTGGATTTCTGACCCATAGAAACTGTGGTTGGATAAATCTGTGTTGCTTTAAGTCACTAAATTTGGGGACAATTTGTTACACAGCAATAGCTAAGAACTAATACATTTCCCCAAGGCAAGGATTATGCCTTACTTGACTGCATATATCCACCAGCAAGCAACTAAGTGAAGAATGAAGAGTGAAGAGTGAATGAATGAAGAATTACACTTAAAGATAATTTGAAACTTAAGATTTTATTATTCCATGTAGAACATAATTAAAGTAGAATATTTACTATGGTCCTATTCACTTTACAGAAAAAAAAATAATAAAGGTGAAAGAGGCCAAATTCAATAATAATATTTTTTTCTCTTTCACTGCCCAGGTTTATTGAAATATAATGTAGATACAAAAGATATGCCCACTATAATTATACTATTTGGTGAATTTTGGAAGTGGAAAATATTCATGTAACCACCATCACAATCAAGATTCAGAACGTTTTCAATTCCTGAACAAGTTTCTGTGTGCCCCTCTGTGGGCAAGCCTCTTCCCCTCATACAATTACTGATCAGCTTTCTCGAACTGTGGTTTCACATTTCCAAGAATCTCATATGTGGAATTGTATTTTTTAGTGTCTGATGTGTGCTACACATCACTAAGTGCAAAGATATCAGACCTGGGGCGCCTGGATGGCTCAGTGGGTTAAAGCCTCTGCCTTCAGCTCAGGTCATGATCTCCGGATCCTGGGATCAAGCCCCACATGGGGCTCTCTGCTCAGCAGGGACCCTGCTTCCTCCTCTCTCTCTGCCTCTCTGCCTGCTTGTGATCTCTGTCAAATAAATAAAGAAAAATCTTTAAAAAAAAAAGATATCAGACCATATAGAACAGCTGCAACTATTTTTAATATTTTTGTCTTTCACTCAAAATTTTATATGTAAATCTTCTCAATAAATTCTCTCTGCAAATATTATCTATACAAAAAGGACAAAAACATTTCAAATCGCATTATTACTAATTGTGCTTTAATAAATTAACCTGAGAGGACAGTTTCGAAAGTTCTTCAAAGGTCCCTGAGATTTATTCAGATGTTCCTGTCCTCTGAACATTGAGAGGAAAAAGAATAACTACTCTAACTATATTAAGCTATTTTTCAGTAGCCATTTATCAGCCTTTTTTTTTTTTTTTTTTTTTTAATTGAAAAGCTGGAAGAAAGTTGAGGCTATAATGAAGCAGGAAAGGATTCTGAATTCTCTGGATTTTGCTACCACTTGGCTCTTTTAAATTGGTTCTTGCTGATTAAATTTTCAACTCTGACACAATCATCCTTCTTTTGAGAGCTTGGTTTTTCTCCTGGTTACATGTAAGGGACATGCAGTCATCCCATAAAAATGCTAAAGACATTTCCATGAATATAAGGGTTGATGATGGGTGGATGAATAACAGGGAGACTAACACAGTCAAAGCACTTGACAAAACTCAACGCTCACCACCATATGCTAGGAGCCCTCATATCAGCCAAGTCTGAATTCCTACAGTTTTTCATTTAACAGAGATTTATGGAATTCTCACAGTGAGCTAGGTGCTGCTTTGGCTCTATCAAATATGTCTTTAGCAGAAAATGACTAATAGTTAACTAGCACAAATACGGGAGTCAATTAAGTTGGATAATCCTTGACATGCCTATAACATCAAACCTCCATTTTCCACTGTTAAGTTACATAAATAAATACCAAAGAGGGTCACTGCTATCTATCTCAACTTAGAGATGCCCTTTGGTAACCATTTGCCATTGAATGAACACATTCTGAAGTAAACAGTACAGTGAACACAACAGTTAGATTGGAATTACACTAACCTAGATACAAATTAGGTTTGGACTTTCACTAAATAAGTTTAGTGCCCATAGGAAAGATAACTTGACTTCTAGAGTCGCAGCTTCTTCAGATGTGAATGAGTGCTTTATATATACCAAGATGTGGAGCAGGGCTTTTCCTGTTACTTCAAATATTCCAGCTAAAGCCTTACCGTGAGAACAACAGGAGGAAAGACCATGAAGAGCAGCTGCTTGGACCTCTCCTAAGATTCCTTAATAAGCAGCCTGACCGGTCACTAACATGGCACCTCACCATCAAGGGCAGAATTATGGCGTGCATTAAGAGAACGTCATGGAGGCAGTGCGACTTTACCTATAGGAGGGTTTTTGGCATATCTCCTATCATGCATGTCTGTTGTACATACATATCCAAGGGGACAGCACTAATAGATCTCAGAGTAGTGGGGAATTTTGAGGCAAAAAAACTAGTGAGTCGTTCTGACCACAGGCCTGTAAGATGCAGAGACGTACAGGCCAACGGTGGCATGACCACCGTGAAGAATCTGCAACAAGCTGACATGTGCGCCTGGACTATGAGGGCATATGAGAATACTGATGGCTGCCCCTTCTTCTCCTGGAGAATTCAGAAAGCAGGATACTGACTGGCACAGTCTGCGCCAGCAGAAAAAGAAGAGAAGACAGCAGACAGGCAGACAGATCTACATTCCAACACCCGAAATGACAGGGATGCCTGCATTTCCTATAGGTTCAGGGCGTACCACAGAAAATAATCCGCTACCTTTATGGCATCCTACCGAGAACAACCACCTGCCAAAGTAAGAGAACCCCAGCAGGAGGAAGTTGTGGGATTGGCTGCTGTGGGCTGTAGCTGGGTGAGAGCTAAAGTGCTGTGCTGTTGACCCCTATCAGAAAGCTGAGGTCTCAAAGAGCGCTGGATACAGGGATAAAGAGCCTACCAGCACACCCCACAGCATAGCCAGCTCCTGCCAGTGACGGAAGCACTGATGACTGAGAGAGACTAAAAAGATCCTAGTCAAGTCAAAAACTATTCTGAAATTCAGGGCAAGAGCCAGTGTCAGGCCACCGCTGAGGGAAAGGGACATGTTATGAATTTCATATGCATTAAGAATAGTCTAGAACTTTTAATAACTGAAAATAAATTTTAGTTATTGAAATTAACTTGTGTTTATAACTGAGAGTCTGAAACTATGGCCTCTGCTTAACACAGATCAAATTGCAGGGTCATAAGATTTGATAACATTGTCGAAGAGAAAAAAAGTAAAAGTGCTTTTTGCTTATACTGTCTTTGAGTTCAGGCTGTTGAATAAAATCATTACATAAGGATTACAGATAATACATGTTAAATGCCTACCAGAGTACCTGGCACACAGAAAATGAGTTTAATAAATATGAGTTATTGTTAGTTTTATTACCATGTCTCTGGCACTGTTAGTTACCTTACTTACATACATTGCCTCTGATCCTCCCAATAAATCTACAAGGTAGCTATTATTATATTTATTTTATAGATGAAGAAAAAAGAGGAAACATAAAAGAAAGAAGCAGTCTGTACCCTTGGAAGCTTAATCTAAGGCAACCAGAGTCATACATTAATGGTACTAATGGGTCCAATAGAGATTGCACAAGATATAGTCTGAGGCCAGCACACACCACACAGAAGCTTTCCCAATGGATCTGGCCCTGCAAATAGGACTCAGTTACCCAGGTAAAAAGGAGGGACAAGATATGATGGCTTTTCCAGAAGTTCAGAACTGAAGAAGTATAGGAAGGAAGAAAAGGAAATGATGGCATGATATAACAAAAGGTCTTGTGACCCTCCTTTGTCATTTACTCTGAAGACAAAGTGGAGCTGAGGGGATGGACTTAAGTGAGAGCGTAGTCACCATGGGCAGGGATCTCTACCTGGAGCCCGGAAGTATGGTATCCCCATAGCACAGTCCCCAGTTGCTGAATTAGACAAACCCATGAGCTCTCTGATCTCCAGTATCCACACCTGCAATACCTGTTAAGGTCCACATTTTTAAAATGGAGTAAAGGTTAAGTAAGACCTACTTGGTGGAGCCACACTGAAATGCTTAGTTAGAAAGGGCTACATTGGGGGACCTGGGGGGCTCACTCAGTTAAGCAACTGACTCTTGGTTTTAGCTCAGATGGTGATTTCAGGGTCATGAGATCGAGTCTCGTGTTGGGCTCTGTGCTTAACACAGAGCGCATTTCGGAATCTCTCTCCCTGTCCCTCTGCCCTTCCACCCTTCTCTCTCTTCCTCTCAAATAAATAAATCTTTTTAAAAAGTGTTGCATATAGGGCGCCTGGATGGCTCAGTGGGTTAAAGCCTCTGCTTTCAGCTCGGGTCATGATCTCAGGGTCCTGGGATTGAGCCCCGCATTGGGCTCTCTGCTCAGCGGGGAGCCTACTTTCCCCACTCTCTCTGCCTGCCTCTCTGCCTACTTGTGATCTCTCTCAAATAAATGGATTAAATCTTAAAAAAAAAAAAAAAAGAAAAAGAAAAAGAAAAAAAAAGTTCTGCATATGTCTTCAATTATGAGCTCAAACAGTTAAAGTGTTAGTCAGTTCTCCCTAATTTTTGTTAAAATAAACAATTCTATTACCACTGATTAAATTTCTCTGCACTCAGTTGCATGTGAGGCAGCAAATAAATTAAAAATATGTATATTCCTTGTACTACTCTAAGAATCTTTAGCTGGTTTCTTAAATTTCTATTTCTGCTATAAATTCTAACAAAGGCAAAAGTAGAAAAATATGGCAGGAAAATCAGAATGGATAAGGGCAAAGGCTAACTATGGAGGCTTCACTTGAAGTTCCCAGAGTGGCAATAGTAATTACAGGTTTGGTGCTTCTGGCAATTACAGCAAATTCTCCAGTGTAGTGTTTCTCTTTCCTCTATAAATCTGCAGTGACTTGGTGACCTAATCCAAGTATCAGAAAAGACCCAGTTCTGACTGGATGCCCTCTTCCCTAAGTGGATGTTTGCACGTCTTGTATAAGTGCCAAGAAAAAGAGAGAAAGAGAGTTAACATTATCTGGGTGAAATATAACAGGGAAATTTTGTGAAGCAGCAGAACCATGTGGCAGGAAGAAGGCTGCATCTTGTCCTGGACACGAACAACCTCCTGGATATGAAGCATGACAGGACTGGCTAGCAACCTTAGATGAGGGAGGTGAGTGGCCAAACTCAGGGCCAGGCACAGGTCAGCTCACTGGGTGCAGTGTGGCATGTCTGAGATTCACCGAACACAAAAAACTGGCCCTGGTAAGTGCAGCCGGCACAATGTACAGGCTAAGGGGTTTTGTTAAGAACTGTTTTGTCAAGTTCTGATACAAAGAGGGTTCATTTTGAGGAGAGGGCATGTGGAAGATTCCAGGAAAGGGGTATCAAAGAAAGAAGACTAAGGCTATGCAATGACCCCAGAACCATGTGGCTATTCCTCCCAGGGCCTAGGAAGCTAGGAAGAAGCCCTTAGAATTGCAAGCACCAGGGCTGTACTAATTTGATGAAGGGATAGAGAGAGACATAGAGAGACTTAAGAAAAATCAGAACTCTCTTTGACACCACAGTTTTGGGGTTGGTACCAAGCTTCAATGCCAACTGCACTAAATCCTGAGGCTGAAAGTGCTGTGTTTCTACACCTTCAATGCCTGGTTTGATCACTAGGATGGACCGGTGCCAATGGGCAAAACCCATGGGTGGGGCTTATCAGAGAATTCAGACTCACAGAGTGGGAAAAGACAAAGTTAGGGGAAAGGAAGATGGGATTGACAGTTAAGTTTTTATGGGATACTTCACCTGATGAAGTCCTTTTATTGCACCCATGTAATATGGGGGAAAAGGAAGCTATAAAATGAAAGAGATAGGAAAAAAATTCTCAGAAGTATAATGGTCCTTGAAATGTGTATTAGTCTTCATCCAGAGTTCAAAGAATATCTATTATAGAAACAATATTATGCTTTCATGAAAATGCATTGTCGTTGATTAAAATAGAGTCCTATGATAAAAATCTGTGGGACATGCTCTACAGGAATTAGAAGAGTGACATGATAGATGAAAATTGAAAATTGTTTCAGGTTCATATAGAGGGCACTGTATAATCACGATGATGATAGCTTGCATTTGTAAAGGATTTTAGTTTTCAAAGAGCTTTCCTACCCATCATCTCTTCTGATCCTTACAACAATCCTACGAGCTAGGTAGGCAAGAATTATCATCCCCATTTTAAAGGAAAGGAAACTTTATGTCTTTCTCAAATAGGTAATTCTATATTAAAATGATTATATAACATTTTACTCTTCTTGATATCTGCACTAGCCTACTGAAGTATGTAGGCATGTATAAAATAAATCACAAAAACGAGAGTTCATGAAAACTAAATTTTGTCAGACGATAATGTTCTAGAAGAAACAGACATAATTAAAAAGAACAAACTGCGTATCCATGTGTGTATATTTGATATAAAAGGTGGGACAGGGAAATTGCTTTGCATGATATAGTTTAAGTAAGCTTCCTTATCCTTTGGGACATTTCCGTTTAACTCCCTGGCAACCATCTCAAATTTTATGTGTCAAAAACTAACCCTTCTCTTTCAGTTTTCCTATCTCTAACGGCAGAACCTGAGTTCATTTCTTTACCCAAATTTGACTGCTTGGTTTTAGTTTGCCTCTTTCAGTTTCCATATCTAAAATCAGTCACCCCATCTTTTTCTTGCCTCCATTCCTGCTACCTCCACCTAAATCCATGTCCTCACACATTCGATTTCACACTGTATTTCAGTGTATCCAATTTACAAGCTACTGTGACATACCATTAGGTGATTATTTTCCTCACAAATATTCATTAGATTCTTTTTAAAAAATTATTTTATTTATTTGAGAGAAAGCAGAGAAATGGGGAGAGAGGCAGAGGGAGAGGGAGAAGCAGACTACTCACTGAACAGGGAGCCTGATGCAGGGCTTCATCCTAGAACCCTGGGATCATGACCTGGGCCAAAGGCAAACCCTTAACCAGCTGAGCCACCCACGTGCCCCTACTCATTAGATTCTTTTTTTTTTTCTCCCTAAAGTAAAATATACTTTACTTTACTTTCAGAATCTTTATTATCATAAGCAAATGTCACACAATTTCCAAACATCCCCTTTTCATATTTAACGAACTCTGGGTCCTCCTAGCTCCTCCAATGCTTTATGATCTTTCTTTCCTCAAGTTCTTAATATCTTGCTCCATTCATGTGGAAAGCAAGGTTGCGCTGTTTACTTGCAAATATGTCTTCTCTAAGCTTTACCCAACTATCACTTCTATGATTCTGGTTCTCTGTGCAAATCCCTCTTTCATAAATATCTATATGATTTATGCTTTCTGATATTCATGTACGATCTTAAGGATCTTAAGGATCTTTTACCGAACCATATTCCTTAATCTGTCTTTTCAGTTATACTGAAGGCCTCTGACAGAAGGCACCATGTATTTACGTTCCTCTGACCCTCCCTCAGGTACGAAGTTGTGAGGAGAACATAGGGGTGGGCCACTTAAATGTATAACTATATCCAGGGGCGCTGGATGGCTCAGTGGGTTAAAGCCTCTGCCTTCGGCTCAGGTCGTGATCCGAGGCTTCTGGGATAGAGCCCCATGTTGGGCTCTCTGCTCAGCAGGGAGCCTGCTTCTTCCTCTCTCTCTGCCTGTCTCTCTGCCTACTTGTGATCTCTGCCTGTCAAATAAATAAACAATATCTTTTAAATAAATAAATTTATAAACTATATCCAAAAAAAGTAAAAAAAAAAGAAAGAAAGAAAGAAAGAAAGAAATTGAAAATAAATGCATTCATTCCTGCTAACCATGCATTATGTTAAGTGCTGAGACTGTAATGGCAAAAAAAGATAAACCTACCGCTGACCCTGACTGAGCTTGTGGTCTACTCCCACAGAGAAAATGAATAAACACTCTCAATGGGGACTTTTGACTGACTGCCATCATTTAAAGTTACAAAGAAAAATAAAGGAGGAGATTCAATCAGTCTTTCTTATGAAAGAAGCTCACAAGTGAAATAACACCTTTGGCTTCATGCAGCATAAAGGGTTCATGAATATTGCTGTTTCTTATATGGCAGCACAAGGACCATAAATGGTTCAACATCACATGAAATATGAAGATCAGTGAAATGCTTGGCATTTCAAGTTGGCAGCTGGAGGCAAAATCATTTATAATGCAATGATATATATTTTTATATTCATCAAACACTGTATGCTTAACATCATTTAATTTTTGAATAAAAATGAATAATTACAATTATCCTAATAAGCATAAAAAATAGCTTGAAGAACTTTTAAGATTTTGGTTATTCACTAAAGGAACAAATAAATTATGTTAATTTCAGTTAGTCCTTTAAATTTATAAAGTAATATTGAATTTAACTTGCAAATGTCTGATAATCCAAGCCATCATAGAACAATCTGCTTAGTTGATACATTTTCTTTATGCATCACTATGTATTAGGTATAGAATTTTGCAAGATGAATTCTTATTTGAGGCTGTTAGACCACAGCGGGGAGGGGGGGGGAATCAAAGTACAACCTTAAGAATAACTATTTCAAAAGAGCTATGTCAGTCATATTTCAATTATAAAGAAAACTTCATTGCAGCATTCTTTGTCTTAGTGCTGCTTTAATGTTGATAAAAAATAGTATATTTAGAGGCACCTGGGTGACTCAGTGGGTTAAGCCTCTGCCTTTGGCTCAGGTCATTGTCTCAGGGTCCTGAAATCAAGCCCTGCATGGGGAAAAAAAAAATCTCTGCTCAGCAGGGAGCCTGTCCCCCACCCCCACCCCTGCCTGCCTCTCTGCTACTTGTGATCTCTCTCTCAGTCAAATAAATAAAATTTTTAAAAAGAGAGAGAGAGATAATACATTTAGAAGCACCTGGGTGGCTCAGTTTGTTGAGCGGCTGACTCTTGATTGTGGCTCAGGTTATGATCTCAGGGTCCTGGCATAGAGTGCCACATCGGGCTCCCTTCTCATCAGGGACTCTGCTTCATCATTCTCTCTCTCCCTCTGCTTCAAATAAATAAATAAATAAATCTTTTAAAATATATATATTTAATCCCTATCCCAAATGTAACTATTTTAATGAGCCATGTTCGTATTTTGATATTCTTATGCAAGATTTTCCCAATCATTACACAGACAAAAAGAAGAGTGAAAACATCCCTAATGCAAACAAAAATAAATTTTTGATGCTATTAATTTGATCATCTAATCTATTTATGATTTAGAGGCATTCAAAAGCCACATTAGACAGATTATATTTTCAACCATCTATGGAAGTTATATAATCAACAGATTTTTTAATGTTTCAAAAGATGATTTCTAATTTCTTCCTATGTACAAATTCATTAATATTTGGAGGAAAAAAGCCAAAGAAATAATGATGAGACGAAAGAAAATTAAAGAAAAATGTCATAGAAACTAAGAAAACTGTATCAAGAAGGCACAGTGTCATGTTAGATGCACCAAGATTAAACTGAATAAAGGACAGAAACAGGGCAATTGACTTAGTAATTGGGTCACAGGTAAACTTAGTCCAGTTTAGTCCAATGAAGAAGAAGTTGAGGTCCTTACCACCTGGGCCCTTCAAGAGATTTCATGTAAATAAAGAAACCAGTAGGCCATCTCAATTGTAAATGCAGGTTGAAGGAATCGTGGGGAGCAGGGGCACAGGCACGTTTGGAGGCAGAGAATATAAAAATAGTAGAAAAGAAGTTGTAGATAAAAAATGATATAGGATAACTAATGGAGCCCGGCATTCAAGACTGTGGGAAGATGAAGAAATGGAGGAAAAAGGTGAAGGAGTTCAGTGAAGGATTCTTCTGATTTTAAGTTAGAAGGAGTGCGGAAAGCAAGAGGTGATGCCCATGTACATTCTCAGGAGAGGAAGAGGTCAAGAACAAGTTTAAACACTAAGAAATGGGAACCTGAAACATGTGAAAAAAAAAAAAATCATACCAACGACTGTAGAGCCTGAAAACAGGAATGTAAAAAGTTGATAAACTGGGGTGTATGGATGGCTCAGTCCTTAAGCATCTGCTCTCAGCTCAAGGTCCTGGGCTCACACCCTCATTCAGGCTCCCTACTCAGCAGGAAGCCTGCCTCCCTCACCAGCTTCCCCTACTTGTGCTCCCTCTCTTGCTCTCTCTCTCTCTCTGTCAAATAAGTAAATAAAATCTTAAAAAAAAAAAAAGATGATAAAGTGATACACTGCCAGCAGAGTATAATTCAACAGGAGCAAATCTACTAAAACCACATTTCATTTCATAAGTTAAAAAAGGAAACCATGTAACATTTTCCATAAAAGGAAATAAATACTGAATAAAATATAATGTCCATTGGATGGAAATACTCTTAGAAAAAGATAGTTAAAAATTTCTTAGCTTAATAAAAAATAGCTTTCAAAAATGTATACACATTACTTAGTGAAGACATTTAAAAAATCTTCCCATAAAACTAGGAATACAATAAAGATCCATCTATCAAAACTTCTATTAATATTAAAATTGGTAAGGAAGAGACAAAACTGTATTTGTAAACTTGAGGTGTGCTTACACATAAAATCACAGAGAATCAGGAACATATCAAAACGAGTGAGAAAGCTGCAAAGACACTGGACACAGTTACCCTCCGCCACCATCCAAATCAACAGCGTGCCTTTATTCCAGAAATAATGGATTCAGATAATAAGAGGGATAAAACCTCACCCCTTTCACAATAGCAATAAAACAATAAGGTGCCCAGGGATGTCAAAAAAAGATTTGCCAGCTGCCCTTCAGAAATTCATAAAATACTGCTGAGGGACTTGAACACACCAGAAACAGAAGAGTGTAAGAATGGGCATGCAATGCTGTTAGAGGAGAAGTACACTCAATATTGCAAATATCCCCACTGTCCCTGAGTTTACCTACAAACTGACATCAGTTTTAATCAAAATCTTAGCAAAGCTTCCCACAAAATTTGAGAGTCTAATCCTAAAATTTATAAAAGAGTAAACTGCCAAGAAGAGTTGAAACTTTTTCAATTTGGAGGAAAAGAATGTAGTTAAGGCTCATTCCCTGCCAGATACACAAGATGAATTTTTTACACTGTGGCAATAAATAAGCATGGTATATTAAGTTATATGAAGGTGGGCAAATAGACCACTGTGATAGATTAGAATCCACAGATAGAGAAATGATAGATGACAGAAAGATAGATAGATAGACCGACCTTTTGATAATGGAATCATTATAATTCAATATGCAAAGAAATCTCTTTTTAATAAATGGTGCTGGAACAAGAAGTTATTATACACACAGAAAATACAATGTTAGATCCTGACTACATTTCATACAGATACATACACATACACAAATCATAGTGGATTCAAGACCAAGATATAAATAATAAAACTTAAAAGTATAGAAAATATTATAGGATACTCTAACTTGATGAAGAAGGATATTTTAATGCTCTCATGGAGAGGGGTACCTTGGCGGTGCAGTTGGTTAAGCAGTGGACTCTGAGTTTCAGCTCAGGTCATGACCTCAGGGTTGTGTGGTTAAGCCCCGCTTTGCGTTTCATGCTCAGTATGGTGTCTCTTGGGTTTCTCTCTCCCTCCCCCTGCTCCTCCCCTCTGGTGCTCTCTCCCTCTCTCTCTCTCAAGTAAATAAATAAGTCTTTAAAAAAATTAAAAAATAAAAATAAATACTGTCATGGAGAGTAGAGGACACAGGGCCTGGGCTATACATTGGGTCTTCTCTTTCTCTTTGGTGATTTCCCTTTCAAGGGAGTGTTCCTGGCTTCTCTGGGTGGGATCTGTTCTTAATAGAATCTTGGGCTAATGTATCACACTGATTTGCTCATCTGACCTCACCTTGACTCGCAGGGACTTCGGTGAACCTTCTGAAATCAACCACATCTTTCTTTCTTCTTATTTTTTTTCACCACATCTTTCACCAGCACCTGCTAAAGCTGCCCAGTCAGTCAGCTTCTGTAGGTGAAACACCTCATGCTCCGTTATGGAATCTCTGATGTGAGCGCACTGCTCCTCAGTGCACACTTGCCTCTCACCACAGAGCAGGCAGAAACTTCTGCATCCCTCTCGGGCGCTCTGGGAGGGCTAATTTGACTCCCTCTTTTCTTAGCATGTTGTGATACTGCCATTATGCTCTGTCTGGACTCCTGCCCTTGAGGCTGGCCTATCCCATGCTGCTGCAGTCCCCTCCCCAGTTTATAATAAAAGACACAATTACCTGCTGCTGCCTTTGGCTTCCCTTCAACCTCTTTCCACTTACAGGATTTTAAACAGGAAGAGACATGTGCTTGGCTGCTCGCTTCTTTTTGCCTACACTCTAAAGGAGCAAAAGGAATGAGCTTTTCTATTTTTCTTTCCATCTGATCTAAGTTTATCGTACATCATCTGACCCTCATTCTTAGGAGCAAGAAGACTCGTGGCCTCATGAACTCAGGTGGAAAGATTATCTTCTCTATAATCAAAAATCCTAGAGGGGTGGCTCTTGATATAGAATATAGACAAACACAGGCTACCCATTCCCAAGAAAGAAAACACATTGGTTTATATCTCAGATATACAATGCCCCTTTCATATATTGTAGAGCAAGAAATTACACATGGATTGAAAGTGAGGAATGAGGGAGTCTATGAAACAGGCATCATTCTTCCCATTTTGCCAATGAATAAACTAATGCTTTGGAGAAATTAACCTGTACAACATCAAATGGAGCAAAATTGGAATTCTAACCAAGGCCTGACAATAGAATGCATCTTCTTTCTACAGTAGTAAGTTACCTGATATTTTGAGAAGCATATAGACTACGAGTATTTAAATTTCTTACCACTGGATGGAATTATGGAGGAAATACAATTAGCTATAAACATCTTATGAAGTCAGATTACCCAGGAACATTCTCAATTTCTCAATGTAAACCTTGTAACCAGTATTAGACCAAAAAAAAAAGAAAGGCATATTTTCAAAGATCTTGAAGAAAGGGATGAAAATGTTTTAGATGAAAATGTTTCAATGAAAATGTTTTCATTCATAAGCTATCACCTTTGGGAAATGTTTTAAATCGTCATTTCAATTCAAGTTGTATTTGTTCTTAAAGCTGATATCAGGAATATATTTAAACATACTGCCAGAGTAATATGAATGCTAGGAAGTATTAATTTTTTATTTATAAGTACTTTCATGTATAGGTTTAATAACTATGACCTCACTGTATGGAAGTGAAAGTTGTATACTTAGTCAAGGTGACATAAACCTTTTTTTGTTTGTTTTTTAAAGATTTTATTTATTTATTTGACAGACAGAGATCACAAGTAGGCAGAGAGGCAAGCAGAGAGAGAGGGAGGGAAGCAGCCCAATGTGGGGCTTGATCCCAGGACCCTGGGACCACGACCTGAGCCGAAGGCAAAGGCTTTAACCCACTGAGCCACCCAGGTGCCCCTAAACCATTGTTTTTAAGATAATTAAAATCACTTTAATCTACTTCTAATTTGGTTACCTCTCTTACCACTGTTATTATCAACAATAATCATAATTAAATAATCATCCTTAACCAATCCACTGGAGGATTACTAAAATTCTAAGTATCTTCCCAATGCCTCCTAGAGAAAGATTTCCCAAGGAAACAATTAGAATTTTCTTTTTATTCCTTTTTTTTTTTTCTTTTTTAATGTACGGCTGAAATGTAAGTTTCCTTGTTCAGACTGAAGCCTGATCTAAATGAGGAAGTGATGTGGGACCTACTCACAGAGCATGGAGCTAAGCCTGAGAAAATTCGCAGCAACTAACAGCAGAACAGGTACTGAAAAAACAGGCAGCTGCCAAAAGCAAAATTGAACTTGAAATCCAAGTTCCCAGACTATCAGAATTTTGATGTAAAGGGTCAAAAACTAGATATACGGAGGGCGCTGAACACTTTACAAATGAGCAAATTGTACGGATTCACCTTAACCAAGAAAATATGATGCCAAAGTAATCATATTCCATATTATAGCCAACTCTGTGCAGGGTAAGAGGCTTTATTTTGCTCTGGAGATCAGTGAAAAAAGCCAAATGAAATGTCTCAAGGACAGAAGTTACCATCTCAACACGGTGTGTCACCTAGATCTTGTGGGTACCATATGACTATCGTAAGTCTAGACTCTGCTCGCTATTATGAAAAGCTATGGTTTGTGAGTAATGCATTTTGTCCACTTTATAAATATATAACTTGGCCACAACCGTCATGAGATTTTATGAAGGCCAGTCCTCTGGTGTCCCAAGCTCATTTATTCTTCTCAGAGAGAAGCTGGTGTCTATGCAATTGAATTTTAAATGTGCATATTTTATTTCTTCTTATATGTCTAAAAAGACAACCTCCTAAAGAAACGCTTTGAACTCCCAGAGGCGCATTTATTTTTGAAAATAAGAATTTGTCCAATTTACAAACTCTATGTGTTCAAAGAATTAAATATATGAAGATATGACCAAAGCTATTTTAATACTTTGAGTTCAAAGCCCCAGAGATAGTATCAAATGGCTGCCATTTCTATATAACTTAAACAGCATTTAAAAATTTATGTTGTAGTTTACAGAGAAGTAAGAAAGTGTTAAGGGATATAAGCATATATATAATTACCTTGAAGGTAAAACTATTAAGTGGAAATCTATTTTTGATTACGGTTGTTTCAGGATAATTAAGGAAAACAACAACAACAGAAGTTCACCTTTCCAAATAAGAACGTCTCAAAATTACATGCTCTAGAAAGAGGCTACCATATTAAACACTACTTCAAAGGCATCAAGTGAGAATTATACTAAGTGAAATAAGTCAGACAGAGAAAGATAAATACCACAGGATTCCATCACACATGGAATCCAAAAATCAAAATAAATGAATAAACAAACGAACAAAAAGCAGAATCAGACCTGTAAATACAGAGAACTGATGGTTACCAGAGGGAAGGGGGCTGAGGGGGTGGACAAAATGGGTGAGGTGCAGTGGGAGACACAGGCCTCCAGCTATGGAATAAGTAAGCCACGAGAATAGAAGGCAGGCATACGGGATACAGTCCATGATGTTGCAATGGTGTAATATGGGGGACTTATGGTAACTACACCTGTGGTGAGCAGAGCACAACATATAGAGAGGTTGAATCACCATGTGGTGAACCTGGAGCGAATGTAACACTGTGCGTCCATTATACTCAAATTAGAAAAATGTAACTATAAACCTGAAATAAATTTTTTCAAAAATGGAGTGGAAACTGCAAAACCAGATAAGGCTTATAAGACAAGAAGGGAGATAAGAATTACTAACAAGGGAGGGCATTTTTCACATTGGAATTTTATCTCCTGCCATAAAGAAAAAGAGGGAAAATCCTATTCTGCCCCGGCGACAACCCACTAACTGCTGCCGTGTGCGCCTGCCGGACAGAAACCGCCACAACCTCAAGCTCTTTCTTCTCCAATAAAACTATGTTTCAAACAGCCCTCCTCAATTTCCTCCTAAAACCTAATAAAAGGTGATCTTCCCTTTGTCTCCTTGGACTTGCCAAAGTTTACCACAGCTTGTGTGTTCCAAACTGCAAATCCTCTGTTATTCCCAAAGAAACTCTGTTGGTAAGATAACTGGCTACTTATTTATTTATTAATTTTTTTCTGGCTACTTTATTTTTAAGGAAAGGTGATATGATCTTAAAAAAATGTTTTGTAGCAAAACACTGGTTACCCTTAATGATGTCACCTCAAGACATTAAGGCTGTTTGCTAAAGCAATATATGCAGCTTCTCAACACAGCTCATTATGGATATAACTAGGCCATCCATTAAGCTAAACCCTTCAGGATTCTACTTATTATTTAGGCTCTACCACATTTTGAGGGTCTTGAGATCCACAAAATTAACACCCACTCTGTACGTCAGTGTGTCTCAAACTCGCCTGCTTGTAAAATTCACTGGGGGCCTTGATTCAGACTCCCAGGCTTCAGTAAATACTGGACTAGAACACACCATCATGAGACTTAAAGCAAAGAATCTATAATCCACTGATGTATTCTTTTTCACAAATGATTCCAGGATTTAAAGACTATGTCTATGTTTAGTCTATCCATATTAGCCACAACATCATTAACTATACCTCTTAATTCTCAAATACTATATTTTAGAATATTTTTTGCATTCTTTCCTCATTTGCAAGCCATCCTCTTTTCATTTCAGTGGCTCTTTGGAAGATTCACCTTTTTTCACTTTTTTCACCCCCCATATCTAAGATCTAATGTTGCTACAGTCCTCCAGGCAGGGTAAATTGGCTAGTCTGAATGCCTCTCCCCCATTACACAACTCTATTCTTAGCCAGGATCAATGATGCTGAAGGTCAGATCCAGTGGGTCCCCAGGGTCAGAAACTAACATGAACTTTAATCAGAAAGATAGAAAGATGACCTTGATAAATAAGAAATGAAGAAATTCATGAACATCAGGGTAAAGTAAATCTGCAGTAAGTTCTGCACCAACCATGGGCCATTTCTCCACTGATCTTGTTCTTCTGCTATATCCACATTTCACTAATTAAATTTCTTTACTCCTAGCATTTGAGGATCAGTTTTGACAACTTACCAAGAACCCTTCTTCCTCAACAGGAGAGGCTCTGCCTTATAGGGCCACCCTCTCCATGACCTGGATTTCTTTCTTTGTCTCTTTGTCATAGGCCCCCCTATGTTCTAGCACTTGCCCTGATGTAGGCAGCTGGACAGTAACCTCCTAGACTTACATATATTTCCTGCTTCCAAAGAATTAGCTTATATTTGCTGACAATAAAACCCATATACAATTTTATTCTCTTCACTGAGATCCACTAAAACTATTTCTGCCAGACCTGGAAATCCTTAGGACTAGCTCCCAAACTACAAATTATACTGGACACACACAGTCTCGTCAAATCTTTTGTAAAAATGTAAAATGAAACTATTCCCAGTACTGAGCTTTAGTTCATATTTTTCTATGCAAAGAAGCACCTGTTTTATCCCTGGTTTCTTGCCTGGAAGTCAATTCTCTACCCATGACAAAATAAGCCATCCTACAGTGACTTAAATTTTAAGTGGTCTTTGGTGTGTGGCCTTTATAAGGGGTTTCTTACAGCTACAAATACATTACGTATGGTAATTGAACTTGTAAACATATTTACGGATTCCTCTAAAGAATTCTAAAAGCTTGCTCTTCTCTGAAACTGTTACTTTTCCTCCATCTACTGTTTGTTTGAGTCCACCAGTTTGCAAGAAAAGAAAATGGAAATCACAAGTCTTCTTTAGAGCCTTGATGGCTGGCAGTCACATGGCTTCCTCAGCCAGGACTCTGATGCATTGACCAGAGTACAGAGTAGTGGAGATATTTTGGCTAAGGATGTCACATTTTACCTTCACAAACTTTCTGAGTCCTTTTTCAGATTGTACTATCTTTGTAAGTTCCTTAAATCTACTTTAGCAAATGAGGTTGAATGTTCATTACTGTTTATTACAATATTAATTAACAAAGTGCTCAAAGCCATCAGAAATGAATAGTCCTTCATAAAGCATGTGGCATACATTTGCATACCACTGTTGCACCGTTAACGTCCCTGTGCTCAATTTTCAGAAAAACGTGATCAAGTAATATTCTCTATAGTTACCTGTTATGGGCTTCCATGTGTTCCATAAAATCTCTGTTGGTTTTTGAAACATTTGGGATCAAACTTCCACTGAATTATGCATAAAATGCCTACTTCATTTTTTTTCATTCGAAAAGTATTTATTTAACATCACTATGTGCTTTCTTCCAGATTGTAAATAGTAAAAATATGGTTGTTATAATTTTAAATGTTAAGAAGCTTAAAATAATAAAGAGTCATATGGTTAATTAGAAATTTGGCTCACAGAGAAAACTAAGACAATTTGTATTGGAAACAGTATTTGGGTATTTTATATGGGTTGCAGTCAAGATCCTTGATGACAAATAATAGAAAATACCCTGGATATCTTGAGCAGAAAATTACCTAACGAATAGGTGATGGGTAGCTCATCTAATCAGTGGGAATGAGGGTGAATCCAGCTTGAAATCGTTCAGAAACCAAAGGAAGTCTGATGGTTAGAACCACGTCCAAGATGACCTCACAAACACTGTATAAAACTGCTTCTCGTTCCTTTGCTCCCACGTCCACTCCTGTATGCAGTCAGCTGCTGCTGCTGCTGCCACATGCAAAATAGGTTTGAAGCTGTTCCTGTTCCTTAAGGACATCTTCAGATTAAATAAACACTAGGAGGATGCTTATGATTGGCTAAGGGTAGGTCAATGTCCGCCCCGCATTGCCCACGGTTCTCAAAAGACCAGTATCCGACCTTTCTTTTTCCAGAGTGGTAGATTCCAGTCATGGCTGTTCACAAAGATAGATCCAGTATTTTATTTGCTGTGTGGATCTGAAAAGGGCATCCTCCATTAGCAATCAAGAGATGCGATGTCTCTGCTGTTATTCTTCCTTTAATCTTGAAATCTTTAGTAGGGTTCATCTATAACCTACTTGAGTTGCTGCCAAGTATTTTAAACATCTTGGTTTTTTGTTTGTTTGTTTGTTTTGGTTTGGTTTTTTTGTTTTTGGTTTGTTTTCTACTTTTTATATTTTTAAAATTCACACCAAAGACTTACTGCTCTGGCCAGGACTTCCTACTGCTAACCATGGCTGTTAGATAGCTTGTAAGCTGGATGCATTCCGTGTCATTATCATCTTCCAGAGCACTGAATTTTACTGTGTTTACTGAATTCGCCAAAATTAAAATTTACCAATTTTAAGTTTTTTCAAGAACGTTGTCCATTAGGGCAAACATCTTCAAAGGATTTACCATTAAGAACAGTTCCCTGAGGGTGCCTGGGTGGCTCCATTGGTTAAGCATCTGACTCTTGATTTCCTCTGAGATCATGACCTAAAAGGGTCATGGGATGGAGTCCCACATCAAGCTCCATGCTTGTCATGGAGTCGGCTTGCTCCTCTCTCAGTGCTCCTCCCGTTTGTGTGCACTCTCTCTCTCTCCACTCTGTCTCTCTCCAATAAACAAAATCTTTAAAAAAAAAAAAAAGTACAGTTCTCCAAGCTGCTGATGAATCTAAAGATTTTTCACCTCTAATTTTTTTTTTAATGTTATGAGATAGTGTTACAGAATTTAGTTTCCTTAGGATTTTGGATTTCAGCGTCCAGTAAGTTCACTTAAATAAGATGTCAGATGTTTCCTCTATATACATATATATGTATGATTACTATAAATTTGCTCTCCATTTTTCCTAACTTTGAGCTCTACGGATCTTACATTGCTTTATTTCCCTATGGTTGCTGTCATAATCATAAAAAGATCCAATATAGAAACAGAATATGGAAGTAGTAAGTTATGAGCAGTTTTGTTGTTTTCTGTTTGTGTTTTTGGTTGGTTGGTGGGAAGAAGGATGGGAGGTATTATCATGCTTAGCGAAATAAGTCAAGCAGAAAAAGACAACTATCATATGATCTCCCTCATATGAGGAAGTGGTGATGCAACATCGGGGCTTAAGTGGGTAGGAGAAGAATCAATGAAACAAGATGGGATTGGGAGGGAGACAAACCAAAAGTGACTCTTAATCTCACAAAACAAACTGAGGGTTGGTGGGGGGAGGGGGTTTGGGAGAAGGGGGTGGTATTATGGACATTGGGGAGGGTATGTGCTTTGGTGAGTGCTGTGAAGTGTGTAAACCTGGTGATTCACAGACCTGTACCCCTGGGGATAAAAATATGTTTATAAAAAATAAAAAATTATAATAAAAAAAATCAAACATAAAAAAAATAAAAAATAAATTAAAAAAATACCACTGAAAATCACTACGTCTTACCTAAAAATCTCTAAATATCTCCTTTTTAAGGTATTGCCCACAGATACATTTCATGGTGAGGAATAAAATAATGCTCAATGCCTATTATCATAAATATACTTAATCTGAGAACATTAAATTTATTAATGTATTTTGCCAAGCTCTTAGCATATAGTAAATACTGAATAAATGGAAATTGAAAAATTTCCCTTAATAGGGATCTGGAAAACCCTATACCCTAGTAGTATAGAGATTCTGGATGACTTTTAAGAAACTACACATAATGCAAGATCAATGGGCTTCTGTGAAAGAAGCATGACAAAAATGAATCATGAGGAAAAGGGAGTAACGCAATTAATTCTTGTTCTCAGCATCACAGACCAGATCATGTTATTTAATCTTTCAGGACTAGCACTTCTCAAGTATTTTTACCCAGAAATAATAATCATCATCTCATTAGTGAAACCATCTCTCTCTCTCTCATTTCTCTGGAACAAGGCAACTCTGCCTGGAATCTCTGATAATCTGAGGTTTTCCATACCAATTGTCTATATGGCAACCCTCACCTTCTATCACTCAAAGTAAACAAATTGTATTGCCCTCTTCCCTCCGCCAGGCTTCTACAAGTTTGCTCATTTTCAGTACTGAAAATATTTCTGACCACCTCTATATCTGTACTCTGTGTAATTATTCCAGCTCTAACACATGGGGCTAACCACCCACATCTAGCTATATAGGAGATTCTACATTTATATCCCTCTAGAGCACACGTACTATTCCCCAGCTTGTAACTCTCTTTGGTGTCCTTGTACCTGTAAGTGTTCCCTACCACTCCAAAACACTAATTTTACTGAGCAAATCATTTGGCTCCCCATTCACAAGCTCATGGTCAGTACATGCTCAAACACAAAACACCACGTTGTATATGTATGTGTGTGTAGTTTCTCATTCTAACATTCTGAAAACACCTTTCATATCTGTAAAAGTAAAAACTTCCTTTTATTGACAATTATATTATTTCAGCAGTGGGTTCAAAAGGTTAGGTAACTCATTTTTGTCTTCTTACTGACCTAAACTTACAATCATAACCAAGTGAAATAAGTGGTATTTCCCGTATATACAATGAAACTAAATAATCACTGTCTTTTAAAACTTAATTCTTCAATGCCCACTGGGAGAAATATTGAGTCATTCATCCTAGCAAAATTATATAAATACACACCTTTAGAAACAAAATGGTGACAAAGACCACAGTTATTCAAACCTTGCAGGGCTTTGTAAAGCATCACTGTTGGAATTTTTTGTGTCCCATTTCTGTTAATAAAATTTGAAATTGATGGAATTAAAATGAAGAAAGGCTAAATAAGACTCCCTGCTGAAATCATAGCTTGTGTTGAATGTTCAGTATCTGAACGTCTCTAATCCTTCTGTTTTGAAACTGTGCCACCAAAATGATGTTCTATTTTAAACCATTATATTAATTGATTGAATGCTTAAATAGTTTTCTTCAGGAACAAAAGGATGCGCCAGATTTTTTTTTTTTTTTTTAATGATTTGGTATATGGCTAATGTATTCTAGAAGGAGAGCACTTTCTTACAACTACTTAAACTGAAGTGTTATATGAGAGATTGGTATTTTCCATTCACTAGTAATACTTGTTTTCCTTGCTCTTGTAGAATAAGAAACTCAGCTAGCTCTTCTGCCATGTTAAAAGGTTAAAATAATTATACTCCAGCATCATGCTTGAAGCAAAAGAAAACTAGTGATTAAAGAGGTAAGAACTACTCCTAGAAATGTTTTCACAACCTACTCACCCTTTCCCCAAATTCCCTTCAAATACCCTTTAAATCTAGATCAAAAGATGTATAGGAAAGGACGAAACTGGACTGGTGTGTGTCACTTGTGGCACAAGCACTTCAATGCCAGCTCTAATTCCTCAGTTTCCTCAGTTCTTCTCCAGGTGGGGAGGTGCCCACACTCCCCAGATGGTGCAGGTAAAAGATGCTTGGACCTCTGAGTGTCTGGGCCACGGGTGACCAAGTGAAGCAGAGCTCTCTGCAAACTGACCAAGAGGTACTATAAATAAGAAATCAACTTTTACTGTGTTAAGCAAAGGGGATTTCAGAGCTCATTTGTTACCATAGCATTACCTATGATCCAACAGGCACGCCATTTAGAGATGGAGAGCATTAATGGGCACCTGGGCTACTCTCCAGGACTCTAAGTTAAATGGAAGTACTCTATCAAAATGGATGCTTGCAGCTCAACAACAACAACAAATATTTCCATTTTTGGTTAGAACTCTTTCAAATAAAAAGAACTGAAACCCAACTCAAATGGTTATAGGTAAATGGATATATATTGGTTAAATCCACAGAACCCTGCTAAAAAGGAGAGGGTTGAAATGGAATGCTCAGGAACAAGAAGACATAGAGACTGAAATATTGACAAGGCCCTCTTCATGTGGCCTCACTGCGTCTCCATATAGGTGCCCTCCCTTCTCTCTCTGTGCAGCCAAACTATTGCCACAAGCCAAGAAACATGGCTCCTGGTGATTCTCAAACCTCTGCTACAAGGTGAAGGCCGCTGAAGTACTCAATCTTTTGTGCACTAACTTAAAAATCCCAAGGAAAAATATTGTCCTAGCTGGAGTTAAATTTTCCCAGGTGGGCCAAGCTACCATGTCCAGCAAAGGATGTGGCATGTAGACACCATTAAACTTCCAAGCAAAACATGTATCTGAAATAGAAGCAACCCAAAAGCTGTTGCCACAGTGAGGGGGTCTCAAGTCAGGCAAAATACCCATGTTCAGAATCCCTCATGAACATAGCTAAAATCCAAAAGATCTCTTAACTGAAGGGTTTGTTTTCTGATTCACTTGATGGCAAACAAACTTGGGAAACAAACTTGCCATTAACTTGACGTGAAACTATCGTGTTTATTTTATTTATTTTTTTAAACATCAAAGTTTTATTTTCTAAAGAAATATTTTTATTAGTATTTTGATTTTATTTTAAGAGTAGTACATGTATATGGCAGAAATTCAAATGCGATGTTTATTTGTGAATACTAAATACATTTCTGTTCGAAATGTTTGATTATTGGTTGCTGCTCAAGTGCATCAGGGTGTTATATAAAACATGATAAATGCATTATATCTCTTTTCTATTTATAAATTCCAGAACATGTCTCTAATGATTTT
Source organism: Mustela nivalis (assembly GCF_964662115.1). Classification (NCBI taxonomy): domain Eukaryota; kingdom Metazoa; phylum Chordata; class Mammalia; order Carnivora; family Mustelidae; genus Mustela; species Mustela nivalis. Next base: position 49,258,312 of record NC_139021.1, read on the forward strand.
AGATATGGGACCATGCTTTTGAATTATAATAGTACAAATATAAATAACCAATAACAATTATGTGTAAAAATTATGTGTATAATTTAAGAATACATGTGTGTGGTGTGTGGGTAGCTCAGTCAGTTAAGTGTCTGCCTTCAGCTCAGCTCATGATCCCTGGGACACCTGAGCTCTACATCAGACTCCCTACTCAGGCCCTCCTCTCCCTTGTGCACTCTCTCTCTCTCAAATAAATAAATAAAAACCTTTAAGAATAGATGTGTAATACATGCAGAGATCTATCCTATCTGCATTTCTCTTTCCAAAAGAGACAGAGAAAAAGCTTGATCCAAATAGATATATGAACATTTGTGTTTCTTACACATTTAACTTCCTGTTTTCAGCTAGTTTGTAACAACTAGCTCTTAACAAGTGACTTTATTTGTCAGGAAACATCAACTCAATGCAACTTGTGCATATAGTGCACATTGGTGACCTGTTGAAGTAGAGAGTGGTGTGACAGAATTACATATATTAAAGATGGGAGAATTTTTTATTTAAGATTCAGGGTTCGATCTCAAGACCCTGAGGATCATGACCTGAGCCAAAATCAAGAGTCAGACATTTAACTGACTGAGCCACCCAAGTGCCCCAATACTGAAGTACTTCTATGCTGATCCTAACCTTTGGACTTTTTAAGGCATCTGAAAAATGGTAGTTTTTCTGACAGATTAAAACTATATTGAAAGACATGAAAAATTATGAAACACCATATAATGAATGGTATTATGAGAAAATGAGATACCTTTCTCTTAAATTTCTACATAAGTGGCTTTGTTTTCAGGAGAATTTTTAGGGGTGGGTGCCTAGGTGGCTCAGTCATTAAGCATCTGCCTTTGGCTCAGGTCATGATCCCAAAGTCCTGGGATCGAGCCCCATGTTGGACTTCCTGCTCAGCAGGAAACCTGCTTCTTCCTCTGCTTGTGTACCCTCTCTCTTTCTCTCTTTGTCAAGTAAATAAATAAGATATTTAAAAAAATAAAAAAGAAAGAGAATTTCTATAGTGTTTTTCCCCAAACTCCACACTAATTTCTAGAGTATTTTTCCTCACACTCCACAATATAGTTTGCTCCATTTTCTGTTGTAGATAACCAGAAAATATTATTACATTATGTCACATATAGTCTGTTTCCTGCTATTCCCCAGTTTTCTCATCCTATTCTCCGCTCTTGTGAAAATTCGCCTTAAAAGTAATAATATCTAGCTGTTATTATGGTGCGCATGGATGTGGTGAATAGCACACCTGATGCAGAAGCACAGCTAACTAACCCCCAAGTTACCCAGAGACACCCTGTTACATCTATGACACTCACTAGCATAAAATTTTTCCCTACTTTCTCATTTTCAACCCCTGGCCCCCATCTCGTTCAGATCCTTATTCAACGTTGTTGTTTGCACTGGTGTTTGCATTATTATTCTAAGTGAACTAAAACTTTGGCTTTAAGGTAGATAGGACCAGTTTTTTGGTATTTATTTTGCTAGTTTGAAAATCATACCCAGAGAAATGCAATGATTTGCCCTCTTAGATCACACAGCTTTTTAATGGCGCTAGTGCTCAATAATCATTTTGATTCATACATTCTTCTGCTAATTTTGGAGACACTGGCTTCCTACATGTTCTGGTTAGAGGGAGGGTCTTCCCTCTCACAGCAGAACATGAACATTCCAGTTAACTGCTCTCCCTGACTCTAGGCATCAGAGCATAAACATGTGACTCAAGTCACCAAATGGAAGACATCACCTAGGACTCTAAACCTAGAGCAAGAGATACAAAGAATTGAAGGCAGTGGAGAAGCAACTACAACAGCAACTGCAGTGCAGCATTCACATGCCAACTGAGTCAGTGGGGTCCCTATGTGGTCCAGTAGCAGCAGTGGGAACATTCTAGTCACTCTTTCAGGGGCATGGTTTTATCAAGTGAATGTTTTACCTTCCTCACCATACTTGAGTCCATGGTTTTAGCCAATTTTCCAGTCTTTCACTAAATTCTATGAGCTAACCATTTGCTTCCAAAGATTTCCTTTTATGTTTAGAACCCATCATTGCTCTTTATTTTGGCATCTAAGAACCCTGATGAATATAATGTCAGTAGTGAGTGAGTGAGTGGGCACACCAGCTCAGGGACCCTTAAGACTTTATTCTTCTTCCACTGTATGTGCCTCACTGCTTTCATAAAATACACTCACTTTCATGTTCTAAAAACACTATCAATGGTAGGTTTCACTGCCAGTAATTTCTTTTTAATTGTTCAATTTTTTATCCTTTTATTTATGATATAGATTGGGTTATAATTACTAACATCAATTTTTTATATAAATAGCTAGATGGTAGGCAATGTATTGACTTTTGTGGCCAGCATTAGTTTTGCAACACTATAAATCCATTTCCTCCTACAGATGAGGACTGATTTATAGGTCATTAACACAACTTGACAAGGAAAAACAGTTAGTATCTACCTGGAAATGAGAAAAATGCTGGATGAATATATGAGTGAAATATTTGAGTCTTTAATATATAAAAAAAGACTAGTGGAATCTTGTGTGACGTATAAAGTGAATCATGCGTGTAGATCTCAGAACTCCCAGTTATTTATTTTCTTAACTGACTACCCAATAGTTTACCTTGAGAAAGAATACTAGGTAAATCATCAAAGGATAGAACTCAATCATTTATTTCTTTATTCACTCATTTACTTGTTCATCAGCAAAGAGTTCCAAATCACCAACCTTGTGCGAATGGTCATTCCTGGTTTATTACTAATAAAAGTTTAATACTGTCTCTCACTGCCAGGGGAGATTTGCACAATGAAATGCACGGGAAGGACCTACAGCAAGTTAAAAAGAAATTCAAAACTATTTATTAGAACTGAAAGTAAGGTGTTCTCTGAATTTCTCTATCCCAGGTATGGCAGACTTTTCTGAACCATACTTTACTTTCTCTTAAAATGTGTTAATCTAATTTTCTGATGTTAATACTTTAACACTTGAAATGCTTAATCCGAACTAGAAAAAGAAAATGAATTAATGAACTAGTATAAGGGCACCTGGGTGGCTTAGTTGGTTAGGCGTCTGCCTTTAGCTTGGGTCATGATCTCAGGGTCCTAGGATCGAGCCCTACATTGGGTTTCCTGCTCAGAGGGGAGTCTACTTGTCCTTCTCCCTCTGTCTCTCCTCCATGCTCATGCTCTCTCTCTCTCTCTCTCTCTCTCTCAAATAAATAAATAAATAAAATCTTAAAAAAAAAAAAAAGAACTAGTATAGAATATACTTTCCTGGTAAGTGTTGTTTGTAAAATAAAAAATGCAATGTAATGTTTTATGCGTTAGCATTTATGAAACGTGTTTATCACAACATAATTTGTAGGAGCATAAATAATTCTGAATCATTTACTCTTTGAGTAATTTAATCATAATAGATGACATTTTATTCAATACCAAATCACAGTCACACTTTTTTTAGAAGGGGGGGGTAGAGGAGAAGGAAGAGAGAGAATCTTATGCAGGCTCCATGCTTGAGCAGAGCCTGATTCAGGACTTGATCTCATGACCCTAAGATTATGACCTGAGCCAACATCAAGAGTTGGATGCTCAACCAACTGAGCCACCCAGGCGCCCCACACAATCACACTTTCAATATTATTAAATTCCTAATATTTTATTAGTTGGGGAGAAATAATAAGCAAAGCTATATATTAAAAAGCTTATTTTTCTTCCAACCTATATCAGTAAGTTGCAATAAAGGTCTTCTTCAGTAGGTCATATGCTACGTCATTGAAGTATTAAAACATTTTCATTTTAGTTTCCAGTACAGGGTTATTGTCAAAGCTGTTAGATATCTGTATCGCTCATGAACATCATTATGAAAACGGCAACGTCTGCCACTCTCCCAGCCATGATGGCAAATGGTGTGTCCAGTTCCCCAGCTGCAACCATACTAGGGGTGGGGTAGGTGGTAATGGCATATGTGGTTTTTTTGGTCTCTCCCTCTCCCAATCTCTCTTTCACTCTCTATCCCCTCTCCGGCTTCCCTCCCCCCATCACTGAATGGTGTTAGGTTAGGTAATGCTTACTCTTTTTCTAGCACTCAGCCCCCACCATCTTTTTCGGTCTCACATTGGGGTTGTATGTTGGCCCTTGAGGGAACCTGAGTTTGAGAGCTGAGAGTTATTGCCTAACAAGACACTCCATAAGTTGTGGGGGAGTATGCAGCACAGAAGAAAAGCTATACAAGACTCTCTTCCTGTCTTTAAGGAGCCAAGAATCCATTAGTAAAAAGAAACAAATATAACTATAGAATATAAAACAGTGGTTCTCATCTTCATTCCACATAGATCTACACAATGAATGGAGCACATTTACACCAGTGTTGCTAACTTGCTATCCTGTGATTTCTCAGCAGCAGCAGAGCGAGTGCTCTTCCTCTAAATCAAAATCTGTAATTAAAATCTCAGGGTGTTGGGAAGCGAAGAAACAGAAGCAGACGTAAGCAGTTAGAAAAAGTTCCCCAAGCGATTCTTGGATGGCTCGCCTTGCTCACTGGGCTCTACTCTTCCCAAAGCCTCCCCGCATGTCCTATTAAGAATCACCAGTGCAGAAGGGGTTAAACAAAATCACACTGTGCAGAGCTGCTCCCCGAGGATAATGATACCACAGGTCCTCCCTCTTCTCAAGGGTGATATTGGCTAGAATGGTCACACAGGAATATACCCAATTACTTGAAAGGCAGAGGTAAAGCATCAGTCAGAAACCTCACGAGGTCTGCGCAGGGCCCCAGGAGCCCGGCCTTTCACTCACATTATGGCTGATCTGGTGGCTCACATTACTGGCATGGGAAAGCAGCCAAAATGGTAGTTCAACCAAATTCACCCTTCTCCTCATCCTCTTTTGGTTCCTCTGTGTCCTGGGTGATGGGCAGCTATAGATCCCTGGTGAAGACCACCAGCTCCTTCTGCAGATCACCAGCAACATGGAGTTTGGTGACAGACATGTGGGACTTGTAGTTTGTCCTAGCAGCTTTGAGTCTGTCCATGTGGGTTCAAGTTTGTCCTCATTGTATCACTGTATCATTGCTTTATGTCTGCAGCTACCTAGCTGGTCTACCATGACTACATGCCTATCGACGCATGCACACGTAGCAGATTTCCACACTACTTTACCATTAATTAGCATTTATATTCCCAGAGTTTCCTACAACTGTGTGAGGTTTAATCTAATAAAATAAATGCCTTAGTCTAAATTATTCATGGTGGTTCTGCTTTCCTACATAAATTCTGATACACACACACATACACACACACACACACATTTCCCATATAAAAGTCTTTAGTAGCTCCTCAATTCCTGTAGGACTGGCTGAAGTGTTATTACCAGAGAAGAAATCTCTCTAAAGGGAATAATTAAGGACACATAGATATTGAGGTGCTTGAAACACTTATTATCCCAATAAGAACAAATACACAACTCTTTTAACCTCACATAAATCTTGGTCCATCCTTTCTACAGCTAATAATTTTACCACTTTACCACTAATAATCTATATTCTAAAGAAAGTTTAATCATGATAGATAACTTCACAACTAATAAACTGGTCTCCTGGTTGTATCCTCTACCTCTAGCCCTCTCTGGCATTCTGTGCATATTCAAGAAATATTTACTGAATGAACTAAAGGAATGAAGCAAAATGAATGAATGCAGTTTCCACCCACTGAAACTTCAACATAATACTATTCTCTTCTGCATTATCAAGCATAGTAACTGTTTGATTTTAAATACAATAATGGAAGATAAGAATTATTATTGGAATTTTACAGTTGAAGAAACAGAGATTAAGTATCTTGCTCAGAATCACACAGCATGAGAACAGACTTGAGAATAAACTGTGTTTGCCTCACCCCAAAGCAGGGGCTTTATCTGTTCCCTCAGGCCGCCTATCAAATGAACATTCTCTTTGGTGAAGCTTTGCAGAGATAATTTATCTTGACTTCCTCACCCACCCTTCTCCCTTGAGAGTGTTCTTCCCGTGTCAGTTTTCTTACTTTTCTTAGTTTATTCTCAAACTGTTTCCTACAGACTTAGAATGCCATCTGCCTCCAGCCTTTGACTCCTGGTCCCACCAAAGTTTGCCTTGTGAGTATGACTCAGGCTGACCTGCTTCTGCTTTCCATTTTAAACCAAGCTAGGAGTTACATCAAGGGATGAAAAAATAGTCATTGGCTTTTCAGACGAGGGGCGGCTTTGGATTTCTTCTTTGATGTACAGAATATAGGACTAGATTCCCTGCAACTCCAATGCTGCTAGTCATCCTCCCAGCAGGGAGCTCAGCTTTCTTGTCCCACTTTCCTCTCCCTCCAGTTTCTTCTCCTGCTTCCCTAGTGAGTGTACTTGGGCCACTTCCCGACTTCCTGATTCTCTGTGGCTCTGACCTGGGTGCCTCCTGCCTTGTTTCCAGCACAGCCCTCAGGCTTGAACACTGGAATACTGGAACGAATTCCAGGTGGCTACAACACCAAACTTGTGTAATTCTAATGGACTATTTCACACAAAGTAAAAAAGAGAGCTTATCGTGTATAAAACTAATTTGGTTATTCAGATTAAAGGCACGGATCATTTTTTCATATGTATTTTCAAATCTCAGTAAATACAGTTTTCCTTCCAATCAGTGGCATAATAAGAATTCAAGATTTCCCAATAGTATTGCCTTCACTAGGACCCAAATCATTTCATTTTTCCTAGAGGAGAGGAAATGCTAATCCACCTCAAGAAACACTGCTTCTTAAAATGGTAAAATACAAGCATTTCATATTTTTCAGGGTTTTTTTTTTTTCTTTCTTGTATTTGAAAAGTTGTTGAATGTAAGGTAATATTTTGGCACTGATTCACTGTTAGAAAAAAAGCAGTCGGGAAACCTGACTCCCTGAAGAACACAGTGAGAATTATCCAATTTTATTGTCCTCTACAGATTCATAGAACTGTTGGTGTGAAAAAACCATGGCAATGAATCTAATTCATCCCCACACTCAATGCCTGTAGGCATATCACATACTTCCCTAGAGAGATCGAAATGTATTCTATTTTTAAAGATTTCCAAAAATCCCACAACCTCACTCAATAAATCCTTGCAATGTGCAATTACTTTCCACACCAGGAAACATTTCTTTACATCTAACTAAAATCTCTTATTCAATAGTATCTTTGTGCCCTCTGTTCCTCTTGTCCTATTTGTAGTCAAGATTAAGAATGAATGCTTACTGTACTGTCTTATTTATTGACTTTCAATCCACATGGGAATGGATAACTCATTAAAACTTTCTTGAACATTTCAGGGTCTCTTTCACTAGCAAGTTCCTGAAAACTTCAATGTCTTTTACAAGTAAGAAGCTTTTAAAAAGAATATAATATCTTATGAGATTCACAACGTTTACTGGATTAATACAAAATGCTTACTTTTACTGTCCAGCAAAAGTGCTTACCTAGGAGGATCATAGAAAATAGTTGATAGTCGACAAGGGTATGGGGTTTCAAAATTAAAATTCTAACACAAGTAAACTCTAAAAATATCAAACAAGTACTCAAATAACATTCTTGTGCTCCACAGTAAGAGATGAATGCACACTATTTTTAATTGTATTTAATTTTATCAATTTAAATTTAATGAGCCAAATGTGGCTGGTGGCTACTAGATTGTACGGTGCAGGTCTAGTAAATACACCTATACAGTTGTATATTAGAATTTTTTTTGGAAGTTATTGAATTTTAGAAAAGTGAGGATTTTCTTCCTCTCAAAGCACACCTTGTTACTACAGGAATTAATTTAAATTAAAAGTGATCAGTTTAGGGGTGCCTGGGTGGCTCAGTGGGTTAAAGCCTCTGCCTTCAGCTCGGGTCATGATCTCAGGGTCCTAAGATCGAGCCCCTTATTGGGCTTTCTGCTCAGCAGGGAGCCTGCTTCCTCCTCTCTCTCTCTCTGCCTGCCTCTCTGCCTACTTGTGATCTCTGTCTGTCAAATAAATAAATAAAAGTCTTTTAAAAAATAAAAAAAGTGATCAGTTTATTCCAAGCAAACTGGGAAGAGTCTGGTCTTTATTTTGTTATTTAGTTATTGTAATGAAATTATTTTCAAAGTTACTAGACAAAAGATGAAAATGTACAATTTTGATTATTAGGTATGACTAAAATACTTGTCTATTTATTTATTATATCTATTTATTGACTTAATTATTTTTTAAATTAATTTTGTTTTTTAGTAGGCTCTATGCCCAGCATGGAGCTGAACATGGGCCTTGAACTCAGGACCCTGAGATCAATGTCTGAATTGAGATCGAGTCAAACACTTAACCAACTGAGCCACCCAGGCACCCCGAAAATACTTCTATGTTAAACTGAAATAGAATAAATGATTCCTGGAAATAGATAAGGACATCGACGATTCAAATTTTAAATCCAGAAGCGCCTGGGTGACTCAGTCAGTTAGGAATCCAACTCTTGATTTCCACTCACGTCATGAACTTAGGATCATGGGATCAAGTCCAGCGTTGGGCTCCGTGCTGGGTGTGAAGCCTGCTTAAGATTCTCTCTCCCTCTCCCTCTGCCTGTGCTCTTCTTTCTCTCTTCCCTTCTCTAAAATAAATAAATAAACCTTAAGTCCACAAGTAAACAAGTATATTATAAACCGAATAAATGTTCTCTTGCTTGCCTACAATAAATTTATCTTTGAATCTGCAAGCAAATGATTGCTAATCCAGTAGCTAATTCAATTCTTTATTCTATTCACTTCATAAGGATACATGGTTAACAAATGCGGTTTATGCTGATTCATAAGAAACCTATGAGATAGTAGCATTAAATTATGGAAATTTTTATCTAGATTTGTTTGCATTTCTAAAACTATGTCTCAAAATAATTTAAAGATCTCTACCTTATAATTCAGAATCCTTCCCCACCACCATTTTCCCACTAAAAAGTAAAATCAGTATCATATACTGTGAAAAGGTAATATTTGCTTTAATTTACACTTGATAAAACTGATTAACATGGTTAAATACATACATACATATATACACACAAACATTATATATGTGCACTCTAAAATTTTTTCATTATCACATTCAATTTATACCATCTATTTATTTATCTATCTATCTATGTATTTTTTCCACTAGTCTAATTACCTAATTTTTGGTCACCTTATAATTGAACTACTTAACAGATTTATAACTCTTCCCTCTAACCTTGCCCTTTCCCAATAAGATACCAAATAACTAGTTCCACTACATCTCTTGTAACACCACCCTCTAACCTACAGCATTTCTGGAACATTTTCACATTTTTGTCACCTGAATATTAGGACATAAAATCAAGTCTGTTCATTCTCCCATCATTCACAATTTTAAGCATTTGTCAATTCCTCATTAACAAAGTTTTACCATTACAGGTCAACCTTTTTACATGTTCTGTTCTGGACTGCCTTATTTTCTCCACATTTTTCTCAGCTTGCAACATCATATTAGTATTCTCATCAGTGCATATCCATCATTTTCTTCCAGTCCCTGCTGAAAACCATGCTCATCATTTGCTAATCCATCATTCGCTATTCTCTTCTTTAATCTTTTGCTAAGCAATCCTACTTTATAGTTCCCTTATCTCAAATCTCATAGCAATAAGCCACATATTCATAGAGGCATACACTTTATTATTTTATGGAACACTCAGGACATTCACATTCACACACACACACACACACACCCACACACACACATTATGTCTTCCTGTCTAAAAGCTATGATTCTGGGATAGTCTACAGATTCCACTATAAAGTCTTATTTCCAAAATGTTTCATTTTTGCTTGATGAATTAATAAAATAACCATATTTTATCTAAACTGAATTTTTAAAGTGATTAAAAAGTTTGAAGTCTAATGACTTCAATAAAAATCAGAATGAAAAACAATAAAATATGACTCATCATGTTTCACTCATTCTTCAACCATCAATGCTACCTGAAATTAATTTGGCGAAGTAATTCTAATTTACATTAAATGCAGCTATGTAATATGTATGGTTTCTTTTTTTTTTTTTAAGATTCTTAAAATTTATTTATTTGACAGACGAAGATCACAAATAGGCAGAGAGCAGGCAGAGAGAGAGGAAGAGAAGCAGACTTCCCGCTGAGCAGAGAGCCCAATGTGGGGCTTCATCCCAGGACTCTGGGATCATGCCCCAGTACCCTGGGATCATGACCCGAGCCAAAGGCAGAGGCTGTAACCCACTGAGCCACCCAGGCGCCCTGAGCCACCCAGGCGCCCCATATGAATGGTTTCTAAGAACACTAACGTGTTTTACAAAAGAATTTTTGCTGCTTTTATCAGGCTGTCATGAAAATGGAAAATCAGATTACAGAGAAAAATTCCTATTTCCTTCATGTAGCATGGAAACAAAAGTCATTTACACTTTCATAAAGGCAACTTTTATTATACTAATTAAATTTCTTTTTGTTTCTCAGTTAACCATTTTCCAGATTAACTACTTTTAACTTTGATTTCTTTTTTTTTTAATTGAATATAACTTTGATTTCTAGTGGGAATATTGCCATCAGAAAAAAGTATGGCAAATTAACTAGAATGAATAACCAAAAAAGAAAAAAAAAAATTCAAAGTCTGCCTCATTCAGTAGAGGATGGTAAAATCTAAGAGCCAATAATTTAAAATAAAACAGCTTAAGAGAATGGCAAAATTTTCTATATCCAAAAATATAAATCAGGTATTTCACTGAAAGTTCAGGAAAAAAACTGATTGAAAGTTCTTGTTTTCTTTTTTTAAATGTACTTTGAAGTCACTAGTATAAATTTTCCCCAGTGCCTAAGGAACTGAGCAAGATCTCACAAGGAAACCTTAACCTTACAATTAAAGTTATCCTGAACTGAAATAATCAGACTCCTCAGGGCTAGACACACAATAAGAATTAGTGCAGGTAACCTTTAATTTAACTTTGTTGTGAATGTCTGTAATACAGGCACTATGTGGGAATCTATGAGATGACACTCAACATCAGGGAAATCAATCTTTTTTTTCCTTCAATTGATCTAACATTTCTACTCTGATCTACAGTGTGTCCCTTACATGTTTTCCCTGGAAATCTACTTGTAACAATGCCTAGAAGTACTACCGGCATAGGTTGGCAGGTTCCAGAAAGTGTCTTCTTGCAATGTTAGGGTCAAAGTCCATGTGAGAGAATCGTTCTGCATTCCACTCAGTCTTCAATGTACCATCAGGGTTACAACTTGCATGTTAAACACGAAAACTTAAGCGTTTGTTTTATCACAGTGTTGCCAAGAGTTGTTTAACATTTTAGAAAAGTCGAGCAACAGCACTCATTCTGTTTATGACACCAATCTAGCACACAGCTGTCAGTCTGCTTCACCGCTCCTGTGTTGTGGTGATATTCCACATATTACTGGAGACATCATTTACCCCATTATTCCATATACAGTGTATACAGTGTATACAGTGTATACATATACAGTCTATATTCTGTATTCAGCCAATTACCTCATTTTAAATCTGCCCTAAACATTTACATATTCCTTAATTTTTCTATGTTATGACTAATAAAGCATTAGGGTTTTATAGGTAGGCTATATAGGTAGGTTAATTATATTGTCTATGAATTTCATTTCAGATTACTAAAGGGCTTTTTGTCTAATAGGGGTTCTGAGCCAACTGTGATAATCTTTCTCACCAAACATTCAACATCCTTTGTAGTTGGGAAAGGCCAGGGCTGAAGAAACCTACAAAGAAGTCCTCTGGTGGTCTTGGGAAAAAAATGTGTGCTTATTGTTTATTCTAAAAGGGAAAAGACTAAGAGGAGAGCTTGTTAAAAGCTCACTTTTCCATCCTCATGCTTTCAATGAGAACACGACGTTTATTATAGTCATTTTGTGACAATGAGGTAACAGGCTTGGAATAAAAGGTACATGCCACTGAACCAATGGAACACCTTGAACTATTCTCTCAATCTTTAATATATGGGGTAGGGGAGTTTACATGGTTTGAGTGTCTATTATTTGGATTTTAGGAAGCCTAAGTGAGATGCATGAGTACAAAACTGAATTTAGTATCTTACCTTCAACCTGCTATCATTCACTGTTTCATGACACAATTTTCCCAACTGTTAACCTTCAAGTCACTTCTATCACTATTCATCCCCCTCAGACATCTACTCAATCTTAAATACTGTTGATCTGACCTCATAAATATGTAGAAATCCATTTGTATTTCTCAATGTCCACTTTAAACATCTTAAGCTAAATGATCATACTGTTCTATCTGTACTTTCTTCTGACTGCCCTGAGTCTCTCTCATATTCTACCACATTCTTTACCCATAAGAGACTTCCTTTTTTAAAATAAAAAAAGTAATCATATTAATTCTATCAGGAAAAAAGGCTTCCTCTTGCTGCAGAACTAATTCCAAAATCTTTAATCAGGTACATAACATTAACCCTATGATGTGTACATGAGCCATGCTGTTCTCCTTGACTGAAAAATTCTTCTCCCCACCACCAAGCCCACTCCACACAAACTCTTCATCACTAATTCATAGTCACTTTTAGGTAAAATCAGTTTAGGCCACCACTTCCACAGAAAAGCCCTTTCTAACCCACATATTCAGCTAGCCCGGAGTTACTCACTCTCACTGAACACTGATTTTCCCTCAAAATTTGTTTTTGTAGTTCTTAATTTAGCGTTGGCTCCTCCACTAAACTAAGCAACATGAGGGCAATTGATGTGACATATTTATCTCTGCAGTCCTAGTTTCCTGCAGAGCCTCTGTCTTATTTTTTTTTAAAGATTTTATTTATTATTTAACAGAGAGAGATTATAAGTAGGCAGAGAGGCAGGCAGAGAGAGAGAGGAGGAAGCAGGCTCCCTGCTGAGCAGAGAGCCTGATGCGGGACTCGATCCCAGGACCCTGAGATCATGACCTGAGCCGAAGGCAGCGGCTTAACCCACTGAGCCACCCAGGCGCCCGAGCCTCTGTCTTAGACTAAGTGATCAAATGATACTGCTAGAATGAATGTAAAGAATGAACTATGTAATCCCTCTTGTTCCAACTCAAGACAAAGCAAACAATTTTCTTAGGATTAAACGCTGGCTCTCTTCCTAGATCTTCCTCAGGGAAGAAATGAAGGAGGTACATCAAACAAAGAATGTGGTCCTCTTAAAAACTGTATTTGCCAATATAAATTAATTACTCTGATCTACACACTGGCCTCATATAATTGTGATTAGTATGAGATAGAAGTACTCTTGATACTCTGACAAAAATCAAGATTCATTACAAAGCTGAGGGCTATTCCCTGGAAGACAGTAAATTTATCCAAGTAAAGCTATCTTGTGAGGTCCTACTGGTATGGTCTTCCCAGAGGACTATTAGCCAAAAGTAAATTTAAATCTTGGACTCTCACTGTGGTAAAGACAAAAATACCCAAGTATAAATAGATACAAGCTTTCGGCAACCCATACCTTCTATTGCTCAGCTTGGTGCCAAGGACTCTTGTGCTGATTTAGGAATTTAATGTAGAGAAAAATCAGAAGAAGCCATAAGAGGCCAAACTGATTTACACAAGAATGAATCACGTGCCATACAAAAAGAAGGATAAGAATGTGGGATAAGGGGGTCAAACTGAAATGACAAAGGCCTAGAGCTGTAATTTGAAAAACAGACTGAGGAGAAAGTAAGCTAGCATGGAGGTGAACTGTCTAGATGAATCTGACTCTGGAGAGAGAGGTAGGAAAAGGATTTCTTAGGAAGTTTGCATCATGGTGTGTGGTATATAATTCCAATCCCACTACACACCAAAAGCACGGAGTAAAACCTTATAGGAAGTAACCAGAGTTAGTTTTACATTTTACTTTAAGGGAGAGTCTATCATACCCTAGGGAAAAAATGTAGGATTACAAAGTTTGTCCAATAAATTTAGTGAAATGTCTTTAGAAACTAGAAAATTCTAGCAAACTTCAGGTAGCCACAATAAATTCTCCTTTAAAGGACCATGTAAAATAACGATTAGAGTGGAAATAAATGAAACAGAGACTAAAAAGACAGTATTAGAGATTAATGAAAGTAAAAGCTTTTTAATTTTTTTTGAAAAGATAGACAAAATAAGCAAACCTTTAGCTAAACTTACCAAGAAAAAAAAGTGAGAGAAGGTGCAAAGAAATAAAATTAGAAGTGAAAGAGGAGATACTACAAATGATATCGCACAAATACAAAAGATCATAAGAGAATATTGTGAACAATTACACACCAAAATTTTAGAGTCCTAGAAGCAGCAGATAGATTCCTAGAAACATACAGCTTTATAAGGCTTAATCATGAAGAAATAGAAAATCTGAAGAGATCAATGAGGAGTAAAGGGACCAAGAATATACAAAGAAAAAAGTCTAGTCCATTCAATAAATGATGATGGGAAAGCCGGAAAGCTACCTAAAAGAGAATGAAACTGGACTCCATGTTACACCACACATAAATATCAACTCAAAGGCATGAACATAAAGCTCAACCTGAACATAGGACCTGAAAATTATAAAACTAGAAGAAAACATAGGGAGGAAGCTACTTGACACTGGTTTTGGCAATGATTTTTCCCATTTGACACTAAGAGGAAAGGCAACAAGAGCAAAAATCATTAAGTGGGATTATATGAAACCAAAAAGCCTCTATTTTTAAAAAATATATTTTGTTTATTTATTTGTCAGAGAGAGAGAGACTGAGCAAGCAGGGGGGAGTGGCAGGCAGAAGGAGAAGGAGGCTCCTTGCTAAGCAAGGAGCCTAATGTAGGACTTGATCCCAAGATTCTGGGATCAAGACCTGAGCAGAAGGCAGACGTTTAACTGACTGAACCACTCAGGTGTCCTGAAACTAAAAAGCTTCTAAACAGTGAAGGAAACCACCAATAAATGAAAAGATAACCTATGGCATGTTAAGATATATTTGCAAATCACATATTCAGTAAGTGGTTAATATCCACATTTTATAAAGAACTCACATAACTCAAAGCAAAAAAAAAAAAAATCAAAAAACCAAATAACACAATTAAAGTATGAGAATAGGATCTTAATAGACTTTTTTGTGAATAACTACAAATGGCCAACAGGAACCTAAAAAGATGCTCAACATCAGTAATCATTAGGGAACTGCAAATCAAACCTGAGGTGAGGTATCACATCACAACTGTTAGGATGTCTGTTATTAAAAAGACAAGAGATAACACATACTGGTGAGGATATAGAAAAGGGAACCCTTATACACTACTGGTGAGAATATAAACTCACACTGCCACTATGTAAAATAGTGCAGAGGTTCCTCAAGAAGTTAAAAATAGCACTACCATAAGATCCAAAATCCTACTTCTGGGTATAGTTCCAAAGGATATTAAATCACTATTTTCAAGAGGTACACTACTCACCTATTCATAGCAGCAGTATTCACAGTAGCCAAGGCATGGCAACAACCTAAGTGTCACTTGACATATGAAAGGATAAAGAAAATGTGATATATATTGATGTACACATACACAAAAGAATATTATTCGGCCTTAAAAAAGAAGGAAATCCTACCATTAGCCACAACATGGATGAATCTGGAGGCTATTATGCTAAGTGAAATAACCCAGACAAAGACAAATGCTGCACCATATCACTTATATGTGGAATCTAAAATAAAATAATAATAATAAGTTGAACTCCTAGAAACAGAGAGTAGAAATGTGGTTGCCAGGGGCTGCGCGGTGGAGGAAATAGGGAAAGTTTGGTAAAATGATACAAGTATTCAGTTATAAAATGAAGATATATTTGCAAATCACATATTCAGTTAATACCCACATTGAAGATCTGAGGATCTAATGTCTAACATGATGACTACAATTGGTAACACTGGATTGTATAATTGAAATTTGCTAAGACAGAACTTGAATATTTGCATAAAAATAATAGTAGGGGAAAATATGTGAGGTGATGGATTTGTTAACTCAATGGGGAGAAATCCTATCACAATGCATATATGTACATCAAATCATCAAGTTGTACACTTTACATATAATTTTTTTCAATCATACCATAGGGATGCTAGAAAAACAAATAAGTCCTGAAAAAATGGGCAATATAAAAAATTTTATTTCTAAAAAAATGTTAATGAATTCAGGCATGCAATAAAGACCTACACAAAAAAGCACTTTGCCATGGGTAGTCATTGGCAGATTTTCCAAAAAATAACCTAGAATATTTAATATCAAATATATCTGTGTTTGACCCTGAAACCTCTTACCTAAAATAATTATTTTGTAATATAACAGCTTTCAAAGAGGAACAAAGGTATTTTATTGCACTATCAAATATGAATATTTATATTTCATTTGGGAAGAGTATTTAAAAAGAACCATTTACTGAATGCTGTTAACCCCACTCAGAGGCACAAATCCCAGTTCCTTAACAAACACTCAGGAGCGCAAACGCTGGTGCCCAATGTTTTTAGGTGGTTTTTTTTTTTTTTTTTTTTAAGATTTTATTTATTTGACAGAGAGAGATCACAAGTAGGCAGAGAGGCAGGCAGAGAGAGAGGAAGGGAAGCAGACTGATGTGGGGCTCGATCCCAGGACCCTGGGATCATGACCTGAGCTGAAGGCAGAAGCTTAACCCATTAAGCCACCCAGGCGCCCCGCTTTTAGGTGTTTTTTCTAGGCTAAGAAGTCAGTCAATGTTACCCCTCGCAACAAAATCTATGTGCTCCACAACCAAAGAATAAAGCATACTTTCTGAGTGATTCATTGATTAATTGCAAATGTGCATTTCTAGAAGTAGAAATTTGATAAAACTTCAAGCTACAAGGAAAGGATAAAAACAGTGTCACAGCTGGAATCTATTGAAATGAAGGGACGGATTTTAGGAGGCTGTCATATGTCTGTGCTGAAAAAGTGTCAAAGAAGGAATTCAGTGGAAATACTGCTGTAGTCAGTGTCTGTAGGAGACACAAGTAGTAAAACACAATTTCTGTCCCACGGAGGCATAAAACCTAGTCAGAGATGAAATGTGTGGCCATATAATCAAGACAGTAAACTAAATGACTCATTAGAGTAGTGATAACAGTTAAGCAACAGAAGCCCTACAAAGCCCCAGAATTTGGTCTTCACATTCCCCAACATCTACAAGACTGCCTGGCACATGACAGGTACTCAATCGACACTTGTTGAATCAGCAAGAGTAGAAGGGAGAACTGTGTATGTATGTGTTAATATGAATGTGCCTGTGAAATTATTTATAATTATAAACTCTAACAGCTGGAATGGCTTACAGCAACATGACAGTGAAGGGCACTTTCAATTCCCTGAAGTATGGGGACAGACCAACATGGGGATTAGGAAAGCGGCCTCTTACCTGCCTTGGGGTTTTGTAGAATAGTTTTCATATTTTCCTGTTTAAGAGTTCACAGCTCTGGGGTGCCTGGGTGGCTCAGTGGGTTAAAGCCTCTGCCTTTGGCTCAGGTCATGATCCCAGGATTCTGGGATCAAGCCCCACATTGGGCTCTCTGCTCAGTGGGGAGCCTGCTTCCTTCTCTCTCTCTCTGCCTGTCTCTCTGCCTACATGTGATCTCTATCTGTCAAGTAAATAAATAAAATCTTTAAAAAAATAAAAAAATAAAAAAGAGTTCACAGTTCCTTTGTACAGCGAAAAAGTCCTTAGTTTTGCAGCTGTAGTTCAGTGTTCAAATGCTAGCTAGACCTGCCCCCTACCAAGCTGGCAGTGCGTGAAAATGGCTTACCCCTCCAAGCCTGTTTCATTCTCTGCAAAATGGAGATAATATCTAATCTGTAGCATTATAATGAATAATAACTGAGCATCAGATGACAGCAGATTACTTGTCATATGGTTTACATTCAACGGATATTAGTTCCCTTTCCATTTCACTAGTGCTTATTAATAGCAGCCTAATTCCACATTTAAAACTATTAATCTAGTCTCGACCACCTGCTAGTTTTGTGGCTGTGGGGAAAGAGTTAAGCTGTCTGATCCTCAGTTTCCCCATGTATAAAATGGGAATCAAATGGAATACTCACCCACAGGTATCACAAAAGTATCAAACAGCCTTTCAAACCTTCTAATTTTATTTGAACTTGTTGGGATTTTTGAAAATTTGTTTTTTCTCAGTATTTATCATTTCTGTATCTCCTGTTGAATGGCTTTCATTATTAATTTTTTATTCCTCATTAACTATGGGGCAAATTCTATAAATGAGGTGAATATAATTAAAAAAAAAATAACAACCAGTTGAAAGGCCTCAACCTTCAGCTCAGATCACAATCTCAGGATCCTGGGATTGAGGCCCAAATCAGGCTCTGTGCTCATGGGGGGAGTCTGTCTCCTCTTCTCCCTCTGTTCCTCTCCCCAGCTTGTGCACTGTCTCTCTCTCTCTCTCTCAAGTAGATAAATAAAATCTTTTTTTTTTTTTAAAGAAAATGAGTTCTTATTACTGAAGAATATAGCCAGAGAAAGAACCAGATAAAGCAAAAACATATGGTATCTTACCCTCTGGACCTAGCACAGGAGGATTTATATTGCAAGCACTGGAATAACAAACTGAAGGGAAAAGAAAACTTTCCAACGTCTCCACTAACAAAGTAAGAATTAATTTTATGTATTTATTTATTTTTATTTTTATTTTTCTAGTTTCACATTTTATTTAAATTCTATTAGTTAACATATATAGTATATTAGTTTCAGGTGTAGAATTTAGTGATTCATCCCTTACAGACAATACCCAGTGCTCAACACAAGTGCCTGCCTTAACACCCATCACCTATTTATCCCACCCCCCATCCACCTCCCTCCAGGAAACCCTCAGTTCATTCTTTGCAGTTAAGTTGCTGTTTTATATTTGGCTCTCTCTTTTCTTTTTTCCCTATGTTCATTAGTCTTGTTTCTTAAATTCCACATATAAGTGAATTCATGTGGTACCTGTCTTTCTCTGTCTGACTGACTTATATCACTTAACATAATACTCTCTCCCTCCATTCACGTTGTTGCACATAGCGAGATTTCATTCTTTTTGATGGCCCAATAACATTCCTGTGTGAGTGTGTGTATGTGTAAAATTTTCAAGTCTTCCTTGCTGATCTGCATTCTTTTTAGTTCTTTTTGTTGTCTGATTGCTGTGGCTAGGCCTTCCAGTACTATGTTAAATAATAATGGCAAAAGCGGACAACTCTGTCCTATTCCTGAGAAGGACAACTCTGTCCTATTCCTGTCCTCCTGAGAAAATCCTCTCAGGTTTTCCCCCACTGAAGACGAGATTGACTGGGGGTCTCTCGTATCTGGCCTTTAGGATGTTAAGGTATGTTCCCTCTACTCCTACACTGTTGAGGGTTTTCATCAAGAACGGATGTTGTACCTCGTCGAATGCTTTCTCTGCAGCTATTGAGAGGATCATGAGGCTCTTATCCTTTCTTTTACAGTGTGGTGTATCATGTTAATTGATTTGTGAATATTAAACCATCCTTCCGACCCAGAATAAACCTAATTTTACCACAAAGAATGGTTCTTTTAGTACACTGTTCAATTCAATTTGCTAGTATTTTGTTGAGAATTTTTCACCCATATTCATTAGGGATATTGGCCTGTAATTCTCTTTTTTAGGGGGAGTCTTTGTCTTGACTCAAGGTCTTGATGGCCTCAAAGAATAAGTTTGGAAGTTTTCCTTCCACTCCTATTTTTTTGGAACACTTTGAAAAAAATCGATATTAACTCTTCTTTAAAAGTTTGGTAGGATTTTCCTGGGAAGCCTCTGACCCTGGACTTTCCTTTGCTAGGAGGTCTTTGATTATTGATTCCATTTCTTTGCTGGTTATGGGTCTGTTCAAGTGTTCTATCTCTTCCTGTTTCAGTCTTAGTTGTTTATGTAAGTTTCTGGAATTTATCCATTTCTTCCAGATTACCCAATTTTTTGAAATATAATTTTTTATAATACTCTTTTATAATTGTTTGTATTTCTATGGTGTTGGTTGTGATCTCTCCTCTTTCATTATGGTTTGGTTTATTTGGGTCTTCTATTTTTTTTCTTTTTGATAAGTCTGGCTAAGGATTTATTAGTTTTATTAATACTTTCTAAGAACCAGCTCCTGGTTCATTGATCTGTTCTACTGTTTTGTTGTTGTTGTTGTATCTATATCATTTATTTCCTTTTTTAAAAAGATTTTATATATTTATTTATTTATTTTAGAGAAACAGTATGGTGAGGTGCAGAGGGAAGGGGCAGAGGAGGAGAGACGGGGACAAGCAGACTCTGCACTGAATATGGAACCTGATGTGGGCTTGTCCATTGCTGTAAATGAGGTGTTAAAATCCCCTATTGTCATTTCATTATTCTCAATGAGTTCCATTATTTTCCTTACTAATTGTTTTCTATATTTGGGTGCTCCCAAATTTGGAGCATTAATATTTTCATTTGTTCGATCTTATTGGTAGACCCTTTAATTTGATGTAGTGTTCTTCATCTCTTGTTACAGTCTTTGGTTTAAAATCTAGTTTGTCTGTTATAAGTATTGCTACTCTGGCTTTCTTTTGATATCCATCTGCATGATAAGTATTTCTCCATCTTTCACTTTCAATCTACAGGTGTCCTTAGGTCTAAAATGAGTCTTTTCTTTTGTAGGCAGCTTATAGATGGGTCTTTTTTTTTTTTTTTTTTAATCTATTCTGACATCCTACATCTTTTGAATGAAGCATTTCGTCCATTTACATTCACAGTGACTATTGATAGATATGGGTTTATGCCATTTTATTACTTGTTTTGTCATTGTTCCTGGAGACTTTCCCCGTTCCCTTCCAGTCTTTGTTGCTTTTGGTTGTTCTTTTACACTCAAGTTAACAATTAAATTTACAAGTTTGAGTGAAGAAAACTTTCTTAATTGGAGATTCTCCAAATCAACTTGCTTTGTTCTTCCTCTCTACTGTAGAGTAAGAGTCAGAATTACACATATATATGTCCATATAATAATTAACAATTATTGTATGCTGTGAAATTAAGTTCTCTAGGTCACCTTGCAAACTCTCACTTCCATCCCATTCAGTCTGTATGAACTTTAACTATTTTTCTTAAACTGAGAATATAACCAATGTATTTAAAGATTCCAAAAGAGTTATTAATATGAATGTATAAGCAAAATATTTATTTTGAGATACTCTACAATAGCAAGTACTTTATATACGTGCTAATAAATTCAAGGAGCAACCATATTATATACTACTGGTAGACAACTAAAAAAAAAAAAAAGAAGAAGAAGAAATAAAAATTACTAATCTTGAGGAAACAAAGGAGGCCAAATGAGAAAATACTGTCAAGGGAAGGATTTCAGATTAATAATAGGAGAGCTTATTAAACAGAGAGAACAGTCCAAAGATGAAATGGGCTATATTCAAGAGTAGCTCAGTGGCCACATTCCAGGGATACTGTAGAGGCCAGCATTGTACTAGAAGGAAATTCAAGTCACCTCTGAGAGATGGAAAAGTCCCTTTATACCATAGAGTCTTTAAAGCTAAGTGCAAATAATAGAGTCAACCTCCTTTTAAAATGGATACTCAAATACAAAATTCACATTAAGAAATAGCTTGAGGAAAAGGACATGTGAATATAAGAACCCAACATGATGATTACTTTTAGAAAAGGAATATGGGAAAATGAATTCAGATTTTAAGTTTCCTCTTAGTTATTGTTCAGTTTAGGATATTCTAAATGAATCTACTTTATCAGATTCAAGGTGACAGAAGATTATTACTCAGCGCTGGGTTTTAACTGGCTATCATTAATAAATACCTTACTTTAACATAATATTGTAAGATATTTAAAGCTTAAAAGAGGAGTAATCCAGACCAAGCAGAAGAGGATAAATTATCATTATCTTTTGGATAGTTTGTTTTGCAAAAACCCAAACCAGAACACAATCTCCCAACCCACCCTCAACCCTTGACAAATCCTGTACTCATTACAAGGGGGGTCGCAGGTCCTTGGAGTCTCGGGTCATTTTCTACTTCAAAATAACTCCATTTTGCCACTGAACAAAGAGAGCTGAAAAAGCTCTTCTGAGCAGAGAAAATAAGTCTTCTATTGATCCTTCTCCTTCACATACTGCTCCAAATCCTCCCTTCTAATTACAGCATTTTAGTCCCCACAAAGCTACTTGCCCCTAATTATTCTTAGCCATTTTCCCACTGGAGAGTTGTATTTGTGTTTTGCTTATTTAGCAATATTGTCACAATAATAATGAAAGGGGCCACTTGTCATTGTGAATGGTGCAGCACACTGATTAATTTGCCTTTCTTAAGTTTACTGGTGCCCTGATTCTAAAGCACTGTACCCATGATATCCTTTTATTTGCTTACCTACTTACTTACTTATTGGCTTATTTATTTCATCTTCTGGGGATCCCCAGGAAGAACAGTATAGTATTGAGTGAGCCAGAGACAATATAAATATAGATTTCAAAAGCACATTATAAAACCAAGAAAAAAGTAAATATAAAACTTGAATTTCATAAACACATATTAGGAAACAATTTTGACATTTTACAAGAAACCTTACAAAACAGCACTCAACCACAACTGTTTCTGCAATAGTTTTGCAGTATAGCCAATGATGATTAAAGTTGGCATTTGAGGACTGATTTGTATTCTAGATCACTGTGAATCATTTGACTGGAGGAGATATTTGGGGGTGAGGGATATATGGGAGTAATGAAGTTGTAGGGCTAGCCAACCGTAGTAGACATCATCATACACAGGGCTGCACAACGGCTTTTGAAAAACCTTCTAGTGTTTAAAGAAATTTTCAAAATATGATTTTCACTACTCTAATTCAGAAGCCCAAACTGAAATTTCTAGATTCCCCTGCAGTTGGGAGGCAAGCAAGTGATCCAGGCTCCAGAAATCAAATGCAGGAATTAAGAGACACATGCATTCAAACAGGAATAAGGTGAAAAAGGAGCTTCAATGTCTGTGGGAGGGTTGGGGGTTCTGCAGGGGAGTCTGATTACTCCTGCTGACAGCTTTGGAAGTAATAATGACCCAAATGATGCAAATCAAATTCTTGGTTCAGAACTAACCTCATTCAGACAGTAGGCACCCCTCCCTCTTATTGCATAATAGCCTCTGGACTAATGCTCTTATGACCAGTCTTGTGGCATGCTTCTAAGCTTATCTCCTAAGGACCCAGACTCCACTCTGGTTTTCCCATCAATTTTCTCAAGCTCACCAATCTTGTGAGCTACCAAATACCTTACAGAAATCACCTTTGATATTTAGAGTCTACAACTTTTTGACTGCAATTAAGAACAATGATATTGATTGGAGATGAGACTGAGTTGGGAGAGAAAATATCAAGTCAGACTCCAGACTCTGAAGGTCAGGTAACTAGACATGATTGATCTGCCACCAAAAGTGTCCATTCCTCTTTGGGAAGGTATCGCAGCAGAAGATTTAGGGGACTTTTGGTACCCAAAATGAAGTCAGGGACTGATGTGGGTGTGGATCTCAGCTATTTTGTTCATTTTCTTAAACTGCAATATGCAATGTTATTGTGAGCACTGGATATAATCTATGTGAGTGATTAGCATAGTTCTCGGTACAGGTTGTGCTTATACAGACCAGAAAGGGACAACAGTATAGTTCGAAGTAAATCACCTAATTTGTGGACCTAACCCCAGACAGAAGCAGGTGCTAAGTATTAAATAGAGTCCCTGGAATCCTAACCAAATAATGTGTCTTGGGCCCTGTTTCTAGTTGTACATATAGTTTGAAAATATGATCAAACTTAGGTAAGAGGGCAAACCCAAGAGAAGTCAGGAAATACAGTCTCTGAATGTATTGCTTCTTGGACTGGGGAGTCCCTAGGTACTCATCTCAGACAGATATCAAGGCATAAAGCAGCAAATCTAAACCAATGGTGTTAGCCTGCTCTGTCCAGCCCAGCCTGTGCCAGTGTTGGCTGAAAACTTGGGCAGGATTTAACCTGTAGGTGAGCACAACTCTAACCACAGCTGAGTGGGTCAGAACTGTCATAACTTTGCACTTATCTTAATTTACACACACACACACACACACACACACACCTCTCAAACCTTTAACCACAACTTTCTGTCATTCACCTAGAACCTGTAAACAAGTGTGTTCTCAATACAATAAATATTTGTAGGACTGGATAAAATGTTTAAATTGAATACCTCTGAGAAGCTCCTGGAACATGGTTTTCTTGTTACTCTGAACTCCAGAAATATGTTCAACGTCAACAAAGCATCAACAGTTCCTGGTAGTTTCATTGCCTGCTGTTGTGCAATCATTTGATCAGTTCTACCCAGACTACTATGTACATTAAGTGGACAACTCATTGGGTAGATTAACAGTTTTGTAAAGTTATACTCATGGAAATCTGGCTGCAAAATGGCCTGGGAAGAATGGATGTCAGTGGGATATGCAATAAGTTCTTCCAAGATGAATTGAAATGAGCAACAGTAAACAAAGGATATAGGAAATAGATGCATGCAAGACAATTTCAAGTTCAGTCATAGCTTCAAAGGTAGACTCCATCTCTGGAAAAGCCAGCCTTTAACAAGATGGCCTGGCACAGAGATACCAAATGGAGAGTTCTTTATTCAGAAGTACTTTACCCAATAGGGCCCAAGAGGCAAATCGGTAAACACTAACCCTCTGCAGAGAAGCTAGAGTTGTCAATTCCAAACAAAGCTAAGCAGCACAAATGATTAAAGGACTAAGATATTCAGATGCAGTTTATGCATACTTTTCTGCTCAGACAACAGCCAATAGAGAACTATGCTTTTGCTGTGATTAGGACTAAGGTGAACCCATAGATTAAAAAGTAGTTTTGGAGAAAAGAAGAAGGATGAGTTAGATCAAAAGTAAATAGAAACAGATTCCAATTAATCAACAAGGGACAAGATATTCTACTTTAGAGAGGACAGATTAGGATGGCTGCTCTGAAGCTCAGAATCAAAGATAAGGCAGAGTAGACAGAAAGAGAAGTCACTAATGGTTAGGGGAGAAAGGACAAACCTTAAAGATTAAAGATACCACAGAACTGATGGGGTGTCAGAGAATGGCAGAGTCTAGAATCTGCACAAAAAGATGAAAAGATGGAAAAGAAATGCATAGGACAGCAAAGCAAAGAAGTCAAGAGCTTGGAGTTCTTAATAAGAATAACAGAGAGGGGCTAAAAAGTACTGTGGTAGTAACCATGTTCATTTCATAAAGATAGTTCATAAATGTCAATTTCATAAATTCACTTCCCTATTATTATAATTTCTGTTTGTGTGAACAGTCTTAAGTATTCTTACATGTTTACTTACAAGCTATCGGCTATATTTTCAAGTTTCCAACAAAATCACTATTTTGGCTTAAAAATTCCAAGCCTGGAAAGAACATTAGAAATTGTCATTTATCAGTTTCCCCTACAACAAGAATAACCATTCATTCATTTACATAATACATATTCATTAAATCTCTACTATAATATGATGACATGTAAACATTTACAATAAAATGATACAAAATAATAATTTACAATATAAAAATCAACAAAGTAATAAAGTTTGTTTGAAAAAGGCCAGTTTAGGGGCGCTTAGGTGGCTCAGTCATTTGAGTGTCTGACTCTTGGTTTCAGCTCCGCTCACCATCTCAGGTTCCTGAGATTAATAAACTCCTCATGCCTCTGGCTCCTTGCTCACTGGGGAATCTGCTGCCCTCCTTTTCCCTCTGCACAACCCAACCTCCATCCCCATCTTGTGTTCTCTCTCTCTCCCTGAAAATAAGTAAATAATTAAATCTTTAAAAATACATAAATAAATGATAAAATAAAAAAAAAAGTCAGCTTGTCAGTTAATCACTGACACCATTAACTGAAACATCTGAGGCTGCAAAATCATCTGAACTTGACAGATGTAGTCGGTTTCTGGAAGTCAATTTGTTTGTTTGTTTGTTTGTTTGTTTCTTTTTTTTTTTTTTAAATTAAGCGATGTGGTATTTATTACTCAAACATCCACTGAATACTCGTGGAGGCAGGCACCTCACCAGGGCTGTGGCTCCAAAGAAAGATACAATAGAGCACTTGCCTTTAATAAACTCCAGTCCAGGATGGAAACAGCCAGATGATCAGGCCATTGCATTCAAAGTAATCATGGACAAGTGAAATAGAGTTAGAAATGCACAGAAGCTACAATGGTAGGCCTAAACAGGAAAAAATTAATTCAGGTTGGAAGGTTGAGGGATTCACAAGGGGAAAGGCAGGTAGAGAAGTAAAGTAGTAAAAGGTAATTTGAAAATCTGCTCCTAGTGCATAGTGTCTGAATATTGCCATAGCCTGCATCATAATTATAATTATTAGGTTCATGTCTGTCAAACTCTCTAGCTTCTGTAAAGCTCTCCAAAACTGGGATGAGTGAATGAACATGCTTCAATATTCTGGAATATGGCAGGAGGACAGACAGGAGGAACTGAGAAGAGACGGAGATGCTTTAAAAGGGAATTTTTGTCACATTCGAAAACACTGTACACTACTTTGAATGTGGTATCATTTCACCAACTAAGTTCATTAAATACTTACAGGAAAAGGCTCACATAGCCAAAGATAATATTGAGTAAATACAAAGTGTGCATAGATTGGTCAAAAGAGACTCAGATAGACATCTGTTAGCAGAGAAATTACGATGGCATTTTATCTCACTTTTGTGATGACAGTTTTCTAAACTCTCTTTGTGAGAAGAGGTTAATATTTCCTAAAGACTACAAGTACCACTGATCTAATAGGCTCCAGGGGCATCTTCCTGAGAAAGCTCTAGTTGGTGGCAGTCATCAGTCCAGTAGCCCCCATAAGCATATTCCCAAATAATCTGTCTCCCAAACAATTTTAATAGAAAAATAATGAGGCAAGTGTTACAGCGGTTAACTACAAGCAGGTTGGTGCCAAAATCTTACACACTCCCCCCCTGAGCCACTAACTCATTTGCCACTGCCTGGCTCCTGAAAGTATGTTAAGTCGACTATCCTACTTTATTTTTTTTTTAAGATTTTATTTATTTATTCGATGGAGAATGCACAAGCAGGGGGAGAAGCAGATGGAAAGGGAGAAGGAGAAGCAGACTCCCCGCTGAGCAAGAAGCCTGATGCAGGACTGAATACCAGGACCCTTGGATCATGACCTGAGCCGAAGACAGCCGCCGAAAGACAGAGCCACCCAGGTGCCCCACACTTAATCTACTTTAAATAAATTAATCTTTTTTTATTTTTATTTTTTAATTTTTTTAATTAATCTTTTTTTAAAAGGAAGAAAAAAAATGTAAAATTTTTAAAAGTATAGTTACAAGGTTTTTCTTTTGAAGAATAATAGTATAGCTCTCTAACTTTCACGTAACAATTTTTTTTTTTTTGAGTAGCCATCAGAATTACAAGCTTTCCTTAATAAGTTAATTCATATTATACTTAATCATGTACTCCTCTGTGAGGTCAGGGGTTATAAGTGTTATAAAATACAAACTGAAGAGAAAATAAATTCCATTTCAAAGTTCCTTTCTACTGTGGCAAATGCCTTTCTAGAAAAAATGAAATTCCCGTTATGCTAGATCACATTCTTAATGATAAATAATAACTATAACTTTAAGAAGTACTGGTCATTTTAATGTGAAATTAGACACACTGGCGATTTTTCTAAGCATGATCAATAAACCAACTGCCGTATCTCAGTGCAGGTTCTACACAATGGCATTTAAATTTTTATGTACGTTGTTTTTGTTGTATTTTCAACTATAAACAAAATAGCAGATTGTGGTCAGTCTTCTGGTTGTATGTAGCTCTTTTAGAGAGGGGGAATGAAGGAAAGAAAAATAAGTACACTAAATTGGAGTAGAATTATTTAATTCACTTATACCATCAAATATTTCAATTATAAAATGGAAGACGGCTTGTTTTGTTTGGCCTTCCAGTTTTCCAATACTGTATTATTTAGGTGATTCTTTGCTGAGCTAGGTAAAAGGGGATCAATGTCAGGATTGATAAATGTATGTACTCTATTTGCTTTTCAAAGTGTAAGGAGGATGTATTCGATATTCCAAGTGAGCACAGCAATGCTTATCTGCATTGCCGAAGGTCTGCAAAAGTCCCATAAATTGTAAGAAGCTGACAGAACTAATATTTCATAGCACTGTAAATATAACTTGTTAATAGCATAAACCTACTGGCAGTAAATACCCCTCGTCCCTTTCTGTGAGAGGATTTTCCCATGAATTTTCATTAAAAGGTAACCTATAGAACGAAATCTTTTAAAATACGCTCCTTTGATAGGAATTATTCTTTAATGCCAGGACTTACAGCTCTGAATTTGTGATCCAATTTGAATGTAGAATGGCTTAACTCTTTACTTCTAACATGCCCAACAAATAATCAATGGCTAAGCAGTTTATATCACTTGTAGGGTTCCTATGCCTTTGAGAGATTTGCATACTTCCTTTGTGACTCTGTTTCAAATTCCAAACAGTAGAAAAAGCTAAAGGTCTAAGTGGGCTTTTGCTTGTCCACATACTATCTGTAGTGATTACAGAAAGGATAAAACACCTGCTTCATCAGATTTTCCTACCCAGTCCATTTCTTTTTTCTGTAACATATTGATATACCAAAGAAAGCCAAAGCAAAGCACAACTTGACTAAACAAAATATTACCCAGGTACACAAAAGTGACATGAGATGAATCTGCATTACCTTGGCTAGCTGGATCCCGCTGTAACACATTTAAGAGTAACTGGCATATGAAGTCTAGGTCAAACATTTATCTGTTCAGTAAGCAATTACAGAAACCCTTGGCTTATCCATCATCATTTGGAAATAAACACCTACTTCAGTGATTTCTTTAGATAATGGAAACTCACTCCTTTAAATGCTAAAGCTTTCAGTTTGTTTAATTTTCATTTTATGTGAAATGTATTAAATATTCCTCTGTTATCTGTGTGCTGATGCCTTCACAGCAATTAACATGTATTTGCCCAGCTAGTCTCACACTAAATAATTTGAGAGGACTATGCTTTTTGAGATATATATAAATATATTTTAAACAAGGTTCCAGAACCTCCCTCACTGTCAAGGTATTCTTAACAATTTTTGCTACTGTGAAGTTGCCTGGCTTATAACTGACTCTTCTCTTTTTGTCTTTTTTATTTTCTGAGTAATGGTTTCCTGAGTAACAGTGTAGTTTCTTATATGTAAATTATATCAACTTTAGTGTGCATGTGTGTGTGTGTGTGTGTGTGTGTGTATTTATATTTCATTTAACCTCTCGGTTCAATCTGATCAACAACATTTTTGTTACCTGTATAGTCATGATGACAATAATAACATCTGATCTTTAATATGTGCCATGCTCTGTGTTAACTAATTTAATGTGTAATTTAATTAAGTCCTTATTACAATTGTATGAAGGATGACCTTTATTGCCTACCATATTCTACACATGGGAAAACTGAGGGAAAAAATGCCAAGTGAATCTTCCAGGTTCCCATATTAGTTAATGTTAAGAGATGGAACTCAAAAACCCAAAGCTGACTCCAAATACTCTACTTTCAACAACTTTCAAATGATGGATATTTATTATTATGCTGTAGTGATGCAAACAGTGACTTTAAGATAAAATGAAGTGTATCTAAACAACAGTGTTCTTTACAACTGATTTGCACGTCTACTAACCTCGTTTGTCTCAAACAATTCTCTCAATTTTAGAGTCAAGGAAACTGGATTCAAAGAGTCAAAATTGGAACACAGAATTCCTACATGTTAACCTGCATGTTTAACCAAGAAGAAGGTTAATACGATTTTGTAATATGAAGAACTTTGTCAGAGAAATATAATTGAAGAAAATGGTAATATTTAGTCTAGAAAAACCAAGGGTTGGGAGAGACATGATACCTGTCTTAGAAAGGAGAAGAGTGACTTCACAGAGAAGTACAAGACTTGGCATTTGGTTGTCCTGCAAGCAAGACTGAAAAAGCCAAAGCAGATTTCAGCTAACTGTTAAGTTTCCTTGTCATTTCCCTGTGCTGATGGAGAAATTGTTTTCTTGTCTGTCTAGGTGACAGTCTTTTGGTAGTTCACGATTATGCAGTTGACTAGGCTGCCATTTTGTTCACATTGGCAAATGGGAAATCACAAGCCTCCGGTGTGAGACTGACCCCAATTCTGCCTAAGCCATGGGCTCACTCCACCCTCAATCATGTCTGACCCACCCTGGTTTCTGGTATTTAGCTTCTGAGGTCGTCACTTAATTATCTGTGAGCTCATTTGTAACTTTATAAAAGAGGTTTCTTTAATGCTATTTTGAATTGAGGCCCCTGTTTGGGAAAGGATTTAGGGGTTACCATTTATGACATATTTTCAGAAGCATCAAAGTGAAATTCCTTGGAAAACAGTCACCCTCTTTTTTAAAAGTGTAAGGTGCCATCATTATTAAGTCTATTAGTGAGATTCTAAATTATTACTGGAAGTTTTCCTGAAGATGTGGATGATTAGTTGTCAGGCAATGTGGTAGCTGGCATTGGACCTCTTCCGCCCACCCCCCAGGGTAACATTATGTGCAGTCCTGAAGTATAAAACAGATCAAAGAGGGCTGGTTGACAGCAGCTGCACTGGCTAAGTTAGACAAGCTGAACACAGCTTCATCCCCCTCAAAGCTTACTATTTTGTGCTTGTTTTAATAGAAGTCTTAATGTATAATGTTCCCTCAGAGAACGAACTGACTTAATACTGAAAATAATAATAATCAGTTCAGGTTTGGGTTTTTTTGTTGTTGTTATTGTTTTGTTTTGTTTTGTTTTTTCCCATTCCAGTACCACAGCCAATTTCAGGCTGTATATTATAGTGTTAAGAAATACTTCTTGATTAATTGACCTTAACATCTTTAGTTTTCTTTGGATAATTCTTGTTCTAGACATTCCATGTTACTAGTACAGGGAGATTAATTTCTTTCTATTGCTTAGTAAAAATAATACTTTATAGTAAAGCACAAGAATCTGTACTAGGGATTTACTCTGTGACTCATACTTTTCTCTAAGTCACTTCCCTCACCTTGAAAATGAAAATAGTGCATCATCTTCCTACTTCACAGTATTATCACAAAGATGAGCACTGTAAAAATATTCTTTAAAGATTTATAAAAGTTGGAGAAATGTAAGGTATCTTTTACTCTCTAAAAATAAATTACGTTAAGAATAACAACAAAGACAAGTATTTTGTATGAAAACACTTTAAAGAATCTGCAGTTTCTTGGTGTACTCCTTCACTATTTTTGCCAACTCACAGTTTCGTTTTTTTCTTTGAGCTGATTTTAGCTGTAATAATTATCCAGTATATATTATGGTACCTGGCATGATGCTGGAATTTATTAAGCATGCTGTGAATGCTAGCCTTTATATTATCTTCCCTTAGAGGAAAGTTGGTGGTAGAACTTAGAAAGAGAAAAGAGAAAATGCCATGTGCTTACATGGTGAGTTGAGTATCTTTTACCAGCTTTTACAAGGTGTATCACATTCCTATTTACAAAAGTAAGGAAACTGTCAATTTGATAAAGTACAACTCACAACTCATTAGTGTTGAACACAGAAGAAGTATTCCACATCAAAAAAGACTGCTAAAATATTCACAATTACCAGCTGCTCAGAAACCATTTTATATGGATAAAAAACATGTCACATTTAATTTATCAGATGCTTTCTACTGTCATACTTTTCTTTCGTTCAATGTACTGAAAAGTTATAAAAACAACTTCAGTCTCCACTGTAGCCATGTATAGACATTAAGAATAACACAAATCCATTATCTACCACAGTATAATTGTATCTACATGGATGAATAATCTTCTGCAGCTTCTTTGCACTCAATTCTGAATTAACTATTCCTTTAAAGATATTTGAATACACAACATTCAGTATCTCCATTAGAAAACCAGCATTTCAATATGAAGGGAAAAAAAAATTCATTCCTGAAGCTATATTCTTTGAATGAGCTGGCATTATTAGCCCCATTTCTATAGTGAATACAATGGGAAACATCATCAGAGAAATAATGTGGTATTAATTTTCTAACAACATTGAAACGAATCAAATACACACTCAACACTGAAAATAAAATAGTAATAGTCTTGCTTTCCATTGTGTGTAAATCTGTGATGTAGGCTTCAAGTAAAAATAAAATAACTGAGTTAACCCTTTTCAAAGATGATCAGACACCAGACACAGCTAATTTCTGGCTCTGCTCTGAAAAGCCCAACAACAAGCCTATTAAGACAACCATAAACACAGTCACAGATGTGTACACACACAAACACAAACACACAAGGCATAATTATCACCAAAATTTAAAAAAAAAATGAGCAAACAAACAAGAAACCATCTGTAGGTTTCAGTCTTATATTTAATTCATTGTAAATTTTTTGGTGTTCAAACTAGGCCACAAAGGGCCCTTTTCTCTTAAGCTCAGGTATGTGTATAGTATAATTTTTGCTTTGGCTCCATTGCACAGGGTTCAACCACGGACCTCTTAGGACCTCTTAAATGGGTGATCCTCACAGCTCTCGGGAGTCAGCTGCAGTTACGGCTGTGGCTCTGTTTATTGATTTATATATTTTTTAAAGATTGTATTTATTTGAGAGAGAGGGAACAGAAGTGGACAGAGGCAGAGGGAGCAGCAGACTCCCCACTATCACAGGGCTCCAACCCAGGACCTCAGGACCATGATCTGAGCCAAAGGTAGTTGCTTAACTGACTGAACCACCCAGGCGCCCCTGTGGCTCTGTTTAAACTACCAGCAGAAGCTATTTAAAACCATGAAAAAGAAATAAAGTTTGTTTCTTTAGAGTTTGTCATCAAAAGAAACATACCAAAATTTCCTGGTAATTACAGATTTGTCTTGTCATATTTTTAAATGATTCCCCAACCACTCCAAAAGATACTTAGAACACTTAACTCTTATATACTTTAAAATGATCTTCTTATCCCTGTCCTTAAAGCATGCAGAAAATGGAAATGAGGTCTCTCTCTGATAGGAAATAAAATATTAATATCTCTCCTTTCAATAAATTTATGCATACTTTATTGCAAAAAAAGGGGCTTTTTTTAAACGCCAGACTGGAAGTGAAGAAAAGTGAAGAAATTCAAAGAAAGATAAAATAAGTCTAGATTGTAACTATAGAAAAACATGTATCTATGGTTTTTGCATATTTCTAGACATGAACAACAATATATTAGCTCCAGTGAGTACAGTGGTCATCATGAGTGAAAAACATTCATTTGAAGTGTTCATAATATTTAAAAAAATCTGCTACTGAGGAAAAGTATAATTAATTTTGGCACTAAAGACTGAGAGAAAATTCTCCTGTTGTCTATACAGAGAAATAACTGTAATAGTAGTGTAACTAAACGATCTCTAAAAATACAGAAAGTATCACAGGATGTATTTATACTTTCAAAGTGCACAAATGTGATATGTCAGACTATTAGGGTTATGAGTCTTAGTGTTCTTACTCATGGACCAAGGATGTCCCGTTAGAAAGTTAAACTTTGTATTTTCCTCTCTAGAAAGACAGGAGCTGGAAGGTTTACTGAATTGCCTCTGGGAGAACTAATCACTATACTGGGTGTTACATAGGGCTCTATTTCAGTTTTTACTAAAACCCCCAAAAGCAATAAACAAAACAACAGGGCATGTACTCCCACATTCCAAGGGGCGAGGCTTGTCCCTAGGTAGGACAGGCAAAGTATGTGGCAAAATTGGGTCTTGTGACTCTCAGACCAATGCTCCTTTCCAAAATATAGGTTAAAGAAGATTGAAAAAGATATATATCAGGGCATCTGAGTGGCTCAGTCAGTTGATGTCTGACTCTTGATTTTGGCTTGGGTTATGACCTCATGGTTTAGGATCAAGCCCTGCATTGGGCTTCATGCTGAGTGTGGAGCCTGCTTAAGATTCTCTTTCCCTCTAACCAACCCCCGCCACTCTCTCACTCTCAAGAAAGAAAGAAAGAAAAGAAAAGAAATATGTCAGAAATATTAAATCGGTCTTTTCTTTGGAGTAGTTGAAGTACATTGTATTTTTTTTTTTTCCTGATCCCCCTGGGGGAGGGAAAGGAGAAGATAACTTCCCTTCACCTCTAGTTAGGTGAGAGAGAGGTTCCATGGAACATGCTGAAAGCTTGATATGTGTCCTTTAGAGTAATTTAAAAGAACTTAATGCAATTGCCTGCTCAGCTCTACAGGAAGAATAAGCAACCATATTAGAAACCAGCTGTGCATCCAAAAACAACAGAGAAGATGCTTGTTTTTCATGGAGTAAATGAATGTCAGCCATGCAAAGGAATACGGGACTGAGATAACTTTGTCCAGAAGCAAGGAGCCAACAACAGAAAGAAGATAGAGATGCGTTCATAACACTCGGAAGCCGAGAATACGTCCTAGGTGGCGAGCAAGAGGAGAAATGTCGTTGTAGTCAGAAGCTCCAGTGAGGAATCTCTGAAGGCGACAGATATGCTCCCTGATGCTCCAAACTCAGTGTGGCCCAAGGAGGAGTAATGCCAACTGCAGGACAGCAGTAAAGCACGGTTTTTGCTTTGGCTTGCTCCTCACTTCTCCGCACTGCTAACTCGAAGGAAATCAAGAACAAGTGGTATCTGCGTAAGGAATAAGGTAGTAAAAGAAAGAGTAAAGATGTACAGATGGGAGAGCAGAAAATGAGCTGAACTTGTCTCCCTTTCCACTATCAGCATCCAGTAAAAAAATAGGCTTGAGTTTGGTAAAAGGAACAGGTTGGAGAGGTTTTGAATTTTGACTGTCAAGCAAATGGACTAGTGAATGCACTAACAGAAGAAAATGTCAAACATTTTAGAATTTATTCTTCATAATGCCCAAAATGTCAAGGTCAGGAAAGACAAATAAGACCTGAGGAAATGTTCCAGATTGAGATAAAATAAAGAAACATGACAATCAAATACATTGTATGATCCTGGATTGGATGGTGGATTTGGGGAAAAAAACACAAGACATATTAAAGGTAAAACTGATGAAATTTATATATAGACTCTGTATTAGATAATACTCTTGTATTAATGTTAAATTTCTTGATATTTATAATTACACAATTATTTTATTATTACATAAATTGTATAAAGTTGACTCTTGAACAATGTGGGGGTTAGGGGTCCTGACACCCCACATAGTTAAAAATCCATGTATAATTATTGGTTCCCCCAAATCTTAATTTTAGCTCCCCACAGGGCTGACCAGAAGCATTACTAATAACATAACCAGCTGATTAAAACACATTTTGCATATATATTATGTGAATACAGTATACAATAAAGTTAGAGAAATATGTTTTTAAGAAAATCACAAGGAAGAGAAGACATTTATAGTACTATACTGTAAAAAGTCTGCATATAAGTGGACCCACACAGTTCAAGCTCATATTGTTCATGGGTTAACTACATGTAATTTAACATAAAATGTTAAATTAAAATTTTAAATTAAAAGTTGATATAATATTTATATATTAAACTATATGATTATTTTCATAAATTTCTAATTATGGGGGCACTCACGTGGCTCAGTTGGTTAAGCTTCTGACTCTTGATTTCGCTCAGGTCATGATGTCAGGGTCATCAGATCAAGCCCTTCAACAGGTTCCACTCTCAGCAAGGAGACTGCTTGGGATTCTCTCTCTACCTCTGCTCCTCCCCAAAATGCTCAAGCTCTCTCTCTCTCTCTCTCTCTCTCAAATAAATAATAAATCTTTAATAAATGTCTAATTATTAATGAGAAAATTTCTTTGTTCTTAGGAAAATATATTGAAGTATTTATATATAAAGGAACATGATGTTTGCAACTTACTCCCAATTTATTCTTAAATTATATTATCTTGAAATTTTCATATTAATACATGTAAAAAGAGAGAATGATAAAGCAAATGAGACAAACTGTACACAAATGGTAATTTTAAGTAAAGGGCATGTAGTTCTTTGCATGAGTTTTGCACCTTTTAAAATGTGCAATCGTATCAAAATAGGAAGCTATAAGGAAGAGAGAAATGAGCATCTTTTTCTATGCTGTGTCTTCAATTCTGCTCCCAAAGAGGATCATGGTCAGGAGCAAAGATTCTCTATTTTCAGTTATGTTTCTCTAGATAGAATGAGTAAGGGGAGGCTAACTTTCCTTAGGAAAGAAGTGTCACCCTAAAACAACAGATTTATTTCTAAGGAGGTGCAAGGGGAAAATGTTTCTAGAGAAAAGATAATCAGGTTGGATCTGGGGTATGGGTCTGGATTCTTCCTCTCTCCTCCCTCTTTTCCTCTCTCTTTCCCTAGGGTCTTAGCTCAGTCAGCCGTAAGGAAATACCACAGATTGGATGGTATAATCAACAGAAACTTATTTTCTCACAGTTCCAAAGGCTAGAAGTCTAAGATCAAGGTGTCACTGAGGTAGGTTTCATGCTGATGTCTCTTCTCTTGGTTTGTAGTTGGTTCCCATCTC
Source organism: Mustela nivalis (assembly GCF_964662115.1). Taxonomy (NCBI): domain Eukaryota; kingdom Metazoa; phylum Chordata; class Mammalia; order Carnivora; family Mustelidae; genus Mustela; species Mustela nivalis. Next base: position 49,294,951 of record NC_139021.1, read on the forward strand.
ACTATGTATTCACATGTTCTCTTCTTGGTGTGTGTGCAGAGATAGTGAGAGCAAGAAAGCCCTCTTGTGTGTCTTCCTATAAGGGCACAAATCTCATCATGAAGCTCCAAACTCAGGACCTCACCTATCTCTAATTACCTCCCAAAGGCCTCATCTCCCAATACCATTGAATGAGGGAATTAGGGCTTCAACATAAGGATTTTAAGAAAACAAAAACATTCAGTCCCAAAAATATTCTATTCTTGATTTCCTTAAAACAACAAAAACAATAACAAAAACTCCTTCCCCAGTCTAATGGGAACCATTGGAACACCTCAGAAAGTCAAACTAGAAAGGGGAAATTACAAATAACTAGTTGCCCAGCTTTACTTATAGCCAGAAAATTATTAAAAACCAAACCAATTCAAACCAATAACAATAACAAAACATTAAGATACTCTGAGGATTTATGGGGCACCTGGGAGGCTCAGTGGGTTGGGCCTCTGCCTTCAGCTCAGGTCATAATCCCAGGGTCCTGGGATGGAGACCCACATCGGGCTCTCTGCTCAGCATGGAACCTGCTTCTCTCCCCCCCCCCCACTCCCCACATGCCTCTCTGTCTACTTGTGATCTCTCTCTCTGTCAAATAATAAATAAAATCTTAAAAAAACAAGATACTCTGAGGATTTTAACCTGTATATGGATGTATGATAATGCTTTATAAGTGGGTATAATATTTTTTAAAGATCTGTTTATTGATTTTGGGGAAGAAGGAGGGAGATCATGCACTGGTGGGGAAGGACAGAAGAAGAGAGAAACTCAAACACACTCTGCAGAGAGCACGGAACTTCAAGGGGGGCTTGACCTCATGACACTTAGATCATGACTTGAGACAAAATCAAGAGTCAGGCCCTCAACCAACCATGCCACCCAGGCGCCCCTAAGTGGGTATAAAATCATAGATAAACTCAGCAAAACAACCACAGGACATCTATTTAGGAAATGTTACTTTCTTTTCTCTTTTTAAAGATTTATTTATTTTAGAGAGAGAATTCCCATGCATGTGCACTCGTGTGGGGATGGGCAGAGGGAAACAAACCTCAAGCCGACTCACTGAGCACAGACCACTTCCCCCACCAATGTGGGGCTCGATCTCATGACCCTGAGATCACAACCTGAGCCAAAATCAAAAGTAGGACACTGAACCAACTGAACCACCCCGGTGCCCCGAAAATGTTCCTATCTAATGACTCCTCCAAGGCAAACAGGTCAAAATTAAACTAAACAAAGTGACTTACAGTATAGGTTGGGGTGTTTTTTTTTTTTTCTCCCTCTGTTAAATCAGTGGAATATTGAAAAACATCCTTCTGAATGTTGAACATTATTCTGGAACAGCACATTTGAAAGCCATTCAATCTGCTTTTTAATATTCATTAATTATTTATTGAGGAAATGTTCACCAAGAATCTATTATTTGCCACATTGCTCCTGGCTTACAGAAACACCAGTGAAGGAGACAAATAAGTGCAGTTTTCCTGGGGTTTCTATTCTAGTTGAGAGAAGAAAAACCAGAGGTGGGAGAAGTATACATGGAAAGGCAGCATTATAGAAAAATAAATACCTGAACATTATAGTTCTAGATCTGAGCTATGCTATACAGTACCACTAGCTACATGTAGCTACTGAACACTCGAAATATGGCTAATGTGACTGAGAAACTTAATTTTCAATTTCATTTTATTCATTTTAACAATTTCAAATTTAAGGAGTTACATGTGGCCAATGCCCACCATACTGGACAACATAGTTCTAGATAGGACTAAGTGCTGTGGAAAAAAAAAATAAAACATAGTTAAGTAATTAGATAATGAGAAGGGTTAGAGTAGGGCAATATAAGGCTGAAGAGGACGAGGTACCTTTATATATTTGTAATATCAGATTTTGTAGTAGAATGAAGAGGTTGTTTTTTTTGTTGTTGTTTTTTTAAGATTTGTTTGAGAGAGAGAGAGAGAGAACATGAGCAGGAGAGACAGGGAGGAGAGAGAATCTCAAGCAAACTCCACGCTGACCCTGAGGTCATGACCTGAACAGAAAGCAAGAGTCAGATGCTTAACTGCCTGCACCATCCACGTGCCCCTATGATGCTGTTTCTAAGAAGACATGAATAATCTGACTTCTATACCAATTTCAAAAACCTTAGCCTAAACAGGTTCCTGTCCAAAGAAAAAGAGCCAGGTAAAATGTGGAATGCACCATAAAAAGAAAAGTTACTTTTGGCTTTCTCAAAAAATGGAATGGATTTAATTAGAGATAGCAAAGGTATATTTTGAGCCTATCTTCTTTTTATGTAGGAAATACTGTATTTTCTTTGTTCTTAAGCTAGATCTATAATTTGGGGGGAATAAGGGTTTTTTTTTTCTTTTTTTAAGATTTTATTTACTTATTTGTTAGAGAGAGAGAGAGAATGCACAAGCAGGGGGAGCAGCAGACAGGAGAAGCAGGCTTCCTGCTGAGCAAGGAGCTTGATGCAGGACTCAATCCCAGAACCCCGGGATCATGACCAGAACTGAAGGCAGACGCTTAACCAACTGAGCCACCCAGGCATCCCAATAAGTTTTTTGCTTTTCTTTTTTTAACTGTAAAAAAAAAAAAAAAAAAAAAAAAAATCACTCCTGAGTCTCACCAAAAAGGACCATTCTAGGAAAGCTAATAAAGGAACGTATTGGCTAGAACAGAAATTTATGGGAATGAAAGGTACTTGAAGTATTTTAGAGATAGGACATTTTCATAGGATGCTTTATGTGGCATGCTTAGTCAACTGTGCTATATGAAAGTACAATCAGATGACAGCCTATGGTTCACGAAGTTCAAGGCAGTTGACTTTGGAATGTAAAGCTAGGGGAACAAATATTTTTTGTTGGTCAACGGGAATCTGGAAATCCACAGTCCCATTCAACAAATTCATAGCTCGAGTGATTGTGTCAGAATCTCATTACCAAAACTAAGGGTTTACCCTTACCTTGTATTATATTTGAATCTATCCACACAATGACATGTTTGCAGTAAATTTTTCTCCTAATATGACCCCAGGTAACTACTTCTGATGTTTATTTTGCATGTGACTTCACTAACCTGATGAGGACTTCTTTTAAGGTCATTTGTACCTCTTACTATCTTTTAACAAATTAGAAACCAGAGGGTTTAAGTCTACATTTTCTGGATATAGGTAAGACATTCATCGAAAAGAGCAAGAGGGAAAACAACTTCCTCAAGACATGAGAGTTAGATTTGTTTTCTTTTGTTACAGAGTTCTTTGAATAGAAAAAACTTAACTATCCTATTCCATAAGTCCAACCAGATTGGAGGACAGCTACATCAAAAATGATGGTGAGAAGAGCAAGTTTTATGTGGAATAGGGTATCATTTGGAGGGCACTAAAAGTAGAAAGAAGCTCAATAAAATATATTCTTGATATTGGCATCCAGGATAAAAACACTGTAAGAATTTCTTCTACATTTATTCCACATGCTACCATTTATCAGTGTCAGATTATTTTAAAAAATATAAATCTAAAAGGAAACTTTCTATTGTGATTAATGCCTTTAACACTAGAAGACTGTCCTAAAAAAAAAAAAAAAAAAATCTTTCTTCAAACTCTCAATGCTCCCATTGTACCCAGAGCCAATGCAGAAATAATTAGTTCTGCAATAGTGTAGATAGAATAAATCAAAGATTTCCCATATATAACGAGATATCCATGCAAATGGCATGAAATTTAAAAGCAGAATGTAGGTGTCAAAATGAAAGCATATTCAGCTTGACAGCAACCAAGTGCAATCAGGAAATGAGATTTCCCCCCATGCGATTACCAGAGAACGGGCTAGCAGCTCCACTGGGTAGACAGAGGGAAGGCAGATGACTTTCTACCTGCCAATATATATTTTTTTCTGATGATCAAATATATAAATGATTTAAAATGTTGAATATGGTGAGCTAAAAGTACTAAAATCTATTTTTTTTCAATAAAGATAAAACATAGATTCCCTAGAGTTAGTCTTTCTGGTCAAATTCTAAAAAAAATATTTACTATTGCAGTATATACTCTAGAGATTAACTACATCCCAAAGTATGTGAACCACTGACTTTCTTTTTTTTTTTTTTTTAAGATTTTTAAAAATTTATTTGACATAGAGAGAGAGATCACAAGTAGGCAGAGAGGCAGGCAGAGAGAGAAGGGGAAGCAAGTTCCCTGTTGAGCAGAGAGCCTAATGCGGGACTCCATCCCAGGACCCTAAGATCATGACCCAGAGCTGAAGGCAGAGGCTTAACTCACTGAGCCACCCAGGAACCACCAAACCACTGACTTTTCTAAAAACAGCTATCACCTCATCCAATTCCCATATAAACTATGGGACTCAGTTCTAGAAGGCGAAACTCGTTTGCTCCAAGTCAGAGTATTTCAAAACTTTTTCTGAAAATAAGGAGTCAGCAAGCTTTCTGGATCAACCCATCTGTATGAAGGAGGTATCACTGTTGACTTAGTCATATAAGTAAGATAAGGAAAATCCCCATAGTCTACTACTAAGAAAATGAAAATAGGCAATGGATGGTCCTTAGCAAAAGACTTTATCTGAGCTCCTCCTATTTTTTCTATTTTAGCTGTTTACACATGATTTTTCATATTAGATGGAGAACTATCTGAAAACTGACTTGTTTTTGATTCCTCTTAACCCAACACAGGGTATTTTATTCATAAGAAGACCACTAATATTTAAGGGCATGAATGATCTGTCAGGTTTTTACTGGCACTTTATCTGATATGATGAAAGATTGATCAAACAATTAAAACAATGAAGTTAGGTGTCCAGCATAGCACACAAGACAAGGCTATGAGTTGTTTATTTAAAATGTGAATCCAGAGGGAAGTGGAAAATGGGGAGTTATTAATCACTGGGCATATAGTGTCAGTAGAGTAAGGTGAAAAAGCTCTAGAGACGGTCTGTAAAATATGGTACCTACAGTCAATAACAATGTACTATATACTTAAAAATCTATTGAGAGAATAGATCTCATGTTCTTACTATCATAAATCTTTATAAAAAATAAGAGTTAGTTAATTCAAAGTTGAGTGAGACTGTTCTCCTGGCAGAGAAAAGAGGAAAAAAAGCAAAACCAAAAACCATAAGTAGCTCATAATTAACCAAGGCAAATGGAGTCTAAAGCAGCTATGATTACCCGTCTATAAAATATTTGACAGTATTTCTGTTTTCCTCTCCACTTCTGGAAATTTTGTTTCTTAGCTCAGGAAGGTACTACAATACAGTCTGCTTTCATGCCTAAGTGGCTTAAAATAACAGGACAGCTGATATATTTTTAAGGAAATCACCCAGGGACCTTGTGCAAGATTTAATTGTCTGGGTTCACTTCTGGATCTTAGTTTAGTTTCCAGGTCACCCTTCCTCCCCTCTGGCTCTTCTTTGAATCCAAAGAATGGCCTCCGGGGACTCATCTTTGCTGCCATTATCTGGGCATACTTCCATCTGAGTCTTTCTCAGCTCTTAGATCCTCTTTTAAAGGTCACAAGGAAGACAGACACAGCAGCCAGCAATAATAGGGAAATAGGTGGGAGTCTTAAAAATAATAACTTAGAGACATTTGAAGGGGAAATCCTTAAAAACCCAAAAGATATTTAGGTGTTCAATAAATATGGAATTAAGATTTTTAAGATTTTTTTTTTAGCTTGTTATTTCACTGACTAATTGCTTATTTTTTTATTTTCTTAAAAATTTTTATAAGATCAAATACCATATAATCCTTTTATTTCCATTCTTCATGCTCCTGAGCCTTCTTCCCCTTTGTCTTATCTTTTCTTTGGTATCACACTATATACATACAAGGATGATAGGCACTGGATCAAACCTTGTATAATCCTTTCATTTTCCCTTCTTAAGCTGAGGACTCTCACCCTTGCCCTGTGCCTGCTATATATTCTTGTTAATCAGACCCTGAAGATACTAACAAAACCATGTATTGACAGGCAATCACACCCCTAAGTCTCAAAAAAACAAACAAAAAAACTGAGATAACGCTTCAGATGGATATTTTAACAAAACGTCCTTCTGTTCCACACACACAAGTCACTGCCTTTTCCTTAGCAGGGAAGGCATTATTTGAGAAAACCACATCACCTACAGCGCTAAAAGAAAGTAAAAATCCCACAAATCTTGGAAGGCAGAAAACCTAAAAAGTAGATTCAAGAATCCCAAAATGTTGAAGGATGAGGCTATTAAATGTGGACTTACTAGCTTCAACTATTTTAAGCCTTGATAACATAAATATGTAATTTCACATTATTCAAGTGACTTAACATATACCTAGTTAGTATAATGGATTACATAAATTTAAGGAATTGCTATGATTTGCAAAACTATAATGGTGACTCAGAATCATCAACAAAAGATGGAAGCTATCTGTTTGACTACTGAATATTACACTTAATAAGTCAGGGCATGTGTAACACATTTTAGAACTTATTCAAACATTGTCAAAGATATGAAACAATAAGACAATGATAAACCAACAAACTCTATTTCTGTACTGCTTAATCTTAGCTAAATTTACTTTGATGACAAACATTGTAGGAGAAAATTAATTTGCATAGGCTTTTTAGATAAGTTTTTCTTTCCAGAAAGCCTTCTTTCATCCCTGCCATGGACTCACTATGAGTCTAACCAAAACCTAAGAATGGAAAACGAAGAACAAGCTTTTATGGGGTTTCTAAAGATGGCTTCCAGAAAAATGTGGGGTCCACGTTCCCAGAGTCTTGTCAACAATCCAAACTAGCAACTGCTTTAAAAGGTAATATTGAACTTCACTGAATACAAATAATATGAAGATTGCCATAATAATTTGATGCTGTGGCTTCACAGTTAACACATATCACAGCCATAGAGGATAAGAAGAATACTTTTTTCTGTGACCCAGACACACATACATACTCTGGGCTTCTAATAGTAAAGATCACAGATAGGTGATACAGATACAACAACCCTGAAAGTATAAGGATGAATATTATGGTGATTAGCTGCTTGAATAAGTATGAATAGATTATTGATATAAGCTGATTCTCTACAGAGATGTTTTGATGAGCCTAGATATCACCCTAGCCATCAGAATATGTTAGAATGTCTTATTTACATTTCCAGTAAATGGAATGTATATGCACTGTTCTTCCTGCTTAGAGAGAGTCGAGCATATTAAATTCCTCAATAAAAGCCAGTTTGAAATACCCCTGCCCCTGCATCATTTTCAGGATAAAATACTATTCATTTTGCATAGCATATGATATCCTCCATGGTCTTTCTCAGCAGGCTTAAATCCTAGAACTTGTCCAAATGAACAGTTCAGTTTTACAGAACTTCTTATAATTCCTCAAACAACCATTTCTTGACCTTTGCCCATGCTATAGACTTTGCAATAAATGTTTAAAGTATTGGTCATTACTCCTTAGGTTGATTCCATACCTCAAGATTTGGTCAGCACCAACAGTTTGAAAAAACATATATGATCAAAGGAGAAAGTATGAAAAAGGAAGTGAAGCTTGGGTAGAACTTTGTGAGAACCAAAATTCAACTCCCAGTTTGGGAAGAATGAACCTTCAAACAGGGGCAAAATTCAGAGACATTAAAGGAAAATATAGGTATGCTGTAAGGGAAGCAAAGGAGAAAATATTTGAAAAAGAAACTATGACTTTTACTCATCATTTATAGTAGCTAAATAATACTCATTTTATGAGTGTACCATATTGTGTTCTGCCAACTCCCAGCAAATAATAACCACTTTAGTTGCTTCTAGTTATTCTCAGTTCAACAATGCTATGATGAGCAGTCTTATGCATGCATCTTTATGCCCCTATTCTATTATTTTTTAGCATAAATTCTTACGTAATTACTAAAGTGGGTATATAAACAATATAACACTTAATATGTGATATATATGGCCAAATTCTATTCCAGAAAGACTAAGAACTGTACTCTTGTTAACAGAAGATTAGAGTGTTTATGTCTTTATGTACTCAAGCTACCATTGCAGTTAATATTTTATTCACCTTTACTGCCAGGTAAGTGGAAATACCAGTATTTTGATATGCTTTTAATATGCATTCCTTTTATTCCTACAAGGCTATGCATTTCTTCATAAATTTATATGCAATTTGTGTCAACATTGTGAATTAAATGCGCACATTTTTGTTTAATTCCTATTAAAAAATGAGTTATTATTTTTCTTAATTCTTTACATATTTCATAATACACTTTTCTCTTATTTGCGAGTTTGTTTTTCATGTTTTAAGTACAAAATTATGCTTTTTAAATGAGTCTTACAAAGATTTATTTAACATCTTTTTCTAATAAGGGAGAGTTTCCTGAAAACAGATTAAAGACATCAGATTAGTCTACATGCTCACTATATAAACAAAAGCCAATTCTATTGTATGGCTGTCATTTAAAATCAAGGAATTGAAAAAATATAAAATAAAATCCAAGGAACCGATGGGATATCACATTACTATGAGGAATATAAGAATTCTATCAGAATTTGCTTGTTTAATAATAGGCCACAGTGATTTATATTGCATTAATAAAGGAGAAAATATTTTTTATTTAGAACAGTAGAATAAAAAAAATTACATTAGTGACAGTAAACCTTAAAAACTTGTTTAAAAAGTGTTATTATGGGATGCAAACAAAAGTGCAAGAGTTCCTAGCTTAAGGCATTCCCTTTCAAGTACACATCTGCCAAGGCAAGACATTTTTGTATCTACAAATATCACACTCCAAAGTGATTACTGTTGACATGTGAAATTAAAGCTCACAAAGGACAAAGGTAATGCAGTAGGCAGTAATTACTTAAAGTATAATGTCTGTCAGATTAATGTAGACTAAATGAGTGATGTTCATTGTGCATTAATACCATATGACAACTTCATGAAGAGCTCTTGAAAAACTTCAAGGGTAGGAAAATCTGGGGACGACTTGTTTTTGAAAGAAGTCATTCTGGAAACTGACAAAATTCTAGGTCTAGAGATGGTGAGCTAACCCACACGGGCTCTGTGGTTGTTTGGTATTTGTCACAGCCCAGAATTGCTTTATTGTAACAGCTCCTATTGTGTCGGAATGACAATGAACAGAGCCAAGATGACTCCCAATAATTAACATTACTGTGAAAGTTCTCAATGAAAGGCAAACACAAGTATTAATTAAAATAGCAACCCAAGCCCACCCATTTTTTTCAATGTAAAAGTTTTGGTCCTTCTTAAAACAAACTCTAATACATTTTTGGCAAACTCTTTAATCCTTTTTTTGAATTGCTTTCCCCAGTGGCAGTAAACAGACTATTTATAAAACATTCTCTTCTGATTCCTTTGTATTATGGTCTCTAAGCATAGTCTACATTAACAATAAAATGAAAACAAAGCAAAACAAAAAATATTTCATCAAGATACCTAACATGAGAAAGTTACTATTCCACACGCTCTTGAAAGAGCTCCCATTAGTGGGTTTCTACTGCTTTAAAATTTCCAAAAAAAAAATCACTGTTTACATCTGAGGGGTTGGCAATATTTTTCTGTAAATGACCAGACAGAAAATATTTTAAACTTTGTGAACCTTATCATATCTATCACAACTACTCAACTCTGCCAGTGTAGCAAGAAGGCAACACAGATACTTGAGGTAAACAGTGCATGTAACTGTGCTCCATTAAAACCTTATTTTATTGGCAAGAAGGATTTGGCCCAGGGGCCCCTGTTTGTGGACACCTGATCTATTTAACGAAATTCAAACACATATGACCCTTCACATCACACCAAGAGATACCTCTACAGTTCATCTCTATCACATTCCCTCTACAAATCTTCTAGTACGACCAAATTGAATTTACTCTTGTTCTCTGTCCGTATTGTGACATTTCATGACATAGCTAAGTTTTCATAGTATATCTCATTAATGGAGGAGAGGAAAAATAATTTTTCTCTATACTTCTGAGTTTTTGGCTGAGAGTCCTGTAGTAAAAGACTGATTAACAAGAGAAGAACAAACGGAAATTTATTAACATGGATACATCTGTATACATGGGAGGTGGTGGGCAGAAATGAGTAGCTCCCTGTGGTGGCTTACAATTCAGGATTAAATACCATCTTAATACAGAAAGGGGAAGAGGGATGTAGGTCTCTTAGGGGATAGGGGATAGTAAGTGGTTTTTAGGAAAGGCGAATGAGGCTTTAAAGAATAGATGGGAGGTATGATAGTTTGTGACAAAGTTTATCTGGGTGTAGCATAGACTTCTAGTCTCTCCTGTGAGAAGAATCAATCTTAGCCTGGTTGATGGTAGTACTGTAAGTAAGTGAGTTCCTTTTGGAGGATCTGTATTTAGGCACATAAAGGGAGTTCAGAGAAAGCCTCTACTTGCATTTATTGTTTTTCAAATAATCAATACACCACAAGGCATATTTTGAAGTCACATATTCTACTGCCCTCCACTACCAAGAAAGTCTTGGTCCATTCTTCACCTGGGATACTCTAATTGCATTTAAATTCACTAACTAACACCATATCTTTTTTTGCAGTGTTTTGTAATCCCTTTCACACCCCCAACTGAGTTAATGGCACCATTTCCTGAGCTCACAAGGCTTTGTACTCTTGTGCCCTACCATTTCATTCATTTTTAAATCCTCTGGATTTGACCTAAGATCAACCAAAAAAAAGTTTTAAAATATGACTGGAGAAATCTGACCACCATAGGAAGTAGAAAATACTAGTTGCCTCTCAATATCCATTTACACTTTGGTCCTCAGACTCACTATTTTAAGACAAACTCATGGCTGCCTAGAAAAAGGACAATTAAAAATTTCCTTTACAAGTAAGTTCTGTCCAATGGAAACAACACAGAAGTAATGTATGCAAATTCTGGGTCATGCCCTAGTGAAAAAGGACATCGAATTTTCTGTGAGAAAAAAAACATGCTTTTAAATCACTCTAATTTTATTGTTTGTCATATATGGCTACATTTTTATCTTAATTATATAAAAACAAACAAAATAGTTCTAATTAGTATATTTACTGCCAATGTTTTGATCTACCAATATGTTTCTACAGAAATATGAAAATATTTTAATTGGGCTGGCATGTTATTTTAAAATATTCCTTGCTATTATGACATTATTTAAAAATAAAAACAGCTAAGTGTTCAAGGCATAAAGTTAAAAAGTAAAATTTTCAACTGTCTACCTATTGTACAGAGCATTTCAATTAGAAGAAGTTAAGCAATTATCTAAGTGCGGAGAGAAAAAACTCTACTTTTATCTCCTAGAAAAGGAGTGAACAGTCCAATTAGGACAATAAGTGGTCATTAGTAGAGAAACAATCAGAAAGACTAGAATCTGAAACAGTTTAAAATGGACCACAAGAGACATGTTATCTAAAACAGTATATTAAGGATTCGAGTCGTAAATAAACAAAATTTTCACTGAAATTCAGGTACCATAATTCATACAATCATATGTGACAGTGGAATGTATGCAATCATATACAATATAGAAAATTGTTAATATGAAATAAATCTGAGTTTATAAGTTTTCACTACTTACTGTTTGCAAATAAATCCCATAAATCTTTTTATTGTTTGTATATTTCTGCAAGAGATACATATCATAAGTTATCTGCTACCCATATAGAATGGTATTAGCAAAGGAGAACTTTTGAATGCCAAGTGGCAAGCCATCTTAGAACTAAGTAATTGGGTGATGTTGAAACAAATTATCTTCATCTTTTGCTTAGGAATAGAAGTGAATAAGTAAGGAATATATAGGAGGGTCAAATTTGGGTTCAAATTTGCCCATTTTCAGTTCCATGTTAGTTGCCAAGAACATGAAGAGAACTTGTTGATCTTTGAGGTTGTCAATTGGAAGGTGAAGTACTTCTGAGGGATACTTTTCAAGACTTGACCTCACCACTAGGTGGCTGAAATGAAGGAATGTCAAAAGCCAGAGCAGTTGAGGATATCAAAGAACTACAAGTTCAGGGTATTTCACCAGTTATGAAGAGTGATAGTCACTGACAGGACTCTCAGGAGGACAGTGTAATTAATGAATTTATCCAGGGGAAGGAGAAATCTAAAATCCAGTGAGAAAAACTGACAAGGACATCAAGAACGTAATGCATGAGAATCATCAGGTGATTTTAAAAACGTGCATTGTTTCAAATAATGAAAGTAGCATTCCAGACTGAGCTGTAAGGTGTTCTCTCCCCACAATAGGGACTCTATGACAGTGGACCTTGTAACTTTCACTGAAAAGTTCCATGTGATCAGTAATGTCACTCCTTTCCCACTAACACAGCAGTCCTTATGCTACTATGAGAAAGGTTATTAGAAATGTGGGCATGGACATACAGTTTAATCCAAGCTACATAGAATTAAGTGTAGCAGAGAAAGTTAACAGTGCAGGCAGTAAGAGCAAAAAGAGCCTTCCATGAGATATTGAGGAACATTTTCTGATGAAAATATAGCATCGTGGGTTATGCAGGAGGCAAATGTTAGTGACAGAATTATGACTCCAACACCTTCAGAATCAAGTTAGAAGATAAAGTAGCTGTAACCAGTCTCCGCAAGTGAGAAACACTGCCGAAGTTTAGCTTCACAGATTTGTGAGAACAAAGGAAACAGGCTCTAGAGAGGCATTAATAATTCCGTAGTACTTAATACTAAATAATGAAGACAAAAAGCTCAGACCAGTACCCAAAATTAGTGTTTTTATAAATGAAATGTTTACTAAAAAAATAATAAACAGGGACTTGAAAAATTCTCAAGGAATACAATCCTTGTAATGAAATTCCACTAAATTGGTTCTCAATGTATGAGATTTTAATATGTTTCAGGCACACTTCAAAAGAACTAGATGAAGTTGGTTCTCAAACAGGAAACTGAGTCATGGAATGGTTAAAAAAGATCATGAAATGGCTCAAAGTACCACTAAAAGTTCATCTTGTTTGTAGTACAAATGGAATAATGTTATCCACAGTGGAAAGAAGGAAGGTAGGGAGGAAAGAGTACTGACAAAACACTTGTTTGATGATGGATAATGGAAATCAGAATACAAGAGAAACTCCCCCCTTCTTAGTACGTCTCTGAAATTTAGTATGTATGGTCATATAGGCAGTCCATAATTTTCCTCATTTGGTTTATTTGAAGAAGGGAAGATCAGTGGCTTGGAAGAATATTAACTATATATGACATTAAGACACTTGATTGATTCAACAGAAAAACTGCCAAGATATTCAATAGTTCAATAACCAGTCTACTTAGTTGAATATCTCAAACCACTAATCTACTAGTTTTAATGCACTTCGTGAAACAGAGAAACTTTGTAATGCATTAATGTACTTGTACAAAATATATTTAATCTTGTATGCAATATATTTATGAGCTTTTCTGAAAACATGCGGCATGTTTTACTATTTAAATGGTAATGAAGGGTTATAATTCTTGTATTGAAAAAACTTCTATTTACAAAATGTTTATTAGATAAAGTATCATTATTCAAAATCCAGACACTATCACAAACATGCAAATACTTCAAAATTCACTGCATCACAGTTCTAGCATTTCACATATGCTATTAACTATATTACATGATCCAACTATATAACAGAAGAGACTCACAAAGAAAATATTTAAAATTTTGATTACGTAACTGCTGTAGTGACATTCCAATCTCTTTTAACACATTCTAGTATTCCAACCCTGTGATTACCAGAATAATTGCTGCACTGAGTCATACTGTCGCACTCATCTGTTGCAAGATGGCATGTTTAAAATTTTAACTGACAAAACACTTGTTTGATGATGGATAATGGAAATCAGAATACAAGAGAAACTCCCCCCTTCTTAGTACGTCTCTGAAATTTAGTATGTATGGTCATATAGGCAGTCCATAATTTTCCTCATTTGGTTTATTTAAAGACATTTAATTTAAAACAATATTTCAAATGTTTTCACCTACTAATATGATGGTTTACCAATTTAACACTGTGCATTGAATTGCAAAGAGGAAAACCGATTTTTTTTAAGAGCTCAGCTCTAGGCCAAGAAATGGAATGGCTTTTTGTTTGCTAAGGTACATATGTTGAGATCAAAGGAAAACATTATTGAAAGTACCAAGGGCAGCCTTTTTCAGAAACCTAGGCCATCTAACAAACTCTTTTAAATTTAAAGGAATAAAAAAATGGAAATGCTTTTTATAGCTAGCTTGTTAGATGTAGGCCAAATTTATGATACAATACAGCTATATTATTTATGTGTTATATGAATAGTGCACTGCATTTCTTTGTATAAAATATATTTAATTTTGTATGCAATATATTTATGATATATTTATGAGCTTTTCCTAAAACTTGAGGCATGTTTTACTATTTTAAATGATTATGAAGGATTATAAATCATGTAACATTTATTAAAACAACTTCTATTTATAAAATCCTTAGCTGGAGGAAACAAAGATGAATAAGTTACGGTCCTTGCCCTTAAGAATCATGCAATATACTGCAGTATATCACTGCTTTCAGGAATATGATGTCACAGTTTAGACGGAAAAAGTTTTTCTGATTTTAACCGTCTCCTCTATAGCTTCTATTCCAATCCTGGTTCCATTTCCCGAGAATAATCGATACTTGTAACTTCTATTTGTAGACATGGTCACTGACTTTACTATAATAGCCTTTTCACTACATTAAATAGTATAAAGTGGGATCGGTGGGGTACTGATGAGCACATTTCCGACACACTTCACTGACCTGCAGCGGAAAACAAGATATATAGCAAAGGGGAAGAAGAGCTGATTGCCAAGAAGTTTGGCTGGAGTCTGGGAAGCTAGAGCGTGATTAGGGAAAGGACCCGGAAAAAATAGGAATACACTACCAGGCACCAGGCACCCTGTAAAATGCTTACAGATAAATAGACCCACTCAAGATTGATCCATGCAGCCCAACACCATAAAAGGTAGCCTTAATCCCACATTTACAGAATCAACAAAGTCACATTTTCATTGAAGTCGGGTCTCTGGCTTTGAATCTTGGCTCTGTCACTTACAAATTACTGACCTTCTTTGAGTCTCAGTTCCTTCATCTGCCAATGATGATGGAAGTCCAAATCAGAGTGTGTGAGGATTCAGTGAGATAATGTATGAAATGAGTTTGGCACAGAACTTGCACACATGCAACAGAAGCTCAGGAAGAAGTAACTATTATTATTTGTTTTTCTTTTTCTAGCTTTCTTCTTACCTTCTCTTTTCTCCTAGGATTTTTCTTCTTGCCAAAATTATTTCTGGGTAAATTTCTTCCTTTATCATTTTTTTTCTTTCTACATTTTATTCCTGCCTTTTACTCACCCAGAATGTGATCTATGGAAGACAATGTGGCATGTGAACTTGAAAAGAATGTGTACTCTGCTGCTGTTATATGCGGGTATTCTAAAAATGCTAATAAGATCAAGTTGATTGATACTGTTCCTCAGGTCGACTAATTCCTTACTGAATTTTTGTCTGTTTGTTCTGACAGTTTTTGAAGGAGGGCTGTTGGGAGTTTGGGTGGCAGGCAGGGTAATGTATGAAGAAGAGGAAGAGTTCCATAATCATATGATTAAGTCTCAGTTTTTTAGAACTACCCCTCAACCCAAGTAGGATAAGAAGACTAAAGGGGCTGCAGTGGGAGAAATCCTCTTCCCAGTTGGGATAAGACTCTGGGAAGAACTAGTCTCCTGGAGAACAGGTTTTTGTGATGGCAAAGGCTCTGGACATATTTTACGAGTATTCTTCCTCTCTTACTTCTAGAACCACAAGAGGGTCTTCCTCAGTTCCTCAGGGGGAAAAACCCATGACACAATGGTAATATCCTCTAAGACTGTACCCCTAAAGAGTTTTTCACAACCATGCTAGTCTATAACCTTTAAAATTCATCAAAATTACCGCTTCAGTGATCCTTAACCAGTGTATGGCTCCAGTGGCTTCTGCTCCAGATAAGCAGATTTTAGATATGCCTCTCTGGCTTAGTCTGTCTTTCTAGGGCAGAAATGATGGCTTCCAAGATCATTACCTGTTGAAATTAAAATCACAAGTCCTATTTCTGCCTTTCAATCTCTTCATTTCCCCTTTATTTTCCCTAAGACTGTTTTATCTCCCCTCTTCTTTCTACTATGATACTCAGAAAAAGGCTTTTCTCCACCATAAAATAACAGTTTTCCTTAATAAATGACTTGTCATTAGGAAACTTTGAGATATCTCAAAAAAATGAGAAGTTGAAAAATGGCACCACGGTAGTTCCTCAAATCTAAGTAAGAATTACTTTCATGGAAAACTCCAGGGAACCAGTTTTTCTCTAACCCCTGGAAGTTCCTAAGTTAGCCAATAATCAGAGACACTGAAGAAAATGACAAATGCTTCCTAATAATTTTAGTTGGAACCATCAAGAATCTAAAATCATGTTTTAATTTCCTAGGTCCAATTCACTTGAGTCAGATGAAAAAAAAAAAAAAAGGAGTATGCAAAAAAGCATTAGGAGAAGCCTTTATACCTACACAAGGCAACAATGTTTTTGTGCTCCTATACATAGCAGACATTAAGTAACCATTTGCTCAATGAATGAATGACTCCATATCATTTTAACTTCAAAAGCAACTACAAATAAGTATTAAGGTGTGTATATTTGGTATTTCCATTTAATTCTGTGAAGCAGCCAACACACATGGCATGTATGTACATATACATTTATATATCTATAATTATATATGCAGTGCAACTTTCTTGCAGTGAAGTAAATCGAGAGTAAGGTTTTTAGTGTGTTTATATACATCTATTTGTGTGCATACATTTACAAATACACATATATGCATATATACCACATATATATGTAGATATATATGGTACATATATATATATATATATATATATATATATGTAGAGAGAGAGAGAGAAGGGGGAAGTTGAATGACAAACAATGCATAAGGAAAATATCAAGTTTAAAATGTCCATCATATATCTATGTATATTTCATAATAGTATAGGCAACACAGATCAACAGATGATATTATTTGTTTCATGAAAACCTAAGCAAAATACAGTAAATCTGATATCATTCTGACTATGATAGGTGTGTATATGCTTTTCTATAAAATCACTACCACTACAGAGATTTGGAATTTCAATTCCAAATTTTGGAATTACAATGTGGAGAAGTATTTACCCAGCTCATGTTTTAAAGTGAAAAATATTTTTGTTAAAAAATATGTACACTGACACCATTTATGAATTTTAGGTACAATGCAAGGATTTTACATATACATTTAAAAATAAATTGTGGGACAAGAAAGAGAACAAAACTAGTGACATATCTGAATTTCATCTTCACAAATTACCTCAGAGAATTTGTACCTTTTGAAAAAAAATTCTTTTATGACTAACACAGTTCAAAAGATACATTTTCCTTGGAAGTTTAACAGGAACACATTCTAATATATTTAAGTGATGAAAGGATGAGAAAAAAAAAAGTGTTTCTTCACCTCAAATAGCTCCATCTTTCCTAAGCTTTTTCTATGCACCAATGACTCCAAAACTGTTAATAAAAGCTTTCCTTACATTTGGGAAATATTGAAGCTTCCTAAAAAAAAATCTCTTCTAGCTTTGATTAAAGAAATGTGAAGTTAAAAAGACAACCAGCAAAGCACTTCTGAGCATGTCAGTTGGTATCTGCAACCTTAAGAAGACTTGAAGGACGCTCTCCCTTTGCCTTGTTATCACAATGAAAAGGAACAACCATTTCCTTTTCTCAGCAGGAGAGAAGGTTATGCATTTGGTCAGCTATTCACAACATAAATGCAGTTTAGATTCTTTCTAACAGATGTATTAAAACTACCTTCACACCAAGGGCAAAATCTGACCCTTTGTAAAAGTCAAATATTTCTTGGAAAAATTTTACCCTCTATATTTACTATGAAGGCAGTGAGTACCATGATAAAATACTGAGAAATTCTTTCCAGTTGACTTAGCCTTATTTAGCATGAATACAGCAATTCCTCCATTTTGCATGTAAGTGGAACCTACCTATTTATTCTATAAATATAGAACGGAGATGAACCTTCTTCAGGATACCCACTCAGACATTATGTTCCAGCTCCTGATGCAACCGCATGATTGGCTGAGACCAGTCACACGAAAGAGCAGGTATACACAGTTCACCTTTGAACAATACATGTTTGAACTGTGTAGGTCTAGTTATATATAGACTTTTTAGATAAACACAGTACAGTATAGTAAATATATTTTCTCTTCCTTAAGATTTTCTTGGGGTGCCTGGGTGATTCAGTCAGCTGGGCATCTGCCTTCAGCTCAGGTCAGGATCCCAGAGTCCCTGGCTCCAAACCCACATCAGGCTCACTGCTTTGCAGGGAGTCTGCTTCTCCCTCTGCCCAACACCCTGCTCATGCTCTCTGTCTCTCTCTCTCTAAAGTAAATAAATAAACAACAACAACAAAAAAGATTTTCTTAATAACATTTTCTTAATTGTTTAAATAAAAATACAGTATATAATACATACAACATGCAAAATGTGTGTTGATTATGTATGGGTAGGGCTTTTTGTCAACAGTAGGCTATTAACTACTAGTGGGGAGTCAAATTAGACATAGGTTTTTGATTGTGTGTGGGTCGCTAACCCCAAAGTTGTTCAAGGGTCAACTGTATTTCAAATTCACTTAAGAGAATAACTCTGGGTTGAATATCAATGTGAAGAGTGTGTGAAACACTTTAATTCACTTAACTCTGTTCGTGGCCATTTATAAACAAAAGCTTTATCCATATCAAAACCAACACATGTTGGCAAGCCATTCTATCTGCACAAAAAATGTAAGGAGGAGAAAAATGTTAATGAACCATCTTTCATTCATTTCTGTCAAAATATGTAAAATTTTACAGATAATGAAACTGATGCATTAGTTTCATAAAACCTCACTGTTAATTTGTCTATATTGTACGTATTATGATGGCAAACATTACATTTGTCCTCGTCTCCACTCTATTCTCATCACTCCCCATGTTGCCATTCAATTGTTGAGTATTTACTGACCTCTCCACATGTGTGGCACTGTGCTAAGTAGCAAGATTTGATCTTCCTAACCTTCTTAACCTTCCTAAAAGGAAAATTAAGAAAGTGTGCAAAAAAAAAAAAACCAAATAAAATATAATAAAGACCCTATAAATGTTACAATTGCTATAAAAATAAAACCCCAAACCTACCATGTGACAGAAATCTGCCACATTTATGAAGTCAATGAAGATTTTAGGAGGATGTGATGAGTGATGTGAGCTGAAAGATAAACAGGAAAGAAGAGGCACACAGAGAAAATAGCATATGCAAATGGCCAGTGGTGTAGTGATGTGAAGGGCAGTGAAAGAAAACTATTAAGCAGAACAGAGGGCAAAGAACAGGCTGATACATTACAGATGTAGGTGGAGAATTAAGCTAGTAACATTTCAGGATGTAGGTCCTCATCCTAGAAACAATACAAAAGACCTCGGTGCTGTTCCACAGGGTCATGTTCTTGATTTAATGCTCTGCTATTGTCATATTAAAGTTTTAATAATTTTGGGGGAAAAGCTTTGTACCTTCATTTTGCACTAGGTCTCAGAAAGGACAGAGCCAATCATATTGTAGAGCATTAATGCTGGATTCAGGCAGCATTCAGCCATGTTTTATGGCTATCTTAGTTGTCTACAGAAGAAATAATGGTAACAGACTAAATTAAAGCTGGAGGGAAAGGGTATTTACGAGGAAAAAAAGGTAAGGATTGGTAACAGATAAAAATATTTTACAATTTAAGTAATGACTGAAATAATAAGAACAGAGGAAGGGAAAGAAGGAAAAAGAGGAGGGAAAGAAGAAAAGGAAAACATAAAATCATGCATTTCCATGAAACCAAATACTGTGCTTTTCCAACTGTGACAAATTACATTTCATTTCCCGGGTGAGACAAAAAGCACGGCTCTGATCATAACACTTTATTCCTCAAAAATTTTCAATAATACAGCAGATATTGGTAGTTGCCTCAACAAAATCTGTCCCTTTCCTTATCCTCCTTGCTAGCAGAAGCCTAATTTTGTCCAGTAGACAAATTTGTCCCTTCTTTAAAGGACCACGTACTTCAGGAAGCCAATCAGGGCAAAACCATTCCCTTTGTTGGTTATCAGTTTAGAAACCAGGTGTGGCACAACTCTAATCAAAAGGATAGGAGGAGAACTCTGCTTGAGAGCTTTCTTCACTGCTAAGAAACCCCTCTAATATCTCCTCCTTCCCTCTTCCACTGGATCCTGGAACATGACCCAAGAATCAAGGTAGCCATCTTGACATCAAAAGGACAGAGACAATAAGTTCAGGAGAGCAGGGAAGCAAGATGGTAAAAACTCACCTTCAGTGGCTGAATTACAGAGCCTCTGAGCACCTACTTTGAAAATTCTAATGTGCAATCATAAAATTCCTTTTGTTTAATCCTACTAGATTTAATATCCTTGAGGTCAGAAGCTGTTTTATTCATCTTTACTCTGCCCCAAACATCTAGCACAGTGTTTTCAATCTCCTAGCTATGGTTACATTATGAAAGATGAGTTAATTTAAGAACTAAAAATTATGTGTAGCTAAAATATCACAAAATAATATTTGGTACTGATTTACATGTGCTTCAGCCCTGCTGTTCTCACTCTCCCCCATTTAACATGGGATCATTATTTTGAATAAGACGTGGATATTTTTGCTTCTATGAATCACAAAATCTAGTTCTGGAGTACTTTTGAGAATACCTAACCTAATTAAATGAAGTGTTATTAAATTTTAATTAACATGTGCTACTCAAAATTAATCAGATCCACAACTAAAATCATGCTTAACAAATGATCACACACAAATGAAGCTCTCTAGTAACTTCAAATTAAGTTTATTTTGAAAGAGTTTAGTATATTATTTTTTCTACCAGCCCCCTATCTGTGCCTACCTGGTCCAAATAGAGATTGAGAAAGATTCTAGAAGTAAAAAAGGATAATCTCTTCAATTTCAAGTTCTTGAGAAATGCTGAATTTAGATCATTAAATTTATAGATACAGAGTGAGAATAAACATTTGAACATCCTGAAATGAAACATAAATAAATATATCAGAAAACAACTACAGTTAAATTTGATAATGTTTAAGCAAACAGGAGAAATGGATAGGCCAAAATAATAAATCACTAAGATTTTGCTTTTATTCTAACCATACTTGCCAGAATGCATGTGTAATGTGTAAAAAACAGCTTTCCTACTTTTCTACGTAATTTTCTATATCAACTGTTAAAACATGTAAACACAAGTATTCATAGTAACTTAATAAAACTTACGGAAATAAAATAACTTATCTTTCTCACTTTTGAGCATGATATGACACACTTTCTGAGAGAACTCTAATGAATGATTTGCATTAAGTGAAAGATGGTTATAGAAGAGAACACCAAAAGTAATTTGCCCTGTCTTTCTTAGCCTGAATTTCTATAAACTGTAAATATAAATTTAAAACCAGGCATTTAAGCAGATTTAGGACAGAGATGCCAGAAAGTAAACTGATTAGCAAGAGAAGTAGTAATAATTTTTGGCAAATCAGAGTAAAGATGTCTTTGGCAAAGTCATGATGGAAACACGAGTTTAAGATTTTATTTATTTATTTATTTATTTGAGAGAGAAAGAGAAAGAGAACATAAGCAGGGAAAGCAGAAGAGGGAGTGGGAGAAGGAGAAGCAGGTTCCCACTCTGCAAGGAGCCCCACGTGAGGTTTAATCCCAGGACCCTGGGATCATGACCTGAGCCAAAGGCAGATGCCCAACCAACTGAGCCACCCAGGCACTTCAAAGAAACATGAGTTTAAACAACTTTCTAAATGTATGATGATCAGAGTCTAAGGTAACAAAGAATGAAGGACACAGGTTTTATATACTTCAGTTAATCACAGGCATGTGCAATTTCCCAAATTGAAAATAATAATACTTTTAAAAAAAACTTTGTATTTTAGTCAAGTAATTAGACAAAACTATCAGTTGTGTTAAAAGCTAAGTCTTACTCCAAGTTTTAATCAATTATTGTTATCAAGGTATACCATTATTTTCAATAAATTCTTAAAATTTAGGGAGATATTCTACATTATTTTAATATTTAATATTGTGTCCTTGACCCAGAAAATAATTTGCCAGACAGTGGGATAGCAGAATGAAGACAATTTCCCTACTCGATTAAATATTCAGAATTAGCTATCAACCATGTAGCTAGTGGACAATTCTATGTTCTTGGATTACATTTCACAGAAAGGCTACAAGAATCTTTACTGTGCTTTAATACACATAATCTATTTAAATAGGCTTAAATTAACAATAAATTTGGCAGCTAATTCAGCCAATTTTTAAATTTTTTTAATTCAGCCAGTTTTGACCAAAATGTAATTCCTCTGAAATAATAATCTTCATTATTTTGCTTAAGGTAAGGCAATGGCACAGTTTAAAATTCAGGAGGTATGAAAAAGGCACTTACTCAAGTCTCCTAACATAAGAGTCTCCCTCAGACATGCCCCCAGTCCTCTTCCCATGAGCTGCAAATTCTATCAGTCTCTTCTATATACATTTCAGTATACATTTTTGCATATTCAACAAATATGTATAAATATTCCTTTATACATATGGTATAAAAAACTAGGCAAGCACACTTTTGACATATCACTTAATATAATCTCATATCACTACATAAAGACTTCTTTAGTTCTATTTTGTTTTTAAGATTTTATTTCTTTATTTGTCAGAGAGAGAGAGAAAAAGCGAGTGAGCACAAGCAGGAGGAGGAGCAGGCAGAGGGAAAAGCAGGCTCTTTGCTTATCAGGGAGCCTAATGTAGGACTCAATCCCAGTATTCTGGGATCATGACCTGACCTGAAGGCAGATGTTTACACAACTGAACCACCCAGGTGTCTCCCTTAGCTCTTCTAAAAGGTGCCTATTGTTCTATAGTGTGGACAAGTACATTATTTAATCACTGTTCTTTTGTACATATAAGAATACATATATGGGAAAATTCTTAGATGGACTGTGTGGATAGAATGTAGTTTATTTTCTTCTTGGAGGACATTTAGTTTGCTCACAGTATTTTGTTATCACAAATAATATTAAGGAATAAAATTTAATCTATATCATTTTATACATATGAGAATGTATCCATAGGAAAATTCTTTTTTTTTTTTTTAGTCTTTATTAATTTTTTATTTTTTATAAACATATATTTTTATCCCCAGGGATACAGGTCTGTGAATCACCAGGTTTACACACTTCACAGCACTCACCAAAGCACATACCCTCCCCAATGTCCATAATCCCACCCCCTTCTCCCAAACCCCTTCCCCCCAGTATGTGCATGGTAATTTCAATAAAAACTGCCAAACTGCCTTCCAGTTAGACATGAGTACATCTGTCTCTCCAAAGCCACACCCCAGAGAATGGTTTTTTAAAACCTTTTGATACGTGTAGGAGTTATTTTTTGTGAGCTGCTTGCTCATGTATTTAGCTTATTTTTCTATTAAGTTTTTAATCTTTTTCTTACCAACTTACTGGAGCCCTTTATATGTATCTTGGGAAAATGTATACCCCATTGTTGTCAACACATTTTGCTTACAGTAACACGACTTTTAAAAACAAATTTTTTAATATATTTTTTTAAGGTTTTATTTATTTATTTGACAGAGAGAAATCACAAGTAGATGGAGAGGCAGGTAGAGGGAGAGAGAGAGGGGGAAGCAGGCTCCCTGCCGAGCAGAGAGCCCCATGGGGGACTCGATCCCAGGACCCTGAGATCATGACCTGAGCCGAAGGCAGCGGCTTAACCCACTGAGCCACCCAGGCGCCCCTTAAAAACAAATTTTTTAAAATGCTTTTATGATTATTTTTTTAATTGGGTTGAAATTTTGTAGCATACTTAAAAATCCTTATAACATACAAGTCATATATACGTATAAATATATATAATCATTTTTCTTCTAACATTTCTCTGGCTTCTTATCTTTTAATTATGTGATTTTTTTTTTTTTTTTTTTTGCTCAGTTTAGAATTTTGAGGATTTAAGGTATTACATATGGTTCCAAACTTATTTTTTTCCAGGTAAAATCAAGATTGTCCCAATGTTATTCATTGCACAAGCCACCAGATTTGAATGTCACTTTTATTTTATACTAACTATTGTATGTAATTTGCTCTATTTCTTTTATTTTGCTGTTGTTCCAGCAATCTCTCTTCATGTATACACAGGCTTTTCAGAAACTTTTTAATGAATCTCAATATCCAATAAGGCTAATTTCCCCTCACCACTCTTTACTTTCAGATTTTTTCTTTTAGCTCCTCATTCTGTTTTTATTATTTAGAAATAATAAAATTCAGAAAATATTGTCATCAGTTACTAAAACAATCCCCATGGTACTTTACTGGGTTCATGAGAATTTCAGGAGTTTACCAATAATCAATTCTCTTTTGTAAATTCAATCTTCTAAGTACATAAAATAGGCTTCATGCAGGTCTTGCACATTTCTAGAGGTTTATGTGTATAGTATTTTGGTTTCCCTACTAGAGTAAAAAGGTGTCTTTTCTACCATTCCTGTTTAAATAATCTTGTTATGAATAAAAAGCTTTATTTTACTTGTTAAATTCTTTCGTTTATAATAGCTTTTTCAATTTTCTTGATGTATTTTTCAGTTAACTGATTATTTGCAAAGATAATGATTGTATGCAAGAAAGCATTATTATATATAAAGTCTGTATCTATATATATAAATATGTGAGTATATAAATAATATACATATATATTAACATTTTTATGTTTGTATATGATTATTTCACTCATTCATTCATTCATTTAGGGTCATAGTTCTTTCTTCCATTTTTTCTTAATTGGGTGAGCCCTTTTTTTTTCTTTAAAAACCCTATCTCAGAGATTTGTCTTCTTAATAAGTTTTTTTTTTTGTTTTTCTTTTAGTTTTTCTTTCTTTCTTTCATTTCCCCCCCCCCCTTTTTTTTTTAGGAAAAGAAAGAGAGACAGTGGTGGGAAGGGGCAGAAGGAGAGGGAGAAAGAGAATCTTAAGCAGGCTTCAAGTCCAGTGCAGAGCCCAACAAAGGGTTCGATCTCACAAAGATCACAACCCAAGCCAAAATCAAGACTCAGATGCTTC
This sequence comes from Mustela nivalis, assembly GCF_964662115.1. NCBI lineage: Eukaryota > Metazoa > Chordata > Mammalia > Carnivora > Mustelidae > Mustela > Mustela nivalis. The sequence continues at coordinate 49,320,241 of NC_139021.1, forward strand.
AACAACTAAGCCACCTACATGCCCCCTTTGGTTTTTTTCAATTCATTATTTTCCAATTTTGTCTTTATTAATGCTTCTTGCTTAACTTACTAAAAAAAAAATTTGGCTAATATATATGTTGAGATCTGTGAATAGGTCTCTGAGCTTTGCTGCCTCTATTCTAACAGTTTAGATATTAAACATTCCCATTTTGTTAATTTTCTAGAATATCCACAATGTTTTATGTAGGATTACTTTTTGAAATAAAAGGTTTTACCTGACTATTTTTTGTTTTTTAATATCAAAGGGATCAGGCTCTTTTACTTTTTAATGTTGTAATGAATTTATTTCATTATTAGAGAATGCATTCTGCATTACTTCTACTTTGACTGATAGACTGAGGCCATCTTTACAATCTAAGACGTTATCAATTCCTATTAATTTTCCACTGATACTAAAAAGAAAGTATATTTGATCTTTTTAGGTTATAGCAGTATAGAAATGTTAATTTAATACAACTATTTAATTATGTTTGATATTCTTTATTTTTATCATTGACCAACATAGGTAAATAAAAATTTTCTACTAATAACGTGACTGTTCTATTTAAGTCTGTCTTCTATAGGTTTCACTTTAATTGATGTCTATGTTATATTGTTTGTAGATAAAATGATTTTTTTTTTTAAAACGATTGGGTTTTTTTTTTTTTAAAGATTTATTTATTTATTTGACAGAGAGAGATTACAAGTAGGCAGAGAGAGGCAGGCAGAGAGAGAGAGAGGAGGAAGCAGGCTCCCTGCTGAGCAGAGAGCCCGATGCGGGACTCGATCCCAGGACCCTGAGATCATGACCTGAGCCGAAGGTAGCGGCTTAACCCACTGAGCCACCCAGGCGCCCTGTAGATAAAATGATTTAATTGCCTTACCTTCATTGTGTCATTATACTTTAATATTATAATTGTAGGTTAATTTGTATTATTGGTCTTAATTCAACATCCTGTGATAGGAGAGTCACAACCCTTCCTATCTGTTTATTGGCATTTGTTTTGTATATCAAGCTTATGCCATCAATCCTAAGAATCATCTTATAGGAATATCTTTTGTTGAAAGGACAAAATTGAACTTTGATTTGTGATCAAATACAGCATTCTTTATCTTTAAACATTTATTCTAACCTCATTTTAATGTATTTATGTCACAGATATTTGTCTTGATTCTGACAGTTCATTTTAATCTGCCAATTTTCAGTTACATTTTTTTTTTTTTTTACATTTTAACGTCTCCAAAATTTGGATGCATTATTGAAATCCATGGGGTAATTCCATCATCAGCCTCTATATAGTTGCTCTTGGCTAGTGGCAGCTGTTACAGTTTTACTGCATGTATAAACCATGTGAAAAGTACACTGACTTCTCTGTTACTCTGGGTAGCAAGAGGAGACACCTGCAGTAAATAAACTATTTGAGGACCATTTGACCACTGTCTGAGAACTTCTATTGACCATGTTAAGAAGAAGACTTGAGACATAATAATAACAACTCCCTTAGCTTCCCATACATCCCATGAGCTCTTCCTCCTCTGTTCATAGATGCATAAAATTTTTAAATTTTTGGTAAGACGACTGAAGTTTTTATCTGCTATGTGAGCACATTTTTTAAAAAGCCTTTCTGTTTTCTTCCTTTTATGTTCATTTCTTTGGATTTTTTAAAAATAGAATCTTTGTATAGACATTTTGTTGGTTCCTTTCTGATTACTCATCCTTTCTGAGTTTTTCCTTCCTGATCTATTTATACGTGGTTTGTGTTTAGGAGGGATCAGTTATGGTCTAAGATTCATGGGATCATTTTCTTGACCCAGAATTTTGGGTTGAGGATCAATTAGCCTTTATTTCTTAACAGCTAATACACATAGGTGTGTAATTTTTTTTTCACAACTCAAGGACTTCTTTAATTCCCCTGCTATGGAAACAGACTTCTTCCTAAAAATATGGTTTGGATGTGTATCCTTTATTTATTTCAGCCCTCTGTGGCAAACAAACTCTATTCTGGGAAGTTACTAACTCAAGGCAATATACCCCATTCATTCTGACCTACTCAAATAAAGGATCTGTTTTTGTGTCTCAGAATACATCTTGCACCTTTGAAAAGTGAACTTGACTGGCCTTCTGAAATGTCCAGCTGTGGGAGTCCTCACTTCTTTTTCTTCCTCATTCACCTCCTTCCTCTCTACATGTTTGGCAGCCCTTCTAACTTACTGTCATCAAAGATAGATTTGAAGTCTGTTTTCTAATCTCCTTCTGGCCTTGAGTCATTTTCTCAATGAAAGAGAGGAAAGTTTGTTCTGAATGTCATTTTTAAATTAATACTACTTTAACCAAAGACTTTATCTTAAAAACATATACAGTTGTACATTTTTAAAAAATGTATTTATTTGAGAGAAGGAGAGCACAGACGAGTGGAGGGAGGGATGGAGGGAGAGAGTCTCAAGCAGACTCCCCACTGAATGCAGTCTGACAAGAGCTCAATCTCAGGACCCTGAGGATTGAAATCAAGAGTCGTACTCTTAACAGACTGAGCCACTCAGGCACCCCTAAAAACATATATGGTAGTACATTTTAAAACTCTGTCTATAAAGACTGAAAGCATATAAACTAGAATTACAAGGGGAAGGAAAACTTTGTACTCTTCTCTTTAATTTTCTGTTTGATCCAGATTAACTCTCAAGTGAGGCCCTGGCTCTTTCTCAGAGGAGACTCTTTGTTCACATTTTTTAATTTTTTTTTTGAGGTTTTAAACCAAAGACGTCTTCCCACGTGGGTTTGAGATTGATTTATTACATTACAGACCCAGGTGAAGTGTACCTATAAGTAGCTAAATCAAAAGAAAAGGATGAAAGGCAGGTTTAGTCTCTGTATAAATGCAGAGAGGAATTTCTGAAAGGGGTTTCTATGTTCTTCCTAAGTCATAGAAATATTCCTGTTCCTCCCTCTGTAAAGAATGTAAAAAAAACATCATGGCAGCTGCCAGTGTGTCCCCCAATCACTGGTGGCCTCAAGCTTCAGTTGCTACTTCTGAGGCAGTTAGGTATATCAGTCTTACTCATGGAGTTACCATAATAGAACTTGTCACTCTTCCTGCAACCACTCAAGATAGAAGGAATTAGAAGGTTTTCAAATGGTCTAACTCTTTTCATGTCCTGTGATATACAGGAAGATTAGAAAAAGTTCCCCCAGGGCAATGTATGGTATCTCACCCCAATTTTCTTTATCCTCATAGCACCAGGGTATAGAACTCTTGTAATTCAACTTGCTCCTCTCAGGATAAGAATTCTACTTTTGGAGAGTAACTCTCTTAGAGTTATGGGAAGGCTTTTCCCTTCATTTTTGCCCAAGACCCTCAAAAGCTCACATCCTTTTGACCGAGAGGACATTTCTAATGTTCTTCATTGTCAAGCAGTGGTAGTTTCTCCAGAGTTTTCCTGAACTGAGGCAAAAGAGCCAGACCTTTGCATCCCTGGATCAGCTTGTCAATGGCTATAGGCTGTGCCATGAAAGAAAGTTTAACCTTGGTTCAAACATTTTCCAAAAATTGAGTGAGGTACTGCTGGTACTCTAGGCAACTATGGATGGGACCATTGGCCCTGAAGAAGGATCAGGATGGAGTGCCATTATATTTGCTGCAATACCAAAGCTTGACTTATACCTGTTAGAAGGTGGTTTGAAAACATTTAGCCAGGTAAACAGGGTTCCAGAATCAATGTAGCTAGCAGACCCACACCAAATCTATCTTTAGAGAGAATATTTTTCTTTTTATCATTTATAATTATCCCCCAAAAGTCATCCAGCCAAAAATACTTGCTTAAGAAATCCGTTTTGCACATAGTCATAGATATCTAAGATTTATTTTGAACACTGTTGAAATAATTTTTGCCATTCAAAAGGTTACTGGTTTTTGAAAAATCTCTTTGCCTTAAGACACTAGAAGCTACATGCTCTCTTTCTCTCTTCTTCCCCTACAGACTGTAGAATGGCTTCTTTCATTTCATGTTAATATTTTACTCTACCTTCAGTTTCCCAACCCAAATCATCCCACTGATGTTGAACTGTTCAGTAAAGTAGACTATAACACTTCATAGGATCAATGATCACTATTACACTCAATTACCAGTCACCGTGGTTTCCTTACCATTAATGGAGTAAGAATGAAAATGGATTTAGAAGGTAGAATATAGGCATTTTAATAAATTATATGACAAAGAACACATTATGAATCCAATTTATGCTCCTAAATTACCTATAAATAACAGAAAATAAATAGATATAATTTAAGGAAGTTGGAATACATGTAATTTTTTATTTGCTTGTTTGTCTTACAATTCCTATTACCATTCCTCAAAAATTTCACAAAATTAATCCATAGTGTTTTTTCTAATTGCCGCCATACAGATTCCACTAAATTAAAGCTCATTCATATTTTCTAAATAACTACATGTTTCACATCCCTCAATTCTTGAACATAGTATTTCTTATTTTATGTAAATGAGCATCTGTTGCTGAATAAATATAAAATGAATGACTATATGAATTATTAAATGACGGATTCTTTGAGAGCTAGAGGTATATGAGTCTTTTATTATTCCATGTTAAGAATTTTTAAATGAAAACACTTTAACCTGAAACAAAAAGCTCTCTGATTCAATTTTCACAAGGGCAAATATTATATGCTTTAATAAATATTGGCTATATGCTTGGATGAAAGAATGAGTAAATGAGTGGCATTTTTTAAATTCAAAAGTTCATTTATCTCCAAGGTTTTAAGCTTAAAACAGAAAACCTAAAGCTATCTTCTGGTTTTATCGTCTCAATTTCTCACTCTGTTTGGTGCAAGTACTTTCCACAAATCAGCTCTGTAACTTCTGTTTCCCAAAAGTCATATGAAAAATAGTTTAGATTAAAAAATAATGTAACTTGACAATAAGCGCCTTTGTCGCTAGTATATAAAAATTTCAAGATCAGAAACTGTTCATTGAGTTTACCATAAGTCAAATCAGGATCTAAAATTTGTCCTTATCTCCATGTACATGGTATAAACGTCAAGGTAATCACTCATATGAACATTTTGTTTTCATTATCCCACAATCCCACCTATTGATTTATTCTGATAAACTTTAATATTAAGAGAAATAAGGCAGCAAAATGTCCAATAAGATGTATAGCTATGCTGAAGAAGCAAAATAATCCTATGACATTTCTTTAAAAATTTGTATGACTGTAGAGAGAAGTAGAAAAATTGGAAGTCTCTCCTTTTTTAAAAAATAGCATAAAATATTTGGGGGAATTCATTTCACATAGAACTGAGAAGAGTAAGATTTTAAAGTGCTAGTGGTTTTCAACTTACTTAAGAGAGAGAGAGAAATCATTTTCAAAAAAAAATAGTAACAAGTTAAAAAAATGGCTAGGAAACTGTCTTCATTAATATTCCATTATATTAGCAAATAGTTGAACAGAAGTACAGAACTGATTTGGATTAAAAACACAGTTTTAAAACATGAAAAAACATGATGATTTTTATATTTCATTGATATATTTCTAATAACACGTGGAAGTGTCCGAACTGAGGTGTTTAATATATACAGGCCATAGAAATGTGCTTTCTTCTGCTAATCTAAGATTCAGATGGAAACTGAAATAACCTTACAGCCACGGATGTGTACATGTGAGATTTCTTCATCCAATGGACCAAAAAGAAAATGCTGTTATTCTGAAAAGTAAAATAGAAATATTAAATTATAACTATTTTACTCATGATGGAAGATTACATCTTCAGTTCTGCCATGGTTAAGCTTTAGTTCCAAGTCACACGTTTCTGTGTTAAATTTCTTAGCATGGTTTAATGAAAGACTCCTAAATACCTACATCTCTCCCTGATTAGCTATCTTGGAAAACTAATTAAGTAGTCAATAAACAGAAAGAGTATAAGTCAATAGAACCTCTGATAAGCATGCGTGAGCTTCAACCTACAACAACACAATTGTCAGCAATTACAGGGGAAGCTATATCTTAAAGTTCATTAAAACACACTTGTAAAGCTATTAAATGTTATCTGGAAATGTTTTTTGCACTATTTATAATCCAGCTCTTCAACACTAAATTTTAACTCACGCAGTTTATTTTTAAGCAAGGTAATAACAGACAACACATTTGACCTAACAAAAACTGGACTTTGAATAACAACTAAACAGTGTATCTATAATTTATACATTTATTCATTTGCTGAAGGTACACTTATTTATTTTGTTTCCAATATGTGCCAAATCTTGTGCTATTACAAAGATAGAAACATCAATATGTTAGGATTAACTGTTGGTCAGATTACAGTTTATTGAAGAGACAAACATATAGAGAATAGCTGAATTATTAAAAGGGCAAATATACCCTGAGTATTCCTAAATCTCAACAGAATGCTGGTAACAATAAAATTATATTAGTATTAATACTCAATTTCTCTGGTTCATAGACTCCCACTTATATAACCACAGGACTTAAAGACTCTCCATCTCAAAGTCTTCCAAATCATTTCTGGGGACCCCTCAGGTATCTAAACAAGTTCTTGACCAGTCATTTTTTATTACTCTGCTCCAGCATCCTAATGAATGCTCTTTGCTTTGAGGCATTTGGAAGACTCCCTTCAGCCATGTGTCTCTTGCCAATGCTTTTTTTTTTTTTTTTTTTTTTTTTTTTTAAAAGAACCCGGTATCTCCTCCCTCAGGTGCTATCTTCTGTTTTCTAAAAGCTGTTCACCCTAAGCAGCCAACCATGCTGATTTCACTTTTCATTGTGCCAGAGCCAGATTTTATTCCGTATAGGAACTGTGAGAACACTGCTAAGCCACACTCCGGCCACACATGGTCAACTATGTACCAAAGCCCTGATACCTGTGTTATCTAGTTCTTCATGGAAAAACACATTCTACTTTTATTTACTCACCTCCTCTTTTTTTTTTTTTTTTTTTTTTTTTCCCTAAGGCTGTGATGTGGTCATTAGAGCAGAGTCAAGAAACACATTTCAGGGGCACGTGGGTGGCTGAGTGGGTTAAAAGCCTCTGCCTTCGGCTCAGGTCGTGGTCCAAGGGTCCTGAGATTCAGCCCTGCATCAGGCTTTCTGCTCAGCGGGGAGCCTGCTTCCCTCTCTCTCTGCCTGCCTCTCTGCCCACTTGTGACCTCTGTCTGTCAAATTAACAAAACAAAACACCAAAAAAACACCCCCAGATTTCATGTTTTTCCATCATCCCTGACACTCCTTGTAAAAATCAAAGCAGAAAAATATCCATGTTCCACAATTCCCAAACCCACTCCATTCACATACAGTTAGTTCATACATATCAATGCCCTGGGGACCCACAAGACCCGCCAGTCATTGTGCTGTACAAAGCTGCTGAGCTTCCTGCCTCAGTGCATAACAGCTGGCCCATATACTCAGCTCTGTCTAAGGGATACGTATAGGTCGCATTAGTAAATTCTTCTCCCGTCTTTCCTATGTCCCTCATTTGATTCATCATTTAAGCCTCTCCAGGTCCCACTGCCCCTCCCCAACACCATTCCATTTTCTAAAATGCTGCACAGATAACTTTATAAAAATGCAAAGCTGCTTATCTTATTTTTCTGCCTACATATAACCCTTAAATGGCTTTCCATTGACGTTACGGGGTAGTCTGGGCTCCAGACTCCATTAAAGAAACTCTCAGATATATTTTATGATATGGCAAGTGCAATGGATAAAATATTGGACCCTGATTCAGACTCAGAAAGGAGTATGACAATTTGCAAAGGCAAAGAAAAGACGTGCACTCAGTGATATAGGCTATATGATACTAAGAGGAAAGCAAGTACTGTTCAAACTATAATTAAATTATTTAAAGAAATAAAACACTTTAAATCTCAACATTTCTAATATTTTAAATTATAGTGTACTAAATAAATATTAGTTTTCCATTTTTTATTTCCTTATACAATTTGGAGTAAGAGAGTTTTTGATGTTTTGACAAAAATTTAAAGGTTCCAAAGGGATCATTTCCCCTGTGGATTATTATTATTAAGACCACTTTGGATAATTTCAGTGGGCACAGTCTTTTCTATGGTCTCACATTACCATACAAAGTAAGAAACACCACTATTCGCTTAATTCTAATCTTACAAACATTAATCCACAGTCCTCCAATATCCTCTACACTCTCATGTACAGACAGTTTATTTAGCTTTCTCATCACATGCACAACTACTCCATAAAGGCAACAATGCCAACATTTCTAGATTTTCTAGGCAACGTTTCAGACAATTAATCAGCTAATTAATACTGCATATTCAGGGGCACCTGGGTAGCTCGGTACGTTAAGCCTCTGCCTTCGGCTCAGGTCATGATCCCAGGGTCCTGGGGTCCAGTCCCGCATTGGACTCTCTGCTCAGCAGGGGCCCTGCTTCCTCCTCTCTGCCTGCTTGTGATCTCTGTCTACCAAATAAATAAATAAAATATTTAAAAAAAGAAAAAGGATTCTATTCAAACGAGCAACCAATAAATAAACAAGCTTACAAGTATATCTAACATAGGAGCTATAATAATTAACTAACAACAGAAGATTAGAATAAACAAGGAAGATGCCCTTCAATGGACGAAAGGATAAAGAAGATATGGTCCAGGGCGCCTGGGTGGCTCAGTGGGTTAAAGCCTCTGCCTTCGGCTCGGGTCATGATCCCAGGGTCCTGGGATCCAGTGCTGTGTCATCGGGCTCTCTGCTCAGCGGGGGCAGAGCTGCTTCCTCTCTCTGCCTGCCTCTGTGCCTACTTGTGATCTCTGTCAAATGAATAAATAAAATCTTAAAAAAAAAATACTGCGTATTCATTTAGTTGTGCGATGATGTGTGGGTATCCCTAACCACACATGATTATTTTAGATTTGGGAAGAACCAGATAAACTTGGGACAGATTTAATTCTTCCTATATGTTCTTGAATGGTGTAGCTGTCAAACAAATGAAGGAGAAGGATGTCTCCTTTTCTAGGAAAGGGGAAAAATAGGACTTTTTTATGACTCACCAAGCCGCTTCTTTGCATACAGAGCTCTGGAAACCGGATGGAATAATTAGTATAAGGAGCCTGGGGCCTTTACAAGAGAAAGCAAAGAGAAATATGGTGAACAGGATAAAATGTCACAGCCCCAGGAAAGATGTATCCTGGGATATATGTGTGGGATTAAAAGCATTGTTCACTAAGATAATACTCTGGTTGCCTGGGAATCTTTTGGCTTTGAACTCTCTGATCTGAGTTTATCATTACAGAAATTTCCATGCTTTGAATAATTACTACGTCTGTAGGAAACTTCCATTCAGCCGCTAGTAGGTGCTAAATTATGGTTTTGAGGATAACAAACCTTAAGATTACTTGAAAGACACAAATACAGTAAAAAAAAAAAAAATGCATGCTCATTATGCAAAGAAAACTTGATGAAAAATCTCCTTCATAGACATTCTGGAGCCACCTACTCTTTCCCTCTGCCTGAGGACAAACCTACATGGTGACGACTCACCAGAGCCAACACTATTCCCCCCTCAGTAGCTTCTCCCCCATCAGCTCTGAATTCTCCTGGCACCAGCTGGAAAAGAAAGCACAGTTCTTGCTACCATGCTTTAGACACACAAATTTCATTGACTGATTTTGTCCCAGAGAAAGTGTTCCTTCTATCATCAACAGGACCAAACGAGGTCAAATTCCAAATGAAACAAGGATTCTTAGACTCCTATGGGAGACTTTAATAGACAGTCATTTGCAGAGAATGCTACTCTGCAACTGAATGTAGCATACATACTGACAAATGGCTTTGTGTAAACACGACTATGAATTTTACATGGCTATTTCATATACTATGCAAACTTTATTACAGGACAATGGCATCTAAGGGGAGCAAAGTCAATACAGCCCAGCTACAAAGACAGAACTAAAGCTGTTGGTTTACTCCCACACTCAGCTTGCACAATGAAAACCAAAACCGCACTTTGCCGTCTTTATCAAAAATTCTCAACAAATTCTGACTTTAACTGTCCCCCATGTCAAGATACTGCTAAAGCTTTGTGAGGCAGCATTCTCCCTTAGCCAAATAAGCAATCAGTTCAGCTTTGTCTTATCAGCAAGTTCCACTGATAATGTTTGGGGAGTCAGAGACCATGTATAACAACAGAACTGACCCCCAACTTCTTTAGCAACAGCTCAAAAGAGGCAAGACTTGGTCGTTGACTGCCAACTCCCCTGCTTTTTGGCCCTACTTTTAACTCAGGACCGATTAAAGAAAGCCAAATATGCTCTCCATTCAATCACAAAAGAGGTCCCCCCCCCCCATTCTAGATAGTCTACCTTCAGCCTCCCATCCAACAACTTCCAGAGTAAAACTGACACCTTCCTGGATTTTTTATTACTCCTGCCTGCCTTTGAGTCACTGCCAAACACAAGAGATGATGGCTGACTCCATTGTTACAACAAGCTTTGACTAAACGGCCTCTTTTTGTTCTCATTTTGGTGGTCCTCCTTGCTTCCCACAGCAGTCAGCTTTTCACAAAAGGATTTGAAAAATACAGGAGAAGCTTTTAGAAGAATTGGCAGCGTATTCTTCAGAACTACTAATTTTTCAGTCAAGCTTTTAATAGAGATCAGTGCTTTCTCTGCCCATTCAAGAGTTTAAAAGTCAGCTGAGCTCTGGATAGTTTTGATCTCCTCATATGAAACTGAAGATACCCATAAGCCAGCATTCCTGAACAACATAATCTAGTTCGCATGTGAAATTCACTGTCAAATCCTGCCACTTTTAGAAAAGTAACTGTCTTCTACATCTCTCATTCTGCATTCTTTAGTTCAATATCTGGTTATCTCATCAGGATTCACTTGTATTTCCTTCGGCACCACTTACAGTAAAGCTATGTAGTCAATTTATTATCTTTAAATCCTTCTTAAATGCCAATGACATTTTCTAAGTATCTAATTTTTTTAAAAGTTACCAAAATAAATTTAAAAAGTAGAATATAAAGGACTATATATATATATATATACATACACACACGCGTGTGTGTGTGTGTGTGTGTGTGTGTGTGTATTTCTTCTAAAAGATGGAGAGGGAAAATACTCTATAACGTCATACGCAAGGAGAGAGAACATACAATGTGCTTCCTAAGAGGCACATAATTCTTCTCCAGGGTGGGTGGACTACTCAGAAAATATCATTATAGGCTGTTTTAAGTAAAAAATAAATATCAGAGCTTTCTGCAACAAGAAAAGTAGAGAAGTGTTATGTATTATTCATATATAATAAAATGTGAAGAAACAAAGCAGCCCAAGAAGGGGAAATAGGAAGTTTGGAGGGCAGGGATCATGAATCTCAGCAATTACCTCAGAAGAAAAGGAGATGAAAACGTTAATGTCTGGTGAAGAATGACAGCTTGTGAGAAGTTCCATGAGTGAAAAAGACTGTGAGACCATTAAGAATAGTATTCGAATAGTAAATTTGCTATTATTTTTTATATTGTAGTATTCGAAATTGTTTAGAAAAAGTGTGATAGGTCTGCCTCCATGGCTCAGTTAGTTAAGTGTCTGACTCTTGGTTTTGGCTCAGGTCAGGATCTCAGGGTCATGGGATCCAGACCCATGTTGGTCTCCACGCACACCCCTGAGTCTGCTTGGGATCCTCTCCGTCTTCCCCTCCCCCTTCCTGTGACATGCGTGTGTGCACACCTGCATGCACTCTCTCTCAAAATAAAATAAATCTTCAAAAAAAAAAAGAAAAACTGCTAAATCCATGTGTTTTGTGATCACAATTGATTTGGAGAACCAAAGAAAAAAGATGCCTGTGTTTACATCAACATAGAATGTACAAAATACATCAGAAGACGGAGAATTCAGTGGCAATGTCCCAGGCCAAGAGGTGACTGGGACAAATGTAGATTCCAAGTATTCCTATAGGTAATGTGGAAGAAATCCTGACTTTTCTATAATAACTGTGATGGAAACTTATCTAAATTTTACAACACATTAAAGGAAGAATAACCTCAGGAGGCCAGAGGATTTGGGAACCCCCAGGCAGCTGACATTTAGGTGACATATGATTCTGTAATTATAAATGTTAATTAATAGAGACTCCCAATTGGGATTTGTTCATTTTTTTCTCTTTCCCTTATTTCTTTTTAAATTTTTCCTTGTTGGTGAGCTTATTGGTATTTATAGTTAATTATCTGCTTTGCATTTTAAATCTAGAAGTAGTTTCCTTTCAAGTCCTCTTTTTACTTTTTTTATTACCATATTAAATAAAAATGAATATTGAAGTCATTCTGAAAAGAAATTTATTAGCATAACAAATGTTCAAAAGACAGGAACATGATGTGGAGAGGGAAGACAGAATAAAGAGCTAGTTCACCGCAATTTGAGGCCAGGTTTTTAAACAGTTTTCTTTGTTAACAGTCACATGTTGGCAATAAAAATCGGAAGTTCAAATTTTAAATCATCAATATGTGGAAAATAGAATAGTATGCATTTGTGACTTTGTAACATAGGATCCTAGGGTAGATAGAACAACATCTGTATGTACAGATACTTATATACATATATATTTACACACATATATTCTACACATATATTCTACATAGTTAATACATATTCCTACTATACACGTTATAGAATACATATAAAACTTATATAGCAGTTTACATATATATTTACCATTTTATTTCATTTACTTTCTCAGAATTGAACCACAGAAAATTTGAGATAATATTCTCCCTCATCTAACCAACAACTGAGTAGAGAAAGCATCATTTATTATTAATTAACTTCACTGAGACTCTATAAGGATATAATGTCATTTTATTGGTTATGAATTGAGACAAAAATTGTCATTTTTACAAAGACAAGCCCTCCCCATTCAAATGATAAGTGTTCCTGAAACTGGATATCATTTATACTTAGAATAAGTACATTTTCATTATTAATATATATAATATTTTACAAGTTTTAATAATTATCAATCAGCAGTCTTTAACGAGTCAACAAAATGTCAGCTTTAGTTCTTTAGCAACAACTGAAAGCCAACCTTTTTTAAAATTAATGTTTATTAGAGACAGAAATATAATTCAACTGCTATGTTAGATATCCATAAAATAATGAAAGCTTATATACTATATTAAAGAATTCTAAAGATAAAAATTTTTATTCTACATATCCTTTAAGACCAGCTCAAATGTCCGTTGCTTCCCAAACTTCTATACATTTCTATTTAGCAAATTTTTTTTAATGTCTACCATGTGCCAGGTTCTCTGATAAACTCTGAGAAGACCAAATTAAATACAAAACAGTTTCACACAGATCTTTCAGTGAATAGTGACCCTTACCTAAATAAGACTGGACTTCTTTGAGTGGTTGGCAGTTGGAAGATACCAATAAACTTTAGTCCCTCCCTCCTCTTCCCTTATTTCATATTTTCTACCTTTAAATGAAGCCTACATTTAAACTCACTGAATTGTAATTACATGCTTGTATGATGGTTTCCTCTAGAAGGAGCTTGTAGGGCTTCCTTTTAGTATCGGAACCTGAGTGAATAGCGTCTATTCTAGAAGAGGTGATCAATTAATTATCTGAAAGGAGACAGGAAGATAAAAGTAACAGACAAAGACCAGGAAGAGACCTGGAAGATCAGAATTTAAAGAATGTGTAAGAGGGTGATTCTTGAAGAGGTGAAAATAGGTAGACAAGAGGTGATGAAAAAAAAAAAAAAAAGGGACACCTGGGTGGCTTAGTCAGTTCAGCATCTGCCTTTGGCTCAGATTATGATCCAGAGTCCTGGGATCGAGTTCCACATTGGGCGCCTTGCTCAGCAGGGACCCCGCGTCTCCCTCTCCCATTCCCCCTGCTTGTGTCCCCCACCCCCCGACAAACAAACAAACAAACAAACAAATAAATAAAATCTTTAATTTAAAAAAAAAAGAGGTGATGATGGGTCCATGTCTAATATAATGAGTTGAAAGTATGATCCATAACATGGGGTGTTGAGGTGGGGGAAGTTACTGCTTGGGGAGAGGCTGGGTGGGCAGCCACAGAGGGAAGGTCTGTCTTTCTTAGTCATGGTTTCCATGGTCACTGAATGTACCCTGTAAAATATTTACTCTGTCTTCCCTCCCTCGAATAAACATGGATTGTCTTCCAGGCAACAGAACTCTCAGTGTTTAATATTTCCCTGAAGCTAAAACATAGCAGTTCCTTTTGCCTAAAGCCAGCATGAAGAAAATATCCTTGAAAATAGACATATTCTCTTCCTGCAGTTGATCTTATTCATAACTGAGGAACCCACTGGAAACTGAGGTTTGAAATGCACAGGGGAAAACAAATACCTAGACTTGTAGTTAGCTCTTGGTACATTGTACTGATTTTTCTCCTATTTATGAACCATTAGGCAAGATAACACTATGATTTTCTCTTAAAAATAATACAAATACAAACTCTATAAAACAAAAATAAAAAGCTTCATGAAATGGCAATTCCCAACAAGGAATTGCAAATGGACAATAAATATATATTTGAAGTTCAATCTCATGGGTAATTGAAAGTGTGATATTTCATTTTTCTCTTACAAATTGGTCAAAACAGAAATCAAAGCTAGAAATAGTCTCTTTTAACAAACCCATGTTGACACACACATAGGAAAATGGAAACCCTCATTCTGTGCGTGAGCATATAAATTTAAAAAATAATTCTGATGGCGATTTCCCAATATGAATCAAATGTTTTAAAAGCATTCTTAAACTCATCTAGCAATTCACAACTCTTCCTTGAGAGCTAATATGAGAGGTACGTTAATCAAAATAACCTTAACCTTCTCTCAACTCGACTAAACCTTAGACAGACTTCTTTCTGACTCTAGGCCCTTTTCTTAGATCTTTAGAAAACTTGAAATTGTAAATTTTCTCTTTGCCCTTTGAAATCTGAATTTTAAAAGCCTTTTGCCAGCTTTACAACCCAGGCAGATCTTTCTCAAGGACCTGGGAGCCAGCTCTTTGAAAAGCAAACATGAGGGGTAGATAGCGCCCCCTATCTTCCAGTTTCTGTGGGAGGGTAGGAGTCTAACTTCTGCTGGTGCCTTGATACAAATTATAAAATTATGCCCTGTCACAAAGATAAGAGATAGTTTACTTTGCCTTTGAATAAAAACAACAGGTGTAAATACAGTTGTCCTATGGTCTCCTTTTGACTCCAGCACTTAAAAGTCTTTCGGCTCTTTGTTTCTTGGAGTTGAATTCTGTTCTCTTCTCTCTCCACTATTGTGATAGCTTGAAATAAAGCCTGCCTTGCCACTATAACTTTGTCCTGTGCAATTTTTTTTTTACTTGAAAGCATATATGACTATGCATTATTGAATCTATTAATGTGTGATTTATGATAACAAAGAAAAGTATTAAATGTTCAATGATACTAACTGCTTAAATAAATTATAAGTATTGTGAAGCAAATAAAATGCATCAGAGAAAAGTACTTTCCTTTTACAAATCTTCACACACAGGATTTTAGATGGGGAAGAAAAGAAATTAAAAAATGAAAATATCTTGCATTGATTTCCATTCTTGGGATCAACATCCTTGTTGGGTAATTATGGCCTCAAATAAGACAATAAAGTGAATTAGAACAATAATATGCAACTAAAATACAAAAGAAGTGCAATGTGACACTACAAATCTTCCACAGATATAGAATTCCATGTAATTGATGAATGTGAGGTTTTGTAACTATTTATATAGTAAACCAAGCTACTGAAAAATGAGGCCCTGTCACAGTTTGAACAGATAACAAGTGAAGAGAGAGAATCAGCAATGATGACATGACAGATGCTTTCAATGATTTGAATATCCTAGGATTAAGAGATACTGTGGCACAATGGTTTACAAACTTGGCTTCTCACTGGAATCACTGTGGAGTGTTGAAAAAAAAAAAACAACAAAACTGATGCTTAATAGTGTGAGTTGGACATTGGGATTTTTTAAATCTCCCAACTGTTTGGAATGTACAGAAATATTCAGAATCACTTCTGGGACCTATATTCCTGGTGCCCTGCAAAGAGCACTCAGCTTTCTATTTCCAGTCATTCACCGGCCTGACTTCCAACCTGAGACTCAGCCTGCAGGTTTTATCCGCCCGCCCACTGGGACCAAATTAATCTCCTATTCCTTTTATTTCAGATTACCAGCAGCCTTCGCTTTGCCCAGTTCTATGATAACCAAGATTTGATCTCAGTATTCACAGAACTGTGAGGATTGCTCAGTCATCACAAGAAGCCCAGGATCCAAGGTCATCCCTCAACCCCAACAAAAATCTTTAGCAGTCCTGTACATTTCCAAATGATTCTGTCACCCACCACTGTCCAGTTCCTAAAATCACTGATTCTTCTAGAATTCTAGTTCAGTTATCAGAAAAGTTCTTTACCTATACACATTCTTACCCAATATTCCCATCATCTTCCTATTAAAAAAAAATAGATTTAATTTATTTACCTGAGAGAGAGCTTGCACAGGCTTGTGTGAGGAGCAGAGGGAGAGGGACAGGCAGACTCCAGCAGAGTCCTGGACGGGGCTCCCTGTGGGCTCCCTGGGGGCTCCACACAGAGCTCATGTGGGGCTCCACCCGGGGCTCAATCCCAGGCTCTCATGACTTGAGTCAAAATCAGAGTCAGACGCTCAATGAATGAGCCATCCAGGTGCCCCTCCCTCCCTCTTACTCAAATTAAGTCCTGTCTGCTCCTGAGGGTGATGCTTTTCTTAGAACATTATTAAGGGGGCTGGTTTCTCTACCACAGCCTATGAAACAACAGCTTTCTTTTTTCTTCTTTTTTGCCACCTTCAGTCCGTTTCCCTCCATTTTTCCTAAAATCTCCTCTTCTAAATGTCATGTTATCAGATATCACTCATGACCCCTCATCATATTTTTCATAAACCAACTGCCTACCTAACTTTCCTTCCTGGGAGAATTCAGCTCCTGGTTTCCTGTCACTTTCTCCAGCACTAACTCATAATTTTTGGTGATTTCCATGATCTTGCTCATAACCTGTTCTCGCATCTCCTGACCTCTTCTTATCTATGATGTAATCTCTACCTGATGTCATCCACACCCACCCCATCAGAACCTCACATTTCACTTATCCAGATTAAATCATTTGGTCCATCCTAATGATAACTTTTTTCTCTATATCCCCAACTCCTTAATATCTCTCTTGCCTTACTGTACTCACGTAGCAAAGGCAATCCCAGTTACATCTAGCGCTCCCCATTCTTGGTTTGTTTGCACATAACCAAACACGGACAGATAAAAGATAGCTATGCCATCTGTGACACTTCCATCCTTTCTGTTATGCCAGTCAAAATTATTCAAGTCATCCTTGACTTAGCTCTTTCTCTCAAACCATAAATTCAATTATCAGCAAACCCTGCCAGTTAAACCTTCAATATATATCTAGAATCTGATCACTATAACTAACCCCATTGCTACCCCTGTGGTCTAAACCACCACCATTTTTCACTTTTATTATGGCAAAAGCCTCCTACATGGTCTTGCTGCTTCCATCAACCTGGCACACATAGGTATTCTCTTAAAATTTAAGTCAAATTGTGTAGTCTTCTACTCAGAATTCTCTGATGACTGCTATTCTCACTCAGTGGAAGAAAAGATCCTCAACATTGCAGATGATTCTCTATTATTCTGCCTGACCTTATTTCCTGTAGCTGGTCTCCTTTACTTAGTCCTCATCAGTCACATTGAGCTCCTTGCTGTTCTTCCAACCAGTTAGACAAACTGTCACCCCAGGGCCTTTGCCCTTGCTGTTCCTTGAGGTTAGGATCATCTTCTCAAGAGGCGCCTGTGTGCTCATTCAGTTAAGCGACCTACTCTTGACTTTGACTCAGGTCATGGCCTCAGAATTGTGAAACTGAGTCCTGAGTCAGGATCTGTGCTGAACACAGAGCCTATTTAATATTCCCTCCCCACCCCAAGCCGCCCCTCCCCACTCCCACTCAAACCTGCGTGCGCTCTCTCTCTCTCAGGAAGGAAGGAAGGAAAGAAGGAAAGAAAGAAAGGAAGAAAGAATCAAATAAAGAAACAAAGAAAGGAACAAGGAAGAGAAGAAGGAATTGTCTTCCCAAGATATCTATAGAACTCCTCTTCTCACCTTCTTTAGTCCTTGATCAAATATCATCTTAATCTCTACCTTTTTAAAATAGTAACCTCCTCATCCCAGCACTCTTGGTTCCCCTTCCACGCTTCACAGCACTTATAAACATACATCACATTACATGATTTATTTCTGTTTCTTTACTATATGTCTCCCACTAGTATGCTTGTCCTTAGGCTTAGTCCCACCATCTTAAAAACGTGCAGTGAAGCTCAGATCTCAGGAATTTTTACCACCTAGTAATTAGCCCTATTATTAGTTAATGGTAGCTCTCAAGTCACAAGACACATTTATTATCTATTATCTAGAATATATATACTAAACTTTTTAAATCTGTGAACTCATGTAAGAACATTTTTTTTTAATTGAAGCACTGAAATGCATCATTGTAGTTATTGCTGGTATCATAGATTTGATCAAAGTTCCAGAGGCATAAAATTGGGTCATGTTTACAATTTGAACAGTATCCAAAAGCTCATGAACACTAAATTAATGTGCTAGAATTAAAAAAGAGTAATAAATATACTAAGTTTTTGCTTTCCAACATCATATACAATTTTGTCTTTCTCTCCTCACTTCATTTCCTACCACCTCTTCAACTCTCTATTTCTTTGCATTTCACACTTTATCTTTTTTTTTCCATAGAGAAAGGAATTAACTTGAATATTTCAGTTTAAATATAGATGCCCAAGCAGGCCTTGTGTTTAATATGCTCCTAGCATTAGAAGTGACACTAATTTTAGGTTTCCAAATTATTATATCTTTCACTGTAATTAAAATAATTCAAAGTAGATATTTTAAGATAATGGAAAAAATACTAGTTATAGTGAAAGAGCTTGGCCCTAACTATCTTTTGCCATTATGAGGTGTATGAAGGGTCTCTGCCAAATGAGTTGTAACTCATGCTCTTTCAACTAATGACTTCACAGGCTCCTTTAATCCAAAAATCTCTAGGAAATGCCCAACCTGACTATGATAAGGTGAAATACGGTTCGTGATCTATGAGTCCTCTGCATTGAAAGTCTCTCTATATCCCTGCACAGTTCTCCTTGGACAATCCTGTTATGAAGTAGCAAAAACATCTGTAAACAAGAAAAAACTGAAAGCTACATGACCGCTCCATAAATATTTCTAAGTGACTTATTGAATGTAATCTAAACATTACATTATTTAGCTGGAAATGCACTGGCGTGTTAAAACACCAACATCACTATTATAACAGAATAAAAATGAACTTTATATAGCCTAACATTATACATTTCTCTCATGTTGAACTACAGATGACTTTAGAAGCTAGAAAACAATCATTCAAACAGAGCAATTTTCTGCATTACTGCTTGACTTTCTGAGAATAACTAACCTTTTACATAATGGAGAATTGGAAGAAAATGTTATTACTAAATAAGATATTTTCACACCTGGTAATCTGGGGAACGAAAGACTTTATGCCTATCATTGAATGAGATTGTTTCTCATTGTTATATTTTCTTTACCTACATTTTATTATTATACAGGAATAATCCTCTAAAGCATACTTTGTCAAGTATTTGCATCTATTTAATTTGTTTTTCTTTTTTCAGCTTTTAAAACAAAATTACATTGTATATTCCAGAAATACACCTTATTTTCATTGATTTCTTTAATTTGCTGTCCTGTAATTTCTTTTTTATTTTTTTAAGTTGTTCAGAAGTAATGCTCCATTTAATAAATACAACCAACACCTTTTGTTATCCCACTAGAATATGTATTTATATCTGGGATTCTGTCATATCACTAATCATGAGAATTACATGGCATTATCTGTGTTCCTAGTCTTTACCTCTGGGTAAATTCTGAATCTCTTAGATATGTTATCCTCTGACCTTGCCTTAAGTAGGTCTGGAATCCTGGTTGATAATAAGAGCTACACATTTGTAAGAGATGCTTTTAGCTACAAATAATAGTAAGTCCAACTAACTGTGGCATAAATCCTAATATCAATTGATCACTAAAATTATGTCTGGCTCCAAGATTCATTCATTGATTATACAAGGACCTACACTCTTTTTACCAATTGCAATGTCATATTCCAGTTTCTTCCTCAGGTTAATTACATCTTGGCCGCAAGATGGATGCTCTCTCCATGTCCTCAAACCGGCATGCCCTGAATAAAGATGGAGCAAAGGAAAAAGCTTCTCTCTTTATGAAACTATTCCCTACTATGAGGGGGAACTTTTGTCTTTTTCCTTCTATGACTTCTTTTGGGTAGTGTTGCTGAGAAGCAGAGCAGGCCGATAACACAGATGTGCAAATACATGACTTTTGCCTACAACAACTTGACTAAAGTCAAGAGAAAAATCAACAGGTCAGCGCTATGCAGGGAAAGTATCCAACAGCAGCAGGCTCAGGTTAACATTTTTATACATAACTCAAAATTTACACACCATTACATTCATTGTAACCCAAATTCTTTCTAAATCTATTCTATAAACTGTTCCCCCCCCCAAAATAAGCTAACTGCAATATCAATGACAACACCTCTAGTTACTCTTTACCACATTTATATGTGGAATATTGTATTATAATGCTATTTAAAACAGGAGAGAGAGGTGTCTGACATCTATGCCAACCAAGAGTGAAACATAATTCACATTTAGCTGAATGTTCTTCTCCATTCTGACAAGTTGCAAGGGTCTTCCTGACCCACCTCACTTTTTGAAAACTAGAAAATCATAAGCATTCTGTCATTTCTCTTTATGTATTTGGCCTAACCCATATAGTATGGGTGATCTATACACAGTCAACTGATTTGGGTTACCTCACATACTTAATTCTTGTCTCTCCCTTGGATGCCTGCTCCTTAGCTATTAAAACAACATTCTTTTTTGATCAATACCACAACTTAAATAGAAAGAGAAAAACAAATAAATAAATAGGACCTTGTTAATATGTGGCTCTTTGAGTAGTTGAGGGATGCACCTTTACATTACGAGTCACCTCCCATCCTCTAACATCCTGTTGCCCTTTTATTCCCAATAGACCAAAAAGTTCATAGTTTGAAAGGGATGACAATATAAAAAGAAAAAAAATATTAAGAGAAAACAGAAAAGAAAGGCAGATGCTAGATCATGGCAGAGTTGGAGTTTTGTTCAAGTGAAATGAGAAGTCACTGGAAGCCTTTGAAAGGGTAGAAGGGGAGAGAGTCAACTGAGGTTAAAAAACAAATATCAGATAATTTGTACTTGATATTATTCTTCTTTTAATTACTATTTTTACAATTTTTATTGTGGTATGCTAGTCACCGTACATGATATTATTCTTATTCTTTTCTTCTTTTCAGGAAGATTGATTAAAGAAGAAACTTTGGGGATGGGTCTTTAGGACACACTAGTTCTTGCTGAGCTTTCCAAAAATGGTCTGATAATTCATACACTAGTTTGAAGAAAAGAACACCAGAAAGAAGGGTAGAGCAAACATCAGGAGAATGCAGTTACATGGCAAAGCACACTCAAGAGAGGACACTCTGGGTACAGTTTCATTTGCTTACAGTGCTAAATTCTTTCACCCATGGGTTGCAAAACCCTATACTTCTTAAGCCATTTGGGGGCAAATTTTTTACTCAAATAGCTGTGTGTTTGATAAGTGTGGAGATAATCAGACATCCCATTCCACTTCTCCCTGCAAGGGAAAATGATACTAAAGAGTGAGTGAGAGAGCAAAACTGACAGATTAAACCAATATGAGAAAAAAAAAATTCTGAAATAGCTTTGTGTTTGTTCATGTATCTAGAAATTCTCCAGGGATATTTAGGATATTCCAGTGTCCCAAAGGGTTTTACGAAATTACTCCCCTTAGATCTCCCATCACAAGTGGGGTCTTCTATCGGAATAACACTTAGAAAGTAAGCCAGGGTTTAGGCCAGGAAGAAATCTCCTTATGTGTGTGTTATCACCCTTTTCAGCACTAATGAAATCGCTGCGTAGCTCTCAGTGCATCCATATCCATCACACAAGTCTCTATCTTGGTGATAACACGCCTCGTCCTCATGCACATCTAAATATGAAAACACAGACTCACAGCATCCCAGATTTTTAAACCTGGAAAATAAACCTAAGCGAGAAAAGCAGTTTGACTACTCTCCTTGTTTTACCTCATGGGATCACAACAAAAAAATATATTCTCTCTTCCCCAGAGATTTATTTTCAGGCAGACTAACCACTAATGGGAGGGAATGCACCATTCCTCTTCTGGCTTGAAAGTTACATAGACAAGAAATTTTAATCCAAACTTTCTCCCCCAAGAAATTGTATGGATCACCTCCTATTCACCAGTGCAATTCTGGGGCCTGTGACTTCAAAGCTGAGGTATGCTGTACGCAGGGAATCAAGATCAGTACAAAGACGACGTCAGGGTTCAGGTTATTCAATGTGTCTGGTATTCATTGTGTATAAAGATATTACCAAGTTTCTTATGATACTTCCAACGGAAAATTTCCAGCTCCCTAGATTGGGAACATAAACATACTTTGCTATGTATATAGCATTGTGTATTCTGGTGTTTCAGGGAAAATAAGTCCATATATTACATCTTGCCTTTCAATGAAATTTTTAAAAATATCTCTAAATCAATACTCTCTCTGTGTAAAGTTCAACATATTGTTCTCTGCCCCTTGAATAGTTCCTGTCTAGTGGCTTCAGAGATATCATTAGTTGCTGAGATTTAATGTAAATATTTTACTGTGGAAAGCTTTCAAGGGCAAAGAGAAGAGTATTATATTGTACATTCATGACTGAGACACAAATTTAATGTTGTAGTCAGAAGAAATCAGTAGGCTTTACCTTCTCATATGGACCAATAATTCTTTTCAGAGAAAGCCACTACAACGTGAATTCCTAAACCCATATAACTGATAAGACTTTTACTCACCAGTACAACTATTAGGGCGCCAGATTTGTGTATCTCTCCCATTCCTGACGACACTGAACACCAGTTCCTGGTGATAAGGAAATTATAACAACAACATACTCCACAACAATATGATCAATCTTTTTAATAAAGATTTTTAAAAATTTATTCACATGAAAGGAAGAGAGAGAACAGGAATGGGGGGAGGGTTCAAGGGAGAGGGAGAAGAGGGCTTGATCAGGGAGCCCGATGAGAAGATCCATCCCAGGACCATGACTTGAACCAAAAGCAGATGCCCAATCCACTGACGGAGCCACCGAGGTTCTATCTTGGTGATAGACCAATTTGATCAATTTGATTCTACTAAGAAAATGGTGGCCACGTGCAAGGAAGGTATTTTTTCACATTGAGTCGTTTACCACACACAAAAGCTTTAAACATGTATTCTTTCAGCATTTAAACCTCAGTTCAACTGGTACCACTTCAGATACATCACTCCTATCCGGAGGGTAGATCATTCTCATTGTAAATCATTCTCTCAAGTAATTTCACCTGGTAGGTTGAACCCCAACCCAAAATGTGCCTAACCTAATCCCAAGAACCTGTATGTTACTTTATATGGCAAAAGGGACTTTGCAGAAGAGATTAACCTAAGGATTTTGAAATAGGAGATTATTTTGGGTTATCTAATTTGACCCTAAATATAATCACAGTGGTTCCTGTAAAAAGGAGGCAAGAAGTTCAAAATCATTAGTAAAAGAGATGATGGAAATGAGAGACTAGAAAGTTGTCAGGGAGGGAGCATGAGCCAAGGAAGACAGGGGTTTCCAGAAGCCCAATGAGGCAAGGGAACGGATACTCTCCTGAAGCCTCCAGAAATAACAGCCCTGCCAACACTTTGATTTTAGACTTCTGACCTCCAGAACTTAAAGAAATAAATTTGTGAAGCCTTAAGCCACTAATAGCAAAAGGAAGCTCATACACTTAATTTGCACTCTTCACAGCACTCCTACCTGAAATTCCGTTATTTCCAAATCTCATTTTTTACTGAATTTCGCCCCAAATTTGAATATAAATTCCCTAATACAAGCATAAAACTTGTTTGTCTTGTTGGCTGCTGAAACCTCAGGACTAGGAAGAGTGTCCTAACCATGCATAAATACTGAAGAATTACAAGAGCTACAAAAAAACACAGAGGTGAACATCAATCCTTGTTCTCCAGATAATTGTGGCTTTCTTCACTATTATGTCAGCATTACCTTTATTTCTTAGGGGAAAAAAAATGGTGACGACAGAGGGTCAACATGTGTCCCTATCCCTGAAGACTATCTAGAGCACATCCAAATTTAGTCCAATTGAATCATACCTAATTTGACTCTCCTCTCTTCATTGTTCTGTGATTCTCCTTAAACTGTTTTTGATCCCACTGCTACCTGCACAGAAGAGCCTAAGGATTGACTCAACAGGATGAATGCACCAGACCTAGTTCAGATACTTTTTAATAAACTTTCCAGTAGTATACTTAATATCTTACTATTTTCGACTTTGTTTTTCAAGTTGAGAAACAAAAGGAAGCAAAATGAAGAGAACAGTTTTCTTTTCTTACCATGTAAAGAAGATGTGAGATGAAAAAGCACAGATTCCAGGAAAGTACTTTGTAAAGTGCAATGTAGTAAAGCTGTGGAAACCAGAGTCATTTAGGATACGGAAGGGAAATCACATTTGCTGAGCCTCATTATGGTCCACAAAGCTGCCTTGCACATGCAATAGCACTTAACCTTCCCAACAAAGCAACTGAGTATATGATAATTTGAGACTCAAAGACAGAATCATGTCCACATTCGCACTGGCTAATATATTAAGAGGTCAGCTGGATTCAAAGTCAGTCTCATCTTCTTCCCCAAATATCATGAATTTTTACAAAGAAACAAAAACAAAACAACTTATTATGAATGGGCTCTTCTGACTTCAAAGGTGATGATACATATTTAAATAATATATAGAGATCACACAGTTTTGTTAAGGTTACATCCATAATGATGAAAGCAATATGATTTCTTAAACGTCAGTGAGTGTAGGCTAATGAGCTAGGAGATGAATGATATCATATTTTTAAAACGAGTTTGTAAAAGTAAACTTAATTTTTGCCCTTTGGAACTAAAATATAAAGACTGGCTCAAGGCCACTGAATCCTGGTTAACTCATTTCAAGCATAACATCTGTAAAGAACTTGCTAAGATATTAGAAACACTTACTAGAGTGTATTTCATCTTTCCAAAGACTATCTTTGGGGGGGGGGAAGCATGTTCAATTGAGAAAAATTAGTACTGATTTGGGAAATTTAAGGTGTTTGTATAAAATCCCTAATATTGGCATCTGGTGTGCCTGGGTATCTCAGTCAGTTAAGCATCTGACTCTTGATTATGGCTCAGGTCATGATCTCAGGGTTGTGAAATCGAGCCCCACATCAGGCTCATCCACTGGGCATGGAGGCTGCCCAGGATTCTCTCTCTCCCTCTCCCTTCGCCCCACCTTTAAAAAAATAAAGTAAAATCACTCTAGCATTGGTTTCCAAATTATGTGTACTCCCTACCTCCCGACACAGTTATGAAATATTATATTAACAGGTTGGACTGGATTTAATTTGGACAACATACTCAACAAATAGCAAGCTGCCTTCAAGAACATGAGCAGTTTCGAGACAAACATTTTTTTTTAACTTCCCAGCATTCTTCCCTTCCTTTGTTCCTTCCTCTACTCTCTTATATTACAGTGCGAGTATGGATATCTGAGAATATTTATTAGACTTTCAATAGAATTCTCTATAAAAATGTCTAAAAATAAATACAATATATTAGGCTTAAAGTTCAGAAGACATTGATTTATAACTTTCATAATGCTCATGTATTACACTGCCTGCTAGGTTGTAGCTGACTGGTCCAAGAGAAACATCAGACCTAAGTAAGGCCCATTAACAGGATCCTGGACCTCTGGACACAAGTGACTGATCCAGGGTGGACCACTTAACCAAATCTGAGCTTTAAGATAATATCGCTGGGATTTTTCATTTTGGTGGTAGAGATCTAAGCTGTGGATCTTTAAAGACTATCTCTCTCATATACCTTACATAGAAAAAATCTACAGGGGAGAGAGAAGACAGAAAGAGTCTTGACAGGATTCCTTGACAGGGTTCCAGACATACAGAGTTTCACTTTTTAATTCTCTCTTCAGCAGTATAGAAGTCTTCCAATAAAATCTCAAAGGTGCCTGTGCTCATTTGAATTGGATTCCCATGACTTACAGGTATACAATTCCTGAATTATACATAAATATCAAGACCAACAGAATAGTCTCTCATGGTGTCAGCAAGTTTAGTCAACATCGGCTATGAGATTAAAGAAAAAGTTGTTGATTTGCTTTAGTGTTCAAAAAGGAAATCTTGAATAAAAAAATGTGTGTTTTAATTTCACTTTCAAGAATAAATATCCTATTCTTTCTTCTTAGCCACTAAGCTAAATATTACCTAAGAAGTAACCTTAGCTTTGAATACTGCGTACTGATCAGGCATAGTACTAAATACTGAATATAAAGTTAAGCTTCCTGAAGTTACCCCAGGGGAGAACATTCATTTATTTTCTTTCTAATTGTCGTATTTTAATTACACTCATATTAAATGGTAAAGCAAAATAATAGTAAAAGAAATCATTAAAAACAAACTATGGGGACACCTGGGTGGCTCAGTGGGTTAAGCCGCTGCCTTTGGCTCAGGTCATGATCTCAGGGTCCTAGGATCAAGTCCTGCATCGGGCTCTCTGCTCAGCAGAGAGCCTGCTTTCCTCTCTCTCTCTCTCTCTCTCTCTGCCTGCCTCTCTGCCTACTTGTGATCTCTCTCTGTCAAATAAATAAATAAAATCTTAAAAAAAAAAAAAACTATGAAGGGGATAAAAGTAATATTGTTTACTTAGGCTTATTAATGGTTTCCTAAACTAAGGCAAACACATGTACCACCACCAACACTCCGCCACATTCTAAGCATTAGGATTTTTTAGAATTCATGTTTCATTTTTATATTTGAACAAAATCTCATTCTTAGTGTTTGAGTATGACCCTGGATCTGGGAGGTTTGGGAACAGCTTAATGGGGGAAAGTGCGTGTTCGGCTTATTAACTAATCCAAAGTGGGTGTGGGTTTTAGAATGAAAAAGAATAAAGGAATAAAAAGACAATAGAAAAGAGAGACAAAAACGATGTCTCTTCTGTAGTTGCTTGTTTTTAGTTTCCTTATGTTCCAACAGACTAATGCTAAATAAAACACAGATAGTAATACTATCCATGGGAACACGATGCTTATGCTATTTAAGCAACCCTGTACCTCTCATCTGCCCCCTAAATAAAATATATTTCCTCTATCTTTTCTTATCATTATATTGTGTGATTTTTAATGAAAAAGATTTTGCTCTTCAGCTGTTGACAAAAAGAATCTTACACATGCATTTCACTCAGTCTTTGTTTGTAGGAACTCTGTATTTTCACTATTGATGACATTTTGAAAGATGTCAGCAGCTAGAGTGAGGCTGTTCCCAAAACATATAAACAAAAATGTGGTCCTCATCCTCTAAGATGAGCCCTGATGATTCCCATTCCCCTTGCATGTAATCCTCTCCCCAGGAGTAGGATTTAGTGACTCATTTCTATAGAATACAGTGTTGCAGAGGCAAAAGGATTTACTTCTGGGATGAGTAACAAAACAACTTCTACTTGGCTATCTCTCTTGTTCTTTTGCAGACTTGGTCTGAAGAAAGCCAGATGCCATATTGTGAGCTGCCTTCTGGAGAGACCCAGGCGGCAGGTAACTGGCCAATTGCCAAAGAGAACTTGAGACCTGCCAAGGGCCACACCTGAGTGAGCATGGAAGTGAATACTCCCTCAGTAGAATCTTGAGATGATTTGAGTACAGCCTTGGGAGGGGCTCTAAGTCAGAGTCACCCAGACCCTGGATTCCTAATTTACAAACACTGAGATAATAAATGTTTGGTGTTTTAAGGTACTAAGATTTGATTATATAGTAAAAGATAACTCATATAAAAAGCAATAAATTCTCCCTTTAACTATAAACCATTATGATTATCAAATTAATATTCAGTGCTGAAAAATGCAGATCCACCTAAGTAGGCTGAATAATTGCTGGTTTGAAAGGAATCAATCAAGCAAACGTATTTAAGTATCCCTATATCTATATCTCTATTTATATCTATATCATCTGAGGGGGCTGGTTGGCCATGGAAAAGGCCATCCTGTTGTGAAATAGAGTGAACAAGCTATTGTATCCTGATAGCAGTAAGTATTAACTTTATCTAATTAACCGTACTAGTTTTGAGTCTGGGTTTATCATGCAATATTCTGTTTATGAGCCATTCATTTAAGCTGAAATTATTGCCTCTGCTTTTTCCCAAAATATCTCATGTATTTTCATTTTCATCATGATTTATAAGTGAAATTGTCATTTCACCTGCTGTGTAGTTCTGTCTACAATGGTAAATTAACCAGTTATAGGTACACTAATATTGTGGCCCATCTGACAATGGTATTTCTCACCGTGTTGATAAAATCAGGTTTCTTGGCCAGATGTTCCATTACAGCAAATTTACTAAGTCCATGAAAGCCACTCTGAAATCCTATAGGTAGGAGCCTGCTAGTCCTCTCTCCAGATGGATGTTTTTGCCTCCAATTCTCTCTTTTAATTAAACAGATATACGGGTTTCCCACTATTACAGAAAATGATCTTCAAAATCTTCTTTTGAAGATAGCTTAATAATTTTTAACAGCTCTATTGAGTTAATTTAATACCATAAAAATCACCAATTTTAAGCGCACAGTTCGATTTTAAGAACATTTATACAGTAAGCAACTATCACCACAACACAGTTTTAAAACACCTTCAATCACTGTAAACTGCTTTGTGCTCATTTACAGTCGGTTCCCATGTCCACCTCCAGCAGCAGGGAACCACAGATCTACTTTCTGTCTCTACAGTTTGTTTTTCCTAGGATTTCAAAATAAGAGAAATAATGCAGTCTGTAGTCTCTTGTGGCACGATTCTTTCACTTAGACCATGTTTTTGATATTCATTTATGTCGTTACATGTATCAATACATAGTTCATTCTGTTGCTGGATAATATCCATTATTTACACAAATGAACTGAAAACTCATATCCTCATAAAAACCCACACATGAATGTTGTAGTAGCTTTATACAGAATTGCCATCAAGATGTCCTTCAGGAAGTGAATGAATGAATAAACTATGGCACATCCAGATAAGGGAGGGTTGCTCAGCTCTAAGAAGAAAGGAGCTTTCAATCTGTGAAAAGACACACAGGAACTGTAAATACATATTACTAAGTGAAAGAAACCCATCTGAAAAAAGTTATCTACCATGTGATTCTGACTATGACATTCTGGAAAAGGTAAAAATCACAGTCAATAAATAGATCAGTTTTTGCCAGGGTGGAGGTGTCCGGGAGAGATAAACAAACAGGTGGAGAAAAGAGGATTTTTAGGGCAGTGACATACTCTGTATAATATCATAATAGTGGACATATGACACACGTTTGTCCAAACCCACAGAATGTGCAACATCAGGAGTAAATCCTATGGTAACCTATGGACTTTGGGTGATTGTGATGTGTCATTGTAGGTTCATTCTTGGTAAAACAAAACAAAACAAAAACCCTAAACAAATAATAATAATAATAGTATATATATATATATATATGTATATATATATATATATATTTTTTTTTTTTTTTTAAATTCTGGTGAATGATATCAGTAGGTAATAGGAGAAGCTATGCATGTGTGGGGGCAGGAGTGTATGGGAAATTTCTGTACCTTCCTCTCAATTTTTATGGTAAACCTAGAACTGCTTTTATAAAAAATGAGTCTTAGGGTGCCTAGGTGGCATACTCAATTGAGTGTCTGGTTGAGTGCCCAACTCTTGGTTTTGGCTCAGGCTGTGATCTCAGGGTTGTGAGATAGAGCCCTATGTTGGGGCTCTGTGCTTAGCAGGGGGTGTCACTGGATTCTCTCTCCTTCTCCCTCTGTTCGTCCGGCTCATGCTCTCTAAATAAATAAATAAACAGGTCTTTAAAAAAAATTAAGTCTTTCTTTAAAAAAAAAAAAAAGTTCTTTATAGACGTTGGAATATAATTCCATCACCAGATATACATCTCAAAATATTTTCTTCCAGGTACTCTCTAGCTTTTTATGTCTTATTTTATGTTGTTTTTTGAAGAACAAACAATTTTGATAAAGTTCAATTTATCATTTTTTATTTTTTATGGGGTTTTTTGGTCACACTGGAAAATCTGTCTAATCCCTAGATTACAGGATTCTTTTCTTTGATTTCTGATACAGTTCTTACCCAAGCAAAATCAAGTTGTCACATGGTGATCTCTCTTTCTGTAGGCTCTAGGGTAGAATCCATTTCCTTGTTCATTCAGGTTACTGAGAGAATTTCATTCCATGTGACTGCAGAACTGAGGTCCCTGTTCCTTCTGTGGCTATCAGGTGAGGACTGATCCCACCTTTCGAGGCCACCCATATTCCTTCTTCAACCTATCTTCCCCCATCTTCAAAACCAGTAAGGGCAGTCAAGTGCATGAGTGTACACACATGCGTGTGCACACAAACAAACACACAGAGAGGGTAAAGGGCAGAGGCAGAGGGAAAGAGACAAGAAGACTCCATGCTGAGCATGGTACCCCACATGGGGTTCGATCCCAGGACCCTGAAATCATGATCTGAGCCTGAAACCAAAAGTCAGACAATGTTCAACAGACTGAGCTACCCACATGCCCTCAGAAAAGGCCCACTTTTAAAGACTCATGGGAATAGGTAATAAGTTTAATAACTTTAGTTTCTACGTTACTTTAGTCTTCTAATCTTTTAGATGCTAATGTGAATGGTATTCTTACTGATTTTTAATGGTATTTCTGGATTGTATGTTTCTAGTTTCATGTGTGTAGCCTGTGACCTAGTCAGATATAAAAATTTTTTGAAAGAGGGATATAATCTTTCAACAAAAATACAAACAGAAGAGATAGAATTAAAGACATTTAATTTTAATCATGAGAGGTCTATAGCAAAAATGGATTTCTCATAACATTGCAAGGAAAAAATCTGTGTAATTTTAAAAAAATTAGTAAGGAAAGCCACAATGAAGACAAGAGATAATATTCCTAATCACATTGTGAATTTATGGCAAAGTTTGAGAGTCAGCTCCATAAAATTGTGCTCACACTTGCATCCCGTGAGACCCCTTGATCTACCTGTAAGTTAATTCACTCACTGTAATTTGCTAGACTTGGGCAGTAAAAATTACATTTAAATTTTAAATGTGCTTTATTGCTTATCCTCAAAACTTTTAAGAGATGTAGAAGGAATTTTTTCTACTTTTCCATTTTAAATACTAATAATTTTGAATGAAAAGTTGAGGGGCTCCTAGGTGGCAGTCAGTTAAATATCACTCTTTTTTTTTTTTTTTAAAGATTTTATTTATTTATTTGACAGACAGAGATCACAAGCAGGCAGAGAGAGAGAGAGAGAGGTGGAAGCAGGCTTCCCGCTGAGCAGAGAGCCCGATGCGGGACTCGACCCAGGACCCTGAGATCATGACCTGAGCCGAAGGCAGCGGCTTAACCCACTGAGCCACCCAGGTGCCCCTAAATATCACTCTTGATTTCAGCTTAGGTCATGATCACAGGGTCCTGAAATCAAACCCTACATGGGCAGGGATCCACACTTAGTGGGGAGTCTGCTTGGTTTTTCTCTGCCCCTGCCCTACTTCTAAAAAATAAATAAATCTTAAAGAATGAAAATGTCAAGTGAGATATTCTATATGAATAATATAGTGTCGGTTTCATCCTTAAGCCAGTACATTACATAGTAATATTTTATAGACACATATGTAAACATGATACACACACATATGTGTGTGTGTGTGTGTATGAACCTCATGTCAGGTGATCAGTTGAAAACAAGATAAATATCCCTAATGTTGTATTCCCTTGAAAAAAACAAAATCCCTTTATAGTTCTTCAATATTAGTAACTCCTCTTTCTCTAAACAACTATTTCCAAGACATATGTTTTCAAATATTAAACTCTATTTTCAAAATTTCAAATACTAGCTTCTATTCAAATTTCTATTTGATTTTGTCTAATGTGAGTCATCAAGGATCTTTCAAGTAGCGTCTTTGAAATCTCTTATTTTATAATGAGTCCCAGCATCACTATTCCCATGGACCATTATTTTTGCCACTACTTCCTTCTCAGGAACAGATCAGTTCTCACAGACCAGTGCCAACAGACCAGCTGGCACAAGGCAAATGTTAGAGGAGTTCTTGGTATACACAGGCATAAAAGACAATCTGTTCTTTTGAGTTGTTAAGTATTGGGTTCTCTTATTGTTCAGTCCTTTACTGTGAGTGTTTAACCCTACCTTCCTGCAATGACATTCACAGAGGTGCCAATGTCTGAGTCAGTGGTGCTTTCCCCACAACAGTGTTATAATAAATAATAATGAAAATGTATTTTCTATATTATGGTATTCTAATAACAAAACTATGCAATAAAAAACTAGCTTATTTGCATTCATAACCTCAAAAACTTCTGGAAATGATCAAAGTAAACATCTCTCCCACAATTTTAAAATATCAATGATCAAAAATATTTGCATCAATTAAATGTCTATAATATTTCTTTAACTTTCCAATAGTATACTTATTTCTATCATTCAACAAGTATTAACATCTATTTCTCACAATAAATATTTACAAGCATAAGAAAAACATTGACCAGAAATATAGTATTGAGTCACAGAGTTGATGATCTTTCTTAAAATAATAATTAGAATTGTTTGTATATATGAAATACATTACTGAATTCACTTTGATATCACTCAGCCATTGTTAATCAGTCTGAACTATTAATTAAACTTAATGGGCTATATTTTCCTGCCATCTACAACATGTGGTTTATAATTCCTAAAGAATTAAGATATCAGAATTGAAACGGAAAGAACAGAAAGCCAAAACAAGCAGTCTTAATTCATACAAGAATTAAATAATAGATCTTATAAGATACAATCATGAGATAATGACTAAAGAAAAAAAGCCACCTCTGGCTCCATCTGCATTCATGACAGGAGACCTGCTCCCCACATTTGTCATTCACTCCCACTAACACTTCCGTTGGTTGAATTATGCAGTTGCTTACTAAAGCATTCAATGTGTCACAGCCTAAGTGGCCACCAGTCCATAAATTTCAAATTAATTAGTTTTTAATTTATCTGTATTCACCAATATACTTCTAGTCTCATTATGCAGTAGAGTATTCTTTCCCATATTAATTATATAATTCCTACAGTGTAAAATAACAGGTCTTGAGAGCTAAAGCACTTAGAGAAAGAATGAGGTATAAACTCCTAGGAATCACCTAAAAAAGCAACAACACCAGCAGTTTATTACATCTGCAAATGCACTATGATTCTGCCATTTGTGTTCAGTTCTGATTATGTAGCACTCTTTCACGTTCTGGATGTATTATTATACATATTAGTGAGAATGTTAAAATAACTTTTTAAAATGTCCTTCATTTGACTATATATGTTAACATATTAGCTCATAACATTCAAGCCTTTTTTCCCCCCTCCCTATTGAACAATATTCTTCTGTTGCCTTAGAAGAACTCATATGCTAAAGAAAGTAGAGAACATTGATTAAGATGTGAGCCAGCAAAGCACCCATCCAGTTTTCCCTCTTACTGGAGAAGGCTGCAGTACACAATGGCTGGTGACACTTTGTTATAGAAACTTCTTGGATGGAATGGACAAAACCACCATCTTGGCAGAAAGGAGCCATTCTATACTGGTCTCTGTTCTGCAGTTTTACTTCCAATTAATGCTGAAAATTGTGGCTATACTGTAATAATTGTGTTTTTGTAAATTTGTAAAGTTAATGTGTAAATCATTCCTACAGTTTAATGAAACAAACATAGAAAGGAAATAAACTAAAAAGTAATATAATAGGGGCACCTGGGTGGCTCAGTGGATTAAGCCTCTGCCTTCGGCTCGAGTCATGATCTCAGGGTCCTAGGATTGAGTCCCATATCGGGCTCTCTGCTCAGCAGGGAGCCTGCTTCCCCCCTCTCTCTGCCTGCCTCTCTGCCTACTTGTGATCTTTCTCTCTCTGTCAAATAATTAAATGAAATCTTAAAAAAAAAAAGTAATATAATAAACTACAGAATAATGCATTTATTATTACTGATTTCTCCTATTAATTAATAATAATCATGTTAATAATACTATTTATTTTACCAGAATTTATTTTATCCAAGGCCAAATTTAGCCCCAGCAATTCCCTGAAAAACACTAGTATTTGAATCTACACATTATACATTGGCACGAGTTGCTTTTCTTCTTCTTCTTTTATTTTCTTTCTTTCTTTCTTTCTTTTTTTTTCTTTCTTTTTGGCCAACTCAACACAAAAAAGTTTTGTTTAATTTCAAGACATTTTCATCACCCCAAACAAAACCCATGTGCTTATTAGCTTTTGGTCTCCATTCCCCTGTACCCCCACCCTTGGTAACCACTTACATTCTTTTTATCTATATGGGATTTGCCTATTCTGGACTTATTCCGTAAGTGGAATCATGAAATATATGGTTTTCGTGATTGGCTTCTTTCAATTAGTTTAATATTTTCAAGGTTCATCAATGTTGAAACCTGTATCAGTACTTCATTCCTTTTTTTATTTTAAATAATATTCCATTGCACAGTTACATCACATTTTATTTACCTACATATCAGTTGATGGACATTTGAGTTGCTGCATCTTTACCTATTCTGAATAATGCTGCTATGAACATTCATGCACCCGTTTTTGGGTAAACGTATGCTTTCAATTTTTTAAGTACATACTTTGGAGCAGAAATACATATGGTTAATCTCATATGTTTAACTGCCAGACTGTTTCCCAAGATGGCTGCATCATTTTACATTGTCAGCCATAATGTATGAGGGTTCTAACTGCTCTACATCTTCACCAACACTTATTGTTATCAGTCTTTTTAGTAAGCCATCCTAGTGGGTATGAAGTGGTATTTGTGATTTTAGTTTGCATTTTTCTAGTGGCTATAGCTTATATTTCTGTAATGGCTAATAATGTTGAACATCTTTCCATCTATTTTCGTTCATTTGTTTGTCTTCTTGGAAGAAATGTTTATTTTTATTCTTCACTCAACTTTAAATTGGGTTTTTGTCTTTTTATGTAGACCTGTAAGAAATTCTTTCTGCGTTCCTTTTCCTTTGTACTGAAGTATGATCTCTAGTGACTTCTTCAACAGAATCTTTTCAACATCAGACTCCTTTTGTTCAAAAATGTCTTTTTTTTTCACTTTTACCTTTTTTCTAGCTTCTGGTGACAGTCTGCTACCCCTGGGTTGTGGAAATACATCTGTAGGGAGGTTCCATGTTTCCTTTTGCTGGTCCCAAGAAGTTTCGGGTGTTTCCCTTTGGGATCTCTATATCCTGCAATGAGGTTAAATCAGACTCCACATTCATGCATGGCCCAATTGGAGGCTGCATTTGCCAACAAAATCCTTTTTTCTATTCCAAGTATGGAAAAACAAAAAGAAAAACAAAAACAAAATAAAACAGCTTCCTTGGGCAGAGGGCAAAATTTTTCTAAACCTTCTTTTACTAAGAGGGTCCCAGATTTGTTCAGGAGTCTCAGTTTTAGGTCCTTCTCTCCTATGAAGGCCACATCTTGTCCCTCTCCTCCCATTAAAGTTATACTCCCTAGAGCACAGTACCACCATTTCTTACTGTTCTGCCTAGGAGTTTCCACATCACTTCTTGTGTCTTGAGATTTCCCATTATTCCTCTGGAGTTTACTTTTCTATTAGACATATCTGTATGTTGTAATATGAAAGATTCACATACTATACACATTATACATTGAATTACAGATTGCTTTTAAGAGTGATGCCTCCCATGGAGGTGATTATGATTTGTAAGTATATGGCTATGGCTGAAAAAGCAGAATACTAATGGCCTTCTAAATAACCTCTCTAAGTAAATGAAATGTCATCAATTTATAATCACCACTATTTTAAGAACCTCTCACTATATCTGTCTCTTAGTCCCTACCTCCTGAAGCACTTGCTACAAAAGATGTACCCTATTCCTAAGAGTTTCATTTCATATAGAATTAGCCCTATGGTTCATAGCTGCCACAAATTATTTAAGTTATTCTCAGGGATCCTCACAAAAGTTTCCCTTCAAATCCTACTTGAAATCATTCTACTGCTTATCCATTTTTTAAAAATGACCTGTGAAAATGGAACAAGTCTGACACTGGTAAACACTGATAGTCATGGTAACAAGCCTTCAGTAAAATAAAACCAACAACAGAGTAGACTATCACCTGATACCAAATCTGGTATAGTCAAAGTTCTTCGAATTCTCTCTACTCTAATTTCAGTTGCAGTGAAGGAGTTTATGTAAACCTTGGTGAAGAACAGATCTCAGTTGTTCCACCTAAACTCTGAACTATTTTGCTCCAATCAGGTATATCATTAAGGTACTCTGTAGTCAGTGCAAAGATGTCAGTGAACATTCAAGGAATAAGCCAGGAATTTTTTGGGCTTCGATTTTCTGGGTCTGTCATTTTGCTAACATATATTTTTAAATAGCATTCCAGAAATCAGCAAAAGAACCTAACATAGGTAAGATGTGTGTTCCTGGTAAATGTTATGTGAATGAAAACTCTAGGTGAACACCTTTGGAGATAAAGTGAAAAATAAGGAGCAGTGTGATAAAATAGTCAATACTTAAAACCTATTATAAAATTTAAATAAGAGTGAAAACCTAGCCACTCAGTAATTAATAATTAATGTCTGCTTTAGGTACTTACTATAAGCTCCTGGAATATAGAATTTAGAAAATTTTAGAAAATAGAGCTCAAAAGATTTAGAATTAGAACTAGGTACTTTGACGGATCCTCAGGGAAACACTCAAATCTGTCCTAAAACTCATAGATTACGGTGAAACAATTTTTCTGTCTTAAGTGAAAGATGAAAAAAAATAGATTATGATCATTTTCTTTTATCAAGACTGCCAAGCAAGATCACTCTGTCCTTTCCTGTACGATTCCTGCAGATCTGCTCTGAGAGTGAATAATGAGCACATCTGCTGCTTAAGGCCCCGCGTTCATCCTCTTCCCCAGTATAAGTCCCTGAATACTGATTAGGGAGATAGGTAGGTATCCCTATGTTTCCACACCAATTCAAAGGATTAGGATTTACCTACTGAGGTTGTAATTTGATTTCACCAGAAGCTCTCTCAATCTCTGTCCCAGGTAAAATAATGAAAAACAAAGGGTCGAAACACCCCTTGCCAGAGGGCTAGCCTCATCTGTCTGATCCAGTTTTGAATCTAGGATGGTGTGTGCTATTTGCAGAGACCCACCTTTAGGACGAAAAATGGAAGTGATATGGGGGAAATACTCAAATTATCTGGCACTGCATCTGATAAGGAAGAAAAGGGAATATTATATCATTGGTTTTGTTGTCTTGGAGCTCTGAAGTTTCCTCTTCACTGTTTATTGAAAGAATAGGTACACAATCTTTCAGAGACAAAGCATTTCCCACTTTGAAAGACATTGAACAAAAGAGGCGTAGGGTTTGAATGGGCAAACCTGTGCACAGGAGCACCCTGAAGGTGAGAGGAATAAGATGGGCAAAATTCACTCTGGCAAGAAACCAACAGGCATATTTAAGAGATTCTGAATGAGCCAAGTTGGCTGGTGAAGATGATTCCTGTAACAATATAATGAGATATGAGGCATGATAAATGGAAGTTGAAACTAGGCTGCAGAGTACCTTGAAAGCTATACTCCGGAGGATCCTGTAAATGTCAAGGAACCATTTAAAGTTTCTGACTCAGGAAGCAACAAGATCAAAAGGAATTAAAAAAAAAATAATTGTTAGGCTGTGTCTAGGTGAGACGGATGGAAAACCTGAGAAAGGAGAGTCATGTTGCTGGTAAAGAAAGATATCATCAGGCCACTGTAAGAATTGTGAGGAAAAGAAAAGGAAGAAAGGAATGAATGGGTAGAATGGTCTAAGTGGTAGATTTCAAAGCTGGTTAACTACCAGAAAAAAGGATCGTCAAACTAGTAGGTTGTTACCTATTAAAACCAATCACAATTATCATCAGCTGCCTGAATTTTGAACCCACTGTCAAGGCCACCAAGGCCCTCACACTTAAGACACTGTAGAACAGAAAGACAAGAGACCTACCCATCATTGTGCAATCCTTCTCCTGACTTTATTATTCTTGTAAAATGATACTGGCCTGGGACAAGTTACCTGTCACAGGTGTAATTTTTCAATGTGCTATCATAAATGAAAAGTCTTGTTTTTTATTTTGTTTTGTTTTGAGGGGCTACTCTTCCATCTTCTATAACTTTTCTTTCTCCCTTCTTGGCTCAATGTCCTCTTTCTGAATTCTCAACATTAAACTGTTTACACTGGTTTGTCAAAGACTACTCCCAGAAAACATTCCTGCCTTAATTAGGCTTGTTGGGTTTTAAATGAAGAGTCCCTTGAATTACCCAAAGAAAAAAAGGCAGTGGGAAAAAATATATATGAATTACAAAGGGAACTGGAATGTGCAAACAGCGTTTGGTAGAGGTAAGATTCAAGCATCATTTGGTTCCTTATTCCGTATTACTTTGTTTTTGTACCTGAACCATTGTGGACATTCAGCCCTGACTTACTTCATGCTTTTTCAGCTACATATTTTTTCTAAGATTGATTTTTCTTTTCTAGTACAAAGTACAGAAAAAGAAACTGAGAAAATCTAATTGGCCCAGGCTATTTTTGAGGTAGGACAAAGTTTACATGTCACTATCTGACCCAGAGTTTTTACACCATAGGTGAACCTGTGGGTTAGATATATTTAGGTCCTTCTGCTACAAAGAGATGCAAAGAGAGATGACACAGTATTGTAAAACACATCATCATTTTGTTAGATTGCATGCTGCTGTAGCAAATTTCCATGAATTTACTAGCTTAAACAATACAGATTATTTTATAGTTCTGTATGTTGGAAGTCTGGGACAGGTGTCACCAAGAAAGTCAGGGTGCTCTATGGCTCCATACCTTTCTAGGCGCTAGGGGGTCCAGTTCTGTGCTTATTCAGGTCGTTTGACTTATCCATGTGACTGCAGAACAGAGGTCCCTACTTCCTTCCCAGTTGTCAGGAGAGAACTGATTGCAACCTGTAGAGGGCAACCACATTCAAGGTCCCTTCCCCCATCTTCAAAGCCAGTAATGGTGAGTCAAGTCTCTCTCAAAGTTTGACTCTTTCCTCTTTCTGTCAAACTTCTGACCACAGCCAGAAAATTTCCATGCTTTTAAGGACTTAAGTCATTAATCTGGGCCCACCCAGATAGTCTAGCGTTATTTCCCTATCTCAAAGTCTATACACTTAATCATAACTACAAAGTCCCTTTTGTGCTTAAGGTAACATTCATAGGTTCTGAGGATTCCTGTCTAGACAGCTTTAAAGTGCCGTTATTCTGCCTGCTACAACCACTAGGTATCAAAGCCTATGAAGAGAGTTGTTTTCCTTTGAGAAAAGAAAAAAGATAGGGACAGGCAAGCTGTACAAATAGATTGAGCTCACGACAGTCATTTTGCTCATGCAGCCTCCCCACCCTTTAAAATTCAGCTATAGTGCAATCTCCTTTAAAACCTTTTTAAACAACTTGAGCTCATATTGTTGCATCCTTTGTCAGACTACATGTTAAATTCATGATCAATGCCATGACCATGATCAATTTCCCCACGTTATTTAAATTAATTAATTCAATCATCCATTCATTCAATATACTTACAGAGATTTTGTTAAAAAAAAAAACCCATAATGGTATAACGGTTATAAATATGAATATACTTCATTATTGACTTCAAGGAGTTCATGTTTTTTGTGATCACTTATTTTGTCTCTTTAGCAAAAATGCTAGCTTCGTGAAGGAAGAATCACACCTTTGGTGCTTTAGTAGAATGTTAAACTAAGGCACGTTCATTTAAATACATGAATGATCAATTACTAAAAATTTTTTAAAAATCAGCCTTTAATCCCAAAGTAATATAATTAATCTTTGAATAACAACTAGGGACATTTAAGCATAAACTAGTGATTTAAACTGCATTAGAATGAGAGAACTGGTATTATTTACTATACATCATCTCATTTGGAAAGTATCTTGTCAGGTCACGATAAATTAATAAAATGAATAGAACCTTACTATTTCTTAACATCATAACTTTTTCTGTCCAGTATCAATACATTTACTCTTATCAATGGGAAGTTTCCTGTCAAAATACATCAAGAATGACTGACACTGTCTTACAGTTTTGAAGAATGAACAGAAAACTTAGCGATAAATCGAGATAAATCAATAATGAGTCACAGGCATTTAAATATTAAAGAAAAAATATTTAATACACAAAGCCGATATTTAATTAAAGCTTGTAAAGGCCAAATTCCCCTTATTTTCAGATTAACAACACTTATCTTTAAAGTAATCTGTGGTTCATCAAAATACAATTGGAGACATTAGACTGAGTTCAAGAGTGAGGCTGAAATTTGTTATTGAAGAACTAAAGTTGCTTCAATAGAGGTAGTTAAACTGATTTGACCAAAGCCCTCAGCTTGACGCATATTTTACACTGTGACCAACTATATATAAATGCATAAAACAAAAACAAAACTTTCAGAAGATGTGACATGCTTACATACTCTGCTATTTTCTTTACTCAATTCTATTGCACTCTTTCAAAAATGCAGTATTTAACCTAAAAAACTGATTTCATCACCCATCACCAATAGGTTGGAAAACTACTGTTTCAAAATGTTCTACACAATTAGGCTAAGAACTTAAAAACATGTTTTTCTCTATATTAATTTAAAAATCTATGAAGTAGAACTCATGATAATTATTTTACAAAAAATGATAGGGCAATTTGTTAAATTATACTTAAATGCATTATCTTTCATTATAAAAATAGTTATAAAAGCCAATAAATTATAGTTCTGTTGACTTTTTATTTACAGAAATGCTCAAGAAGCCGATTCGGACTTTGTTCAATATTTTTTATTTGGTGTCAGCAGAGAAGGAAACTAAACAAGCTGAAAGACCGGCTGCTTTCAGTTTAGATTTGTAAATACTCTTAGCTCATAAGTAAACTGGAAATGTTATTTTGAGTCTCCAGTGTGAATCAGAACAAACATTCTTATGCATAGAAAAGCCACAATAAAAAAAAGTGCAGTATATTTTTCCACTAGTGAAAGAACACAGTTGCCAGAATGAAATGTTAAATCAGAAAACCAGGCTTGAAACACTGAAATTAATAACATCTACAAATAGAAACTTTATCAAAAATTTCTGATCTGGAACCATGACTCCCCCAGTCACTGATGTCATGCAAATTTCTATCAACAGAGAAGAGTTGACTTGATTGCCATGAAAATATTCTAAGTATGTTAGTGATGAAGCAGAATTTTTTTTTAAAAAAGCTTTGAGTTCAATAACTGATGAGAAAACTTCCTGTTGAGTGTTTATTTTTTTTTTAAAGATTTTATTCATTTATTTGACAGACAGAGATCACAAACAGGCAGAGAGGCAGGCAGAGAGAGAGGAAGGGAAGCAGGCTCCCCGCCAAGCAGAGACCCTGGCGCAGGACTCTATCCCAGGACCCCGGGACCATGACCTGAGCCGAAAGCAGAGCCACCCAGGTGCCCCCCTGTTGAGTGTTTTATTATGTGAAGTCTATTTAGCTAGACAAGTAATTTATAAACATATGAATTTTATTTTTTAAACTGACAAAAGACTGAATTGATACAAGGAACATCAAAAAAGCAATCTATACATCTTTTTTGTGTGTATATGAGGGTACATAGGCTTCAGTATATTATTTCCTCTGCTTTTGCAAGTGTTAGAAATATTCTTTAATAAAAGTTTTTTTTTTTAATCTATGTATCTAAAAATCACTAAGATGGTTATTTTAATGCCATGTCATAAGTAAAGCAATATGCCATGTTAAAAACTGAAACTTTCAGGGGCGCCTGGGTGGCTCAATGGGTTAAGCCTCTGCCTTTGGCTCAGGTTATGATCTCAAGGTCCTGGGATGGAGCCCCGCATGGGGCTCTCTGCTCAGCATGGAGCCCACTTCCTCCTCTCTCTCTGCCTGCCTCTCTGTCTACCTGTGATCTCTATCAAATAAATAAAAACATTTTTTAAAAAATGAAATTTTCAAGTGTCATCTGCCTAGAAAATTAATAAAAGACAGGTAGAGTTAATGAAAACAAGCCCAAACATTTTGAACTAATATTGTAGAACCATATTTTCAGGTTTCAAGATAGTATATAGAGAAAACAGAATTTTTATTATATATCGATCAATATATGGTACATGGAAGCTAATGTGACTCAGGATTTTTCTGAAGGAACTTACAACAATCAGATATTTATTGAAGAGTTTGACTTAAAAATCTATTCAAAATTGGGGGCGCCTGGGTGGCTCAGTGGGTTAAAGCCTCTCCTTTCTGCTCAAGTCATGCTCTCAGGGTCCTGGGATGGAGCCCCACGTCGGGCTCTCCGCTCAGCAGGGAGCCTGCTTTCCCCTCTCTCTCTGCCTGCCTCTCTGCCGACTTGTGATCTCTCTGTCAGATAAATAAATAAAATCTTTAAAAACAAAACAAAACAAAACAAAATCTATTCAAGATTTAATTCTATCTGAATAAAATTCAGAAATCAATCCAGAACTAAGTAATACGTAACAGTAACGAATCTTCTGAAACAAATGTTCACTTACACAAAAATTAGTGGGACTGATCGTATTTAAATGTAAGTGAAGTATCTAAAGGCAGCACAAACAGTTAAATAATCAATATATGGATGAAAGAAATTTCCAATCCCAAAATTATCATCTGCTCTATGTTAAAATGCTTATCATACCCCCAAATTATGAAATTAACTAAATAGATAGGAAAAGAAATATCATAAAATTGAATTA
Source organism: Mustela nivalis (assembly GCF_964662115.1). NCBI lineage: Eukaryota > Metazoa > Chordata > Mammalia > Carnivora > Mustelidae > Mustela > Mustela nivalis. The sequence goes on from NC_139021.1 coordinate 49,363,478, forward strand.
ATGGCAATTTAGTTTACTCTAAGAAATTCAGGATTGTTAGGGCTTTTAATCAATGCAGAGATGAGGAAAACGCACATAATTTTTAGGTAACTGTTTCTATGATCCTAACAAATGAGCAGTGTAAGTCCTGAGCTCACTCTCTACATATTACTATTTTCCTGGTTGGTCACTGTAATGGGCTACATAGGAGGACGGCCACCAACAAACTTTCCCCTTTTACGCATACTGTTTCAAAAATTAAGAGATGCAATCAATTTCTCCACCCCTTTCATCTGAGCCGATGGGTTGCTCTAATCAACACCAAGAGGCTGATATTATACGTGAAATGACACTCCTGGAGCTCAAATTCAAGGCCTTACTAAGATCGGCAGCCTCCACTTCTCTCTCAGAACCCTGAGAGACCACCTTGCTGTGAAATAGAAAGGTAACCATCTGGGCAGGTCTCCAGCTGCAAGCCCCACCCAACTACCAGTTGGATGTAGCTTCAGGAATAACCACATCTGAGACAGCAGAGGTTGAGTCAACACACAGACACATGAGAGAAGAGAATTGCTACAGTATTCAGCCACTCAGTTCCAGGATGATTTGTCATGCAGGAATTTGTTATGCAGGAATGGGTAACTGAGAGTATCAGTATACTTTCCTCCTATGGCCTTAACTTTACTTCAGGAAATATCTAACTTCCTAACTTCAAACACAATATAGTTACCAGACTAGGAAACCCAGACTGAACATAGTAAAATAAACTAAAGTGCGTAAAAGGTATGTGATGCAATCCAAAACAATTCCCCCCCATCTCCAGCCTTTTCAAGGAATGCACTAAGGCAGATCTCTCTGCCCAATCTGATTACTGACCGTGCAATATCAAAGGCTTCACTCTAGGGGTCCTAACACAGAAGGTGGCATGTTTTCGCGTATCATACACCCAGACTTCTGAAATAAATATCTGGCATGTTATCTTAGGCACTGTTTCATATTAATGCTTTCCTATTTTGGGTCCTGGCTGTACAGAATCATCAATATGACAATTAAAAGTGGCATGAAAAGGACTAATGGTGGTCTGATCATTTTTTTTTAAATTAAGCATATATCAAAGCATAAGCAGCAAAAAAAATTTTTTTTGAAAAAAAATTATTTCTTAATATCTGAATGACTATGTGGAAAACAATATTCTGGTCTCAAATTTAATGCTGACGGAGTATCCCTGTTCAAGTCGCTTAACTTCTTTATGCCTTATTTTACTGAACAATTAGAATGATAATACCTGTCCTGACATACATCACGGGAAATTTGTTCAAATAAATGAGATAATATATATGAAGGCACTTTTGAAGACTACCCAAGAGGGTAGTTAATGACACATGAGAAAAATGTAAGGCGTAGAATACAGGAGTTGGAGAGGAATTTAGAGGTCAGGCTATGCAACATCGCTTCGGCATTATCATTCACCTTGTGCTTGACCTACATTGTAAAGGCAGGTCATTTCATTTTCAGACAGCTCTAATTGTTAGTAATGAGCTTAAATAATCTGTGTCCTTGTCACTTCCGCCCTTTGGCCTTATTTCTTTCCTCCAGAGCACCACAGAACATTTCTATTCCATCCCTGATTCAGTTCAGTCCAAAAGCATACTGTCAGGAAGTGAACTAAGACATGGGCTACAGATATGAACAATATGTTAGTAAGACAAGGTCTGGTGCTCCAATGTCCCTCGCAGCCTAGTGGAGACAGACACATGACAATAAATTAATGTCCCTCAATGTGGTAAGAGCTGAATGAAACTATAAGGATGGGGCAGACACACAGAAAACACAAACGAGGCAGTGATCTACCCACCTGGGTGTATCAGGCAAGGCTGCAGAGAGACGGCAGTTCTGGGAATAAGTTTGTGTGGAAATATTAAAAAGTGAATTTGAAAGATAAATAATAAGAATAAATTCAATTATCTGCTAACATGCTCCCATTATCACCTCTGCAAGAATTCTTAAATAATCTTTGCACAAACATCATGGTAACGTAATTCACAGATCGACTCATAATCCAGTCAGACTCATATCAATTTTTCTAAATGTTACAAATCTGAAGAAGAATGAGGAGCAGGAACAGAAACAATAAACCAATTCCTGGACACAATTTTTTTGTATAAGATTTTATTTATTTATTTGACAGACAGAGATTACAAGTAGACAGAGAGGCAGACAGAGAGGAATAGAAGCAGGCTCCCCGCTGAGCAGAGAGCCCGATGCGGGCCTCGATCCTGGGATCATGACCTGAGCCAAAGGCAGAGGCTTTAACCCACTGAGCCACCCAGGCACCCCCTGGACACAAATTTTGTAACAGAATGTCTTTTGTTGAGACAACCCAATACTGCAATTGCTTTATTGGGTGGTAAGGTCAAGGGGAGGAGACTGGCAGAAGAAACTAGCACTTGTGTATAACTTGTCTATCTTTCCATTAAGGCTTTTAAAGACTGGCTTTGCTATCTTTTCTGTAGGGCTCTATTTATTTCAATCTACAGGTAAAATGTGGTATTTATGTTTTTAAACACTGACTCCAATCAAATAAAACTAACTGAATTCAGCTTTTTTGTTTTTCATCAGGAACGTTACTTATGCCACTCATTTCTATGATATCTTTTTTTTTTTTAAACATATATTTTTATCCCCAGGGGTACAGGTCTGTGAATCACCAGGTTTACACACTTCACAGCACTCACCAAAGCACATACCCTCCCCAATGTCCATAATCCCACCCCCTTCTTCCAAACCCCCTCCCCCCACCAACCCTCAGTTTGTTTTGTGAGATTAAGAGTCACTTATGGTTTGTCTCCCTCCCAATCCCATATTGTTTCATTTATTCTTCTCCTACACACTTAGGCCCCCATGTTGCATCACCACTTCCTCATGATATCTTAAACCCTGAAAAGACTATCCATTTTCTACATGCCCCCCTGAAGCATCCTTGATTAAAAAAATAGGCTGAAGAGGGTCCTAGGCAAATCCTGTCATCACAATCCTCCGCCTTCTTGAAAATCTGGCAACTGATAACTCTGTGCCCGAGGCTACCTCGGTTCCCACCCTCCAGGGACCAAATATACTGATGATTCTCAAATCGATGTCCATAGTCACTAGTTCTGCTCTAAGTTCCAGAACAGCGTGTCTAGTTACCTTCCAGAATTTCCCCATAGATCCGCAACAAGGACTCTCAACTCAGTGTTCCAAAACACGTTATTTCCATTTCTCCTCTAAACCTGCCTTTCCCCTTTTATTATTTGACTTGCTTAAAGGCAGCCTCATCCTAATTGTTATCATCTCGAAATGATGATTAATTAAAACTTTTTGGTCACAAAATAACTTGGTCCCCAAATAATAAATGAGTTTAAAATACCCACAGTCCCATGTCCTTAACAAACAACTCTTCCTATTTTAAACCTTTACTGGGAAAACCAAACCTATGCATATTCAGGAAATGTACCTATCCAACTAGGAGAGCTTAGGGAATCAGACAGAGGAAACATGCTTTGGGTATGAGGTCAGTCTACTGCTTACTATCCTGGACTCACTCATAGACAGCCAACAACAGATCACAATCCGGGCATGATGTAATTTCTGACCTAGTATTCGAAGACATACGTTAGTATCACCATGATGATGAAGATGATAATTTATAACACCTAAAGATTTGCCTGCTATGAACTTTTAGGATTTAATGGCTGCACTTGGCATTTTGCAATCCCATTAAATAATTAAGTAGGTCTTTGTTTCTTCCAAGTGTCACTGCTTTAAGTATGACCCTTCAACTCTGGGTATAGCTTTTGATAATTGGAATTTAAGTAGGCAAAAACAATGAAATTCTGCATAAATTTTCCTCTATAATCCTAAAATTCAATAATCCATGACCTAATGTTCCATAAAGGAATTCAGGCTGCAAGTAGGGCTCCACCAACTACCTGAATGCTTTCCAATTACCTTTCTTGGCCACATTGTTCATAAAATCTTTCTCTAAGCACATTTTCTTTATTTTATCAAGAATAATGTTCTTTGTTAAAAAAAGAAAAACACTTTTAAAACAAATCTGTCCTTTCTGGGGCACATGGGGGACTCAGTCAGTTAAGCAGCCAGTTCCTGATTTCAGCACAGGTCATGGTTTCTGGGTCTGAGGATTGAGCCTAGAGTCAAGCTCTGTGCTCAGCTTGGAGTCAGCTTGAGGATTCTCTCTCCCTCTCTCTCAATCTTTTTCTCTCTCTCTCTCTCTTCCTCTGCCTCTCTCCCTGTTCACTCTCTCTCTCTTCCTCTGCCTCTCTCCCTGTTCACTCTCTCTCTCTCTCTCTCTCTCAAATACATAAATCTTTTTTTTATCTGTACTTTCCAAACATTTATATTCAGAATCAAAAACTATTTCATAAACACCTATTGTGTTCAGGTAGTATCTTACTTAAATCTCCGAAGAATGCTATAAAGTAGATATTGTTAGATAGGTACCAAAGAGAGTAGGTAAGGTTATGGCTCAAGGGAGAGAGCCAGGTCCAATTCCTAGGCTTGCATGCTATCCGCTGGATAAATTACTTAATCTCTTTGTACTTTAGTTTCCTAATTTAGAAAAAGTAGGGGTGATTGTGATGATATCTACCCTCCAGAATCATGTGAGAATTAATTAATTATTCATTTAAACCCCAAAGAATAAGAAAAGATAACTGAGACACAAGGAGGTTAAGTCACTTGTTGGAAGTTTTACAGTGAATATGCAACATTCCCATTTCAGATAACTTTCTCTTACCCAAGTCCAGTTCATCGTCTCTACTGTGACAACATGAAGATCCTATTTTTTTAAAATAGATGTAGACAAGATGGGACATCATGTAGAGCCAAGATTACTCTAAAGATTCTCAGGACAGCAAGCATGACCTTCAGAAATGGTTTCATGTCAGAGAATGTCCTTTAATATGAGTCACTCCCACTTATAACACAGAAGCACATTCCCTGATCTAAGAATTAAGAATACACTTGACTTGGGGCATCTGGGTGGCTCAGTGGGTTAAGCCTCTGTCTTCATCTCAAGTCATGATCTCAGAGTCCTGGTATTGAGCTCTGCTCAGCAGGGAGTCTGCTCCTGCCCCGCCTCTCTCCTACTTGTGACCTCTCTCTCTGTGTCAAATAACTAAATAAAATCTCTATTTAAAAAAAAAAAATTACACTTGACTTAATGAAAACTGTTACATGTCAAAATAAGGGTTTCTGCTGGCAAATAAAAAGTATTTTTCAGAAATCAGAAATGTTCCTCTCTATGGAAGAACATATGTTCAGAGAAGAAAAAACTTCATGTACTTTTGCACATAACTCATCTTGTCTAGAACATCCAAGGATATTGTATTAATGCTAAAAACTAGGACAGAAAATGTGGCATCCTGAAACAGCTGACAGATGTTGGCAAACAAGCCAACACATATTACCCTTCTCAACCTCAGAGATAATTATACCCTTCGCCAGTAAGTAATCAGACATACCCTTTGCAGCTCTGGCCTTTGGTGGACCTGTGTAATTGTGGCAAATTGCTTCTTTTGCCATGACACTAGGTTTTTCATGATATTTAATGGGTGTCTTTCAAAATATTTTTAAATGAAACCTTACTCCTGATGATAATAATTTTGTTAAGTGGTATCCTTATTTATGCTCCTGGTTATAAAAGGGGAAAAATATTCTCATTTAGTCTGCAGTGAAATTATATGCGATACAATAGTCCTCCTTTTCTACAGGGCATATGTTCCAAGACCCCCAGTGGATACCTAAAACCACAAGTAGTACCAAATCCTATATGTATTATGTTTTTCCTATACACACATAAGATAAAGTTTAACTTATAAACTAGGTACAGTATGAGATTAGCAAAAATAAAAGTTATAATGATATAATACAAGTTATATGAATGTGGTCTCTCCTTCTCAAAATGCCTTCTCATACTGGGCTTACCCTTTCTCTTGCAATGATGTGAGACGACAGAACACCTATGTGTGAGATGAAGTGAGGTGAATGGTGTAGGTGTGACTTGAGTTAGGCTGTTACTAAGGACCAACAGCTTCCAGACTGCTGTTGAGTAAGGATAACTGAAACTACGGAAAGTGACACCATGGGTAGGAGGGAACTAATGCAGCTGATTCATTCATCCGTTTCCACAAAAATTAGTTTGAGAAATCTTTTTTTATACTCAAGATATAAATTTTATTTTATTTCAAGTTTTTATTTGGTTTTGAAAAATGTTAATGGGATTTTTAAAAAATTAATGGGAATTAATAATGGGAAAAAATAATGGGAAAATCCCATTAACATTTGGGATTAACATAATGGGATTTTTAAAAAATCTTTAATAAGATTTTTAAAAAGAACTCTACATACGTGCATTTAGGCACATGCAAAGCCATTTCAAATGTGCAGTTGTACTCATATTATCACTTCACTTTCTACAAGTATTTTCTTGAGTGTCTACTATTAGGCAATATTCTATAGATAGAAACATAAATAAGGCAAAATTTCTCTATTAAAAAGTGTGTAGGTGAGGGGCACCTGTGTGGCTCAGTGGGTTGAGGCCTCTGCCTTCAGCTTAGGTCGTGGTCCCAGGGTCCTGGGATCAGGCCCTGCTCGGCCTTCTTCCTCCTCTCTCTTTCTCTCTCTGCCTGCCTCTCCACCTGCTTATGATCTCTGTCTGTCAAATGAATAAATAAAATCTTAAAAAAAAAAAAAGTATAGCTGAGAGACATCTGGGTGGTTCAGTAGGTTGAATGTCAGAGTCTTGATTTCAGATCGGATCACGATCTCAGGGTGGTGGGACTGAGTCCTGCATAGTTGAGCTCTGAGGAGTCTGCTGGAGATTTTCTCTCTGCTTCTCCCTCCACTGGCATACACACACCCACACTCTATCTTTCTTTATCTCTCTCTCTTTTTACGAAAATAATAATAATAATAATAATAATAATAATAATAAATCTTAAAAAAAAGTTTAGGGGATTAAAAAACTTAGTCAAACCCCTAAGTAGAACTTGCCAGAATAACTTGCACTGACCTCTACCAATGACCTGAAGCATTAGCTAAACCTAGCTTCTTTCCAATTTTCAAATATATCCTGAAATTACACATTCCCATATATTTTTTCTATAAGTTTTTCCTATGTTTCTTCCACTGCTGTCTATCTAAAGTCAACATATCTTCCAACATTATCTAAAATTATTCTTCTTATGATCGCCACCAACCAGAAATATTCTCTTTTTCCAGCATTTCAAATCACTCTATGTGACATTCCAGGGTTTGCACTAGTAATCTGGGTCTGGAAACTCACATATTATAGGAGAAAATGTGTGAAGGTGGGGTCTGTGTCTAGATTTTTTTGTCCTATACACTCTGGTGGAGTACCTTACACATCTGTTAAGTATCTTTATATTAAATTAAAAGATAATTCAGACTTTCAGCTTTAAGCACATATCATTTTGTGATATAAAGTTGATGTAGTTGAACTTTTTCATTTCATTTAACACACACATATACACACACATGTACAAACACACACGTGCACGTACACACACACACACACATACACACACACTCTTCAAAATTCCTATAGTACTGATATTCTAAAATTCAGGATATATTTTCAAAAGCCAAAGGCAGTTGGAGCCCCCAGGAAGGGTATTAAGCTAGATTTATGCATCTCTCCCCCTGCATATATCCCAGTGTCAAAGGCACAAAGGCTTCATTGGTCACAGGCCTGAAGACCACATGAACTTCTCTAAAACAGCTGAGATTATATGAGTCAGCATTCTCTAAAGAAACGGAGGCAATATATACATATGACTTAACATATATATTCTGCCTTGTTGTTCTGTTGGGGTCCCCCTCAATAGATTGGATGATGCTTATTCACATCTGGGAGGGCATTCTGCTTTATTTGGTTCACTAATTCAAATGCTAATCTTTTCCAGGAACACTTCACAGACACACCCAGAAATAACGTTCTGCCAGCTATCTGGGTACCCTTTAGCCCAGTCAAGCTGGAACATTAAATTTGGTCCCATCATGGGAACCAAATTTCAGCTTTCCATTGTTTCCACCTGTACTTTTCTGTTTACATCTTTTTAGGGCAGACTAGACAAACATTAGAAGTGTGTGAGTAGGAAAGGTACTCATAATTTGAGAAAGCATATCCAATATTATGAACTAATATTTTATCTTTAAAGTAAAAAAAAAAATAGTCCCTTGCTTTCAAAATATAATCAACAGAAGATGAAATCAACTTAGCTTAGTTGATACTAAAAAGATAAATAATTTTCAACAAAGATAAAACAAACCTGGTCCACTGGAAACAGCAGAATCTCTGAAAACTTTGGAATTTTATGTTGGTTAGAAGGTAGCATAAGTTGCAAGCAAAGTAACCAATTGTTCCAGTTTCTCTAGAACTATGGATGTCCCCAAGATGTGAGACTTGCAGTGCTAACACCAGTGAAGTCTCAAACAATTTGGAACAAGTTTTTCATCCTTGTTACAAAAGAATGAGCAATAATATTTTCATCCATTCATGGATATTAATTCCCCAAAAGATAAGGTGCATTGGCTGAAGTGGACAGGCAACGGCGTGCTGCACCTTGGACTGGGGAGTTGGCACTAGGAAAAAATGGAATCATAAAAAAATAAAAATAAAAAAATTTTAAAAACCCAAAAACCAGAGAAATGCTTGTCTGTATAAATGATGGAAGAAATGCTGCTTTTAAAATTATCTGGGTATAAATTCTACTTTATCTAGCCAGACAGTGGGTAAAAGATTTGCTAATTCAAGAGACCTATAATAAGCATGCAAGGACAAGATCCAGAAAGTATGGCCAAGACTTTACACATAAACAACTTTTCAATTTAAGATCTAAAACAAGTATGGTAACAACACCTAAGGGGGCTCAATGACAGAACAGCCAAAATCTATCTTTCCCAATCAATTACTTTTTAAATACCAGACATAGAAATGTCTCTTTCCATTCAACAGTAAATAAAATAATATGAGGCTGCACACACACATACACACACTTTTAAGGGTAGAAATACTAGCTGAGAGGTAAGTATATGTCAAATAAAAAGGATTAGGAGGGAAGTTTTATTAAAAACAAGTAAAACGGTAAAAATGGGAACCAGAATCTGAAGCAAAAACAACAGGATATTTATGCAGGAAACTAAATCTGTAGCATAAGTGATAAACTTGAGAGGATTCTCCAAGAATGCAGGGGAAATATGGATATATAGAAGAAAATAAAAAATAGGACACTGATATTCTTAAAGAAAAGACCAAACACATTACACAGATATAACATGCAAAAACAAAATAATTCAGTTCAAATTTTGAGTTTGAAAATTGAAAGGATTATTTATTTCAACATAACTGAATCAATAGCATACTGTAGAGATTGTTTTTTTTCTCCAAGGGAAAAGGTGGGGGAAAATCCAGATAGACAAAAGCAGGTCATATACAACAGAAATCATATTTGCCCAGACTTCTATTCTTTACCACTGAATTGTACAAATCATTCAAGCAATGTTGACAGAAACAGTAGCTGTTCATGAGTCAAATATAGCCATTTCCTTAACCATCTCTGCTTAAAAAAAAAGAAAAAAAAAGTTGGAATATGAATGCTTTCAGAATTAGTCTGTACTTGCCAGAAACTTCCATTTTATATCAGACACCTTCATGATTTACCTTTCTTTCTTTGTTTCAAAATCTTATTTAAATTCCAGTTGGTTAACATACAGTGTAATATTAGTTTCAGGAGTAGTATTTAGTGATTCATCACTTACATATAATACCCAGTGCTCAACACTAGTGCTCTCCTTAATGATCATCAGACATTTAGCCCACCCCCCACTCATCACCGCTTCAGTAACCCTCAGTTTGTTCTCAATAGTTAAAAGGGTCTTTTATGGTTTGATTGCACTACTAGGTATTTACTGAAAGGATATAAAAACACTGATTTGAACAACAAATGCACTCTGATGTTTACAGCAGCACTATCAACAATAGATAAATTATAAAAAAAGCCCAAGTGACTCTCAACTGAGGAATAGATAAAGAATGTGTGTGGGGGGTGGTGTGTGTGTGTGTGTGTGTGTATGCACATATATATGTAATATACATATATAATGAAATATCACTCAGCCATCAAAAAGAATGAAATCTTGCCATTTCCACGATGTGCATGGAGCTAGAGACTATTATGCTAATCAAAACAAGTCATTCAGAGAAAGACAAATACCATATGATTTCAATCATATGTGGAATTTAAGAAACAAAATAGACAAACATAGAAGAGGGAAAAAGCAATTTACATTTCTGACTTTGATCCTGTAGACTTTTGTGAGTTTTCTTTAACCTGGGGTCTACAGAGACTTTGCAGCTAGTTAATATTGTGATCCATGTCTGAAGCAAAAGCACTTTTTTCTGATGGAATACTTTCCTGGCATTCTTAAAAATGAGGACCATCTGTCTAGAATTAAAATAAATAATAATAATAGGCAAGTCATGGTTTATTAACAGTGTGTTTAGAGTATGTTGAACACAGTAAAATGTAAAGGTTTTTCTCAATGTTTGTCATTAATATGGTGCATCACAAAATAAAATAGTGAAAATTTTTGACTCACAGAAAAGAAGATGGGAGTTAATTTTGTACAATGAGATATCAACAAAATCTGTGAAATAGGGAAAGGCATAGGAAAAGAGTGCTAATTCCCTCATTTTGTATAAAAAGGGTTAATATAATATCCTTATTAACATTAATAAACACAGATTCAAGTATTCTTTCTTACAAAAGTAAAATAGAATTGGAGAATCTGCAGAAGATCAATCTCTTCAAATCTTCCCTCCAAATCATCAGACAAAAATATAATAGGAATGAAAATAAATTCCACATATCCAAAGAAGGAAAGAAATGCATTAACAAACAGCAAACTAAACAGAAAGCAGAAAACAAAAGAGTCAATTTGGGGGGCGTGGGTGGCTCAGTCAGTTAAGCAGCTGCCTTCGGCTCAGGTCCTGTTCCCAGGGTCCTGGGATCAAGTCCCACATCAGGCTCCCTGCTTAGCAGGAAGCCCGCTTTTTCCCTCTCCCTCTGCCGGCTGCTCTGCCTACTTGTGCTCTCTCTCTCTCTGTCAAATAAATACATAAATAATTTTTTTTAAAAAAGAAAAGAATAAATGTGAGTCTATTAGCTGTGATAGCAAAAGTAAATAGATTGATGCCCTTATAAAACAAAGATTTGCAGACTGAGAATAAAATCAACTATATGTAATCCCCGCAACCCAAATTACTTGAAATAAAACATAACAAAAGGGTAAAGTTTAAATATATATTAAAGAACAAATACATTAATTTCAGTCAAATTGGAATTTTTAAAAATAATAATGCTATTTATTGTTTAGTATCATTCCCTCTAACTAAACTCTAGTTTCCAAAAGGAGAGAAAAGTGTCCTTTTTTCCTTCTTCTTTCTTTGTTTTCTTTTTCTTTTTTTCTTTTCTTTTCTTTCTTTCTTTTTTTTTTTTTTTGAGTACAATTTAATTCCCAGACCTAAAACACAGTGGGAGCTCATTAAATACTGAACAGATGAGGGAATGGATGAATGAAAGGCAGAGTGAGCCGATGCATGAAGCCCTGCCTGGCTCCAGTCTTAAAGAATTCTTCCCTCGCTTGTTCTGATTCCTATACTCTGCTTCCTTTTGTAGACCTTTTCCATAACACTTCACCAGCTTCCCATAGTAGCCTTTTTTTTTTTTGGTCTTTCCCACTAGTCTATAAACATCTTGAAAGCAGGGAGCATATTTCACATATTTCCAGCCTTCGTCTTCATTAAATGAACTTCCTTATTATCTGGGTACAGCTTCCCACTCACCACAGGGAGGTTCTACAGCTTACAGGAATGAGAGTTATGAATAAATGCAGTATAAAATATGATGAATGTTACCAGAAATGAATGGCTAACTTATACAACACAACATGCCAAGTGTTGCCCAGTATGCTATGATGAGGGCTTTGTATGTATCAACTCATTTTCTTAATTCCAAGATCTTCAGGCTGAAGATACTCTCTATAATTCCCATTTTACAGAAGAGGCAATTAAAACATAGAGAGCTAAAATGACTTGCCTAAAGCCACACAACTAATAAGATCCAGAGCCTAGATACCAACCCAGGGATTCTTGAGTATTAGCTCTTAATAACCATGCTGAACTTCTACGAGGTGACTATAATTCATTTTGTATAAAAAGGGATAAAGTGATATCAAAAGTGATATCAAGAAGGTAATTTCACTCTGGTAAGAATTAACATAGTTTGTACCAGGAGACTTTTACTTTTTGACATTAAAAGAAAATTACCACCAAAATTCAGTATAAACAAAGTAGCATTTTAAATCTGTTTCTCTATCCCCATGCAGTATCGTCACAAAAACAGTCAGGTTATTGTTATTTGATCTGAGAGAAGCTCTTCTCCAGTTCCAGTCTGAGTTGCATTCCAGAACCTCAATGATTCAAACTCTTCATTTTGTTAGTGTCTGTTTACTTTTCCCCCTGCTTTATTGATATTATACAATCAATATATACACTGAATAAGTTTAAGAGGTAGAAGGTATAGAAAGTGATGATTTGATACATGTATATACTTAGAAATTATTACCAGAATAAAGCTACTTAAGACAGCCATCACCCTTCCTAGCTATCGTGTGTGTGTGTGTGTGTGTGTGTGTGTGTGTGTGGTAAGAGCATTTAGTATCCACTCTGTTAACAACTTTCAAGTATATCTTACGGTGCTGTTAATTATGGCCACCCTGCCATACACTGGATCCCCATCTTATAACTAGAAATTTGTATCTTTGGGCCAACATCTCCCCATTTCCACCCTTCACCCCCAACCTCTGGTAACAGCCAATCTATTCTGTTTCTATGAGTTCATTTCTTTTAGATTCTAAATATAAGTGAGATCAGAAGGTATTTGTCTTTCCTGTCTGTCTTATTTTATTTAACATGAGGGTCTCAAGGTTCATCCATGTTGCTGCAAATAGAAAGATCCCCTTCTTTCTCATGGCTGAACAGTGCTGTGTATGTGTGTTTGTGTGTGCAAGTGCAAGGCGTGTGTGTGGTGTGAGATATCATATTTTGTTTATCTACTCATCTAGAGATGGACACTTTGGTAGTTTCTGTATCTTGGTTAATGCAAAAATTGCTATAATGAACTCAGAGGTACAGATATTTCTTTGAGATTATGATTACATTTTCCTTAGATATGTACCCAGAAGTGGGGTAGCTGGATCAGATGGTAGTTCTACTTTTAACTTTTTGAAGGAAACTCATTTTCCATAGTGACGACCAATTTATACTCCCATCAACAATGCACAAAGGCAAACAAATCATTTAAATGTTACGTGCTTCAGTTTTCACCATTCTGTAAAGAGTATCTTTCCCATTTCCATTTTTACAGGAGTAGGGTGAAATAAAAAGGCACACTAGGTAAAAATGACTTGTAAATATTACTTAGAGCTTCCTTTTCTGCCTACTGCATACAGGAAACACTCTACCAGCATTACTTCTTTTAGAAGTTTAAGAAAGTATTTAATATTGGAGAATGAGGAGCAAATGGCTTTGCAAAAAAAAGAGTATAAAAAATCACCTCGCATCTTGAAACCTGAGAAGAAGTTGAAGAGGGAGATACTGTTCCTAAGTACGACTTTAAAATGGTTACTTCCTAATATACCAAGGTGAGGAGCGAAAATTGTACTGCTTGGCACTATATTTGCTATTCATTTCATCCTATTTTGCCTTTAACTTGTTGATAAATATATCAGAAAGTACATGACCAACCCTGTTTGAAAAATGACACTTTACAGTAACTAAGGAAAATCAGAATTGACTATAGTATTAAACCTTGTATGTGCTTTTTAAAGCAATTCAACAATACTGTTTCCACTGCTTTTAAGCAAAATCCATATAATCCTATATTTATATCTTGCAAATTTCTATAATTAATAAACTAAGTTTTGTCCATAACAAAAACAAATGACCATTATTTCTATAGGCTAATAGAAAAAAAGTCAACTAAAACTGGAACATTATATTATCACACTACATCTGAATGTAAATTGAACAGAAAATGTATGAAATATAAAGGCAAGACACACCTAAAGTTCTGCTTTGTACCACTGCTCAGTTGGCTTATCTGGATTTGGAGTTCAAAAACATTTTTTTTTAAAGATTTTGTTTATTTATTTGACAGAGATCACAAGTAGACAGAGAGGCAAGCAGAGAGAGATGAAGGGAAGCAGGCTCCCTCTGAGCAGAGAGCCCAATGTGGGACTCGATCCCAAGACCCTGGGATCATGACCTGAGCTGAAGGCAGAGGCTTTAACCCACTGAGCCACACAGGTGCCCCAACAATTTTTTTTTAATTCCATACCAAGATGTTAACTGCCATTTGACTATCATGTTAAAACTTCTGAATGCTAAGAAGCCTGTGTCTCTAAAAATAAAAAAGAGTATATGGAAGAAAACTGATTTTTAGTTTCCTTTCTGTATAATCTTACCTGTTAAATGAAGTAAGATGCTGGACTTTATAATAAGCTAACCTAAAATAAGAATAAAATTTAAAATGCTGTACTAATTTTTTTTTAACTTTTTATTTTTTATAAACATATATTTTTATCCCCAGGGGTACAGGTCTGTGAATCACCAGGTTTACACACTTCACAGCACTCACCAAAGCACATACCCTCCCCAATGTCCATAATCCCACCCCCTTCTCCCAAACCCCCTCCCCCCAGCAACCCTCAGTTTGTTTTGTGAGATTAAGAGTCACTTATGGTTTGTCTCCCTCCCAATCCCATCTTGTTTCATTTATTCTTCTCCTACCCACTTAAGCCTCCATGTTGCATCACCACTTCCTCATATCAGGGAGATCATATGATAGTTGTCTTTCTCTGCTTGACTTATTTCGCTAAGCATGATACGCTCTAGTTCCATCCATGTTGTCGCAAATGGCAAGATTTCATTTCTTTTGATGGCTGCATAGTATTCCATTGTGTATATATACCACATCTTCTTGATCCATTCATCTGTGGATGGACATCTAGGTTCTGTACTAATATTTTTGTAAAATTTTGGACTACCTTTTAAAATATTTTGCTTACTGTAAAAAAAATATTTTAAATTTCCCTGTTACTGTGTTATTGATAGATCAATTATGTACCTATAGAGAAAATAAACTTTGAACTTAAACATAATAATAAATTAATCTAGGATTTTTTATTGTTAATAATTTTCTGGGAAAGTTTTTCCAAACTTAGGACCTTCCAAATGTAGTATAGTATAGTGGAAAAGGCATTCTCTAAGATATCAAGCAACCTGAGTATGGTCCTTTGAAACAAACCAGTGGTATCCTTTGACTTCTAGAGTTCAGGTTAGTTCACTATAAAATGAAGATACTCTTTTTCAATTTCAAGACTACAGGATTCCACACCTACTTTTTGTCACTTCCTCAAGTCACTGTCTTTTGAACTTTGAAAATGACTGAACTGTAAATTTAAAGTTTCACTTAATATCTCAGAAATGTGTTAGTAAAGACGAAGAATAAACGTTATGTGATCTTTTCTACCATTTCTGTCTAATTGCAACATTTAAAGAAATTCTAATAGGTGTCATATAACCCTTCTTTTAATTCTTTACTTCTATTTGGTATTATCAGTTTTTGGTAAATTTCTCCTTTCTTCTATCTTTATATTCAGCTGTTTCAATATTGTCTGTACAGTTCATTGTTGCTCATCACATTGTCCCTTTTACCACAATGAATAAATACTTCTGTTCAAAAATAGTCCCTCCATGACCATGAAAGAAACAAATATATAAAAAAGAGAAGCATGAAGCAACATGGTGTTTCTTTCTTTCTCTTTCCTCAGCTCCCTCTCTATTGATCTTCCACTCAAAATCTTTAATAACCTCAGAACGGGTAACAAGAGAGAAGACTGAGAAGAAGAATTTTCTTGCCACCTGCACCTCTATGAATGCAAGACTACAACCTGGAGAGACATTTTCAGAGAACACGAGATGACTCAGGACTAAGCAAAAGCAGAATATATCAACAGCAAGAGTACAGAGGATCAAATTATGACTGTTACCATTTTGGAGAAACAATATTAGAATAATCATTAATGATGTATGAATTCTGACAACCGAGAGCTCTTGGGGGATTTAAGAGGGATACGTCAGGTGTTAGCCCCTGGGAAAGGCATGGCATTGTTTGCCTATTAGCAGATTATTTGATCCAGGCTTGATACAGCTGCTGAGTAGGACCAATACTGGCTAATCTTTACTTCTAATTACTCCCCTGAGCCCCCGAATCATTCATCAAGCTGTAAGCCTAGAGTCTAGACCTGGCCCATTTCTTTATGAGGGTCCTGAAAAGATGTCTCTTGACAGCCTGAGGGGTACTCAACCAAATTTGCTTCAGCTATTTTAGTACCTAGTGTATGAATTAGTGATCCTATTTTATTTTCCTCTTAGGTACATAAAGGTATGCCCTAAATAAATTACAAATAAATCTACATGTACCATATCAATGATAATTATTGTTATTATTAATATGATTGGAATTAGTTCAGTGATCTTAACCACAAAAATTATTTGGATTTTGTAAATTTTTCCCTTGGCAAAGCTTTTAAAAATATATTCATTTGACATAACAACACACAGAGGATTATTTCTATTTGGGTATCATTTTTGAGAATTCTGAGTTAATGCAAAGCAAGGATAGTCTGGGTCCCATCATTTATTTTGTTTACATAACTGAAACTCTGACAGACTGTTTTTACTGTTATCTCTGCCTAAATAGCAGAACTGTGAGCAGATGGTGAGCTGGTTCACTTAGTTTAGACATGTCTGGATTATTACACTTGAAGGGGTATTTTATTACAGGTCCTCAGAAAATAATAAAAGAAATTCTTTTTTAGAATAAAATTTTAAAAGGGAACTCAAAATAACCAAAGCTAAACCACAGACTTATTTAATGATTCACTAGTGATTAAAGTCTGCATCCTATCATGTATCATGATTTTCCAAGTCTGGGCCAAGTTTTTTATACAAATTACCTCATTAAAATATTGCACAAATATGCAGGAATAAACTTCAAATTGGGCTAAATTTTTGACCTAATAAGGGACATTATACCATGTGCATTAGCTTTGAGGGAAATGCAGTAACATGCTTGGAGTATTAGTACCAGTTATGTGCATTTAATGAACGATACATAAATATTAGAACAAGCCAAAGGGTTTAAGGCATCCCAGAAGAATGACAAAGTAAACATCAAAAACAAGAAAACAAAACAAAACAAAAAAACAAGAAAAACAAAAAACCAACATACTGTTCAGGTGAATGTTAAGGCACAACTGATGTACTTTTCAGGTATGGCGCACTTGCTCCTCTAATGGAGATAACGTGGACAGTCTCCTTCTTTGTACAACAACTGCAACCCAATTAAGTTTTTGTAAGCTTTCTAAAAAAAAATTGTGTATTCTGCCTGTGATATCTTTCCACATTTGACCACCATCATTTTGACAATCTCATAAATCCTATAAAGCAGATCCTTCAATACAGCTTATTTTACAGATGATGGATCTGAAGGTCAGACGTGCCCAGGTTCATGCAGCTAGGATGTGGCAAGAGCTAGGACTTGGACACAGCCAGTCTTATTCCAGAGCTTATGTTGTCAATCATCATGCCTTCGGGGGTCATGACAACTGATGACAATTGGAAAATAATATTGGTGTATAATCAGTTTTTTTTTTTTTTTTCCCCTCTTGAAGAACGGGCAAATTCTTCTACTCAGTGATGCTGAAAAGGATTCATCCACATCTCTCTTCCTCTAAGGCCAGCTCTTTTGTCCATGCCAACAATACACGCCACCCAGACTGTGCCAAGAGCCCCCTGGAGGTCCATCCTCCATATTCACCTACTCACCACCATTCAGGTCTCCAAGAAGAAGCAAGCTCAGCTTTGGGACCCTGACCAGTTCTCCAACTTCATTTCAAATCACTTCCCTGCAACTGGTTTGCTTCAGCCATACTGGCAACCTTCCCTTTGTTTTAAATACGCTAAGGTCTTTTCCCGTTGTGACCTCTATTGACAGCTCAGCCTCCTCCTTCTTTACCTGACAAGTTCTTACTGGCAACTGGCTTTAGATCTCAGATTTTCTTTTCTTTCTTTTCCTTTTTTCTCTTTTTTCTTTTTAGATCTCAGCTTTAACATTACTTTCTCAGTAAAACTTTTCCATTCTCCAAAAATAATTTAGCTTCTCCCTGTATATCTCTTCCATATTACCCCATTTCTTCCAGAGTACTTATGCTTTGCCATCATACTTGTCTCGTTTCTCTCACTAACTTGCGGATTTCTTGAAAGTAAAGACCACAGACTTGTTTACTATTACAACCACCTTTGGTCTGAGCACAGTGCCTCGTATAGTGACCATGCTTATCTGATTAAAGGGGAAAAAAGGGGAAGGAAAAAGGGGGGAGAGAGGAGAGAGAAAGAGAAGGAAGATGATAAAGGAAAAGGGAAGCAGAGAAGGGCTCATTTCTGAGTCAGTTCCAACTGTCTTCCCTGGGCTCTACACCCCTACACCCTGATTCCTGCCTGCTAATTTCAGGGCACTGAGCCCTCTTCAGTCTTCCGCTGTCAAACTTAAACTGAGTGAGTGATTATCACTCTTACAAAAGCAGTTCTCTCTTAGGGTCACTGTCACCGATGCCATTTTATTATCTTACTTTGGCTTCTGAACACCAACCCATGACAGCCAAATATTCAGGTCTTGGTTTTCCGAGCTCTCTTTCCTGTGAAGCTCCCTGCATTTGTTTTCAAAGCTTGTGCTTTCTCTTTGTCAATTAGGATCCCTCCAAGGCTGTGCTTTAATTATTGAAAAGTTCTTTGTAGTGAGGGTAAATCTGCTTCACCATAACCTTTATTCATTGATCTAGATTCTGCACTCTGAAGCAGTCTGGACCTCCTTCCTCAGCACCCTACAGCATTCCTCCCAATTATTTAAACATGGTATCATGCATAACCCTGAGTCCACCCTTCTCCAGGCAAAATATTTACTTTAATGTTAATAAATGTTCTTATGGAAGTATGCCATCTAAAACTATCCAAGCATCGTAGATATGATAAGTTATATGCATATGCACAGAGCTAGTGACAAGGATAACAATAACAGAACAATAGAATGTGTGAAGATTTCCTCAGTGTCTGATTGGCTTGCTTCAAGCACTTTCTATTTGAAACCTCTTTTCAATCCAAGTCCCCAAGCAGAATTTGTCAGTCTTGCCTTCAGATCACCAATATAAGAAGCCCATATTCCTTTCTACTTATTATACCATGGAAAAATGATTTGTTTATATCTAAGTGTGTCCTAGTAGTGTGTCAGAAGCTGCTAATTGGTTTTCAATATCCATTCTCCTCTCCTTCCTTTCATTGAGAGCAACTTCTCAATGGGTCTTTTGTGTTTCTGCACATCTTACTAGCAGAGACACTGACTGTCCTTTGTTTCTGATTCTCTTTCCAAGGATAATTGTCCTATAAAAAACCTGGGGAGATAGAGATAGTATCTCTCCCTGGTGCAAGGGTAGGTTTGGTGCTGACCAGTAAAGTAATAAAGATCATGCTGCCCTCTGGTGCGAAGTTCAGGCAAGTGGTTTGCAATTCCTTGAAAAAACTGTCGCCTAAGCTCAGGGATCCTCAGCTGTAATGTACACCCACTACACGGGCAACACCCACCGAGTCACTCCATGTCTCCCTCCTCATGGGTCTTAACGACAGGAGGAATGATGTGAACTTAAAAACCCATGCAACCTGCTACGTCCTGAGTAATAAACTCTCTTGTCTCTGACTCGGGAGTCTTGTATCTTCTGCGATCATCCATACAAGAGCTTGTGCACAACCCAGTACAATCTCAGACCCTTCACAGTTCTTCACGAGTCCCAAGTAACAGCCAGAATCTACCTCTGGATTTGGGCTTAGAAGATTTTGATGATTCCAGCTTTTAATCTTTGCTTCTTCCAATTTTCCCCAAATACTGTGATGGAGAGACAAGCCATACCTACTATGCTGTCTGAATTCATGATCCACAAAATGTGAGAGATAACACATGATCATTTTTGTTTTCAGCCAATAGGATGTGATGGAATTGGGTTTACGACAAAAACAACAAAGACCTGGTAATGAGGTGCTGCCCCAGCAAAAACATAAAAATGTTTCAGCAGATGTGAAACTGCACAGTGAGCATAAACAGTGGAAGAGATTTAAAAAAAAAATTGATTAGTGGAAGCTTGATGGGCTTCAGGATGGCTTAAAGGAAAGTACAAAAATGATACTGAAAACTGGAAGAAAGGAGACCCTTGTTCTATTGGACAACTTTGGCTACTTACACTGTTCAGAAACTTTGGCTATGTACTTGGATGAACATAAAAAGGTGAAAATAAAATGGTGTATAATTTTATGTATACATTTACTTAGTAGATGTTATTTAAAGCATAGGCTTTTAAAAAAGGAATAATAAGCGGTCATCCCTAATATAAAAAATACGAGTTTTCAAGTTCTTTTATTATTCCTGGGAACCAGTGAGAAAAGTGTAAGGTTTTGAGTCAAATCTCTTTGCTAAGCTAGTCAACCTTAGTTGACTCTGGATGACCTCATACATAAAATGGGATAACTTCACAGGGAAACAACCTGGGAAATTTACAAGAGATAGCAGGACTAAAATACTTGCTTCTATTTCATTGTAGCAGGTTGAAAATTCATGTTCATCTCCTGACCCTCCCTCCAATTCACTAATGATAGTAAAGGACAAAAAAAATTATTAAACGACATGGATAAAATTGCAAAGGAGAAGGGGGGAAAAAGCCAGATAAGAAAATCACACCCATTTCAGTTGATGGGAAGCCCTTAGGAGAATGGCAACTTAGCTGGCAGAACAGAGGCAGTCTGACTTCAAAGAGAAATAGCAAAGAGAGGGGAACTGACTCATGTCATCCCAGAACCACTAACTCCAGAGGGCAGGACTCCCACGCATGCAGCCAGGTAATGATCCTTAGGCCGCCACACTATGCATTATGCAATCCTGCAAAGGGGGTTATCTTTGAGAAATACAATCTGAGTGGAACAAATTCAGGCACAACAAAGAGAAGAATAAGGCAAAGTAAGCAAGGAAGAAAACTATGTATGTGTAGAGGGGAAGCAGCAGGTGGGAAGGAGGAGTAATTAAGTGAAGTCTATGTGTTTAACTATGAGACCCACACTAGAAAGTCTGATGAACCTCAAACAAAATTCTATGGATACTGCAATAGGAACACGTCCTACATAGTTTAGTCCAGATCACTTATAGCCCTCTAGAAAACCCATCAGCTGTCAACCCTATCATGTCCTCTATTCATTCTCCAGCAATTACCCCAAACAGAGCTTTCAGTGCCTTACTCTTTAATACAACATAACCAGGGATCATCAGACATTAATAGAAAAAAAGAAAGAATAAAAGAAGCAAGCAGAAAAAAAACAACAGAAAACAAAACCCAAGAGGAAACAGACCATGAAGTGAAAGAAAAAATTATAAGGAAAAAGTAGCAATTATACTGACAACACATCTCAGTAAAAGTTGTGGGGAAGATGTGAAGAAAGGGAAATTATTTGTGTTTATGCCCACGTACTTATGTACACATGTATACACACACGTACATAGAATATACATACATATATACACACATACATATGTATGTATACATACAAAAACCTAATATCTGTTCAGATACTCAGGTAAATACTAGAAGAAATACTTAACAAAACTAAAAATGTTCTTCCCTTTTAATACAGAGGAGTGGGATACGTGTCTGCCATTTTTCTTTTTTTTTTTAAGATTTTATTTATTTATCAGAGGGGGGGGTGGAGAGACAGCACAGGCAGACAGAATAGCAGGCAGAGGCAGAGGGAGAAGCAGGCTCCCTGCCAAGCAAGGAGCCCGACGTGGGACTCGATCCCAGGATGCTGGGATCATGACCTGAGCCGAAGGCAGCTGCTTAACCAACTGAGCCACCCAGGCGTCCCTGCCATTTTTCTTTATAGGACTATTACTACTATTTTATTTTAAAGCTATGTGCATCTATTACTTTAATTTTAAAAATACACATTTTTTTAAAAATCCAACGCTGCTCCTGAGATACAATTGTTTCTCACATTTGAGCTTCTTTAGTCTACCCTTCTATAGTTCTTTATTCTATAGCTTTTCTTTTAGTCTACCCTTTCTATAGTTCTCTGTTAAGGTGAAAAGACTGTAACTTAGCTGGAGGAGTTTTAAAGTTAGTGACTGAAGCATTCCCATAAGTGCCTGATTCAAGCTAGTATTGCCATGAGAACATTCACAGTGGTGAAGTAAAGCCTGAAGAGCTCTCTCCTCACTCAAAAACTCAACAGCACTTGTCTATTTTATTCATGTGGCAATGAATCATGTTATCACCTTGAAACGTTTCTTTTATCATCTTGAAGAATTAAACTTTCCTAAAAGAATGCATGTTCTTTAAAAACATGCATTTCTTCGAAACTATGTAATGGTTAGTAGGTGATCAATAAGTACCTCTTGACTGAAACTGATTGTAGCAAGGAGCGCTGAACTTTCAACTTTCAACATTCTAGATCTCAGCAAGTCAAGGGGATTAAAATCAGCAATACCTCAACTGACATTAATTACAATTTTTGAAGAGAGCCTAACACAGAAGATCAGAACTGAATAGAATTCTAAATAAAACAACTTCCTGGAAAATCCAAATCTCATATTATTTAATCTTAAATAAAGGTAACTGATCAAAAATAATTTAATTTTACACAAATTTCCACTTATAAGATGAGTAAGTTTTTATACCTTCCCTTGTCTACCACTTTTTAATACCTTACCCAAAAATAAACTCAAAAATGGATTTAAAGACCTAAATGTGAGACCTGAAACCACACAATTGCTAGAAGAGAGCACAGGTATAGCAATGTCTGACATTGGCTGTAGTAACATTCTTCTAGATAGGTTTCCTAAGACAAGGGAAACAAAAGCAAAAATAAACTATTGGAACTATATCAAAATGCAGAGCTCCTGCACAGCAAAGGAAATAATCAATAAAACTAAAAGACAATCTACTGAATGGGAGAAAATATCTACAAATGATATATCTGACAAGGGATTAGTATCCAAAGCATATAAAGAACTTAAAAACTCAACATCAAAAGAACCACAAATAATCCAGTTTTAAAATGGGCAGAAAATATGATCAGACATTTTACCAAAGAAGACATACAGATGGCCAACAGACACACGAAAAGATGCTCAACGTCACTAATCATGAGAGGAATGCAAATCAAAATCATAATGATATATCACCTCATACCTGTCCAAATGACTAAAATAAAAAACACGTGAAACAACAAGTGTTGGTGAAGAGGTGGAGAAAAGGAACTCTTGTGCTCTATTGGTGGGAATACAAACAGAAGCAGCCACTGTGGAAAATGGTATGGAAATTCCTTAAAAATTTAAAAATGTTATTACCATATGACCCAGTAATTCCACTACCGGGTTTTTATGCAAAACCTACAAAAACACTAGTTCATAAAGATGTAAGCACCCCTATGTTTATTGTAGCATTATTTACCATAGCCAAGATACAGAAGCAATCTAAGAACGAATAAAGAAGATGTGGTGTATAGGTATATATAATGGAATATTACTCAACCATAAGAAGGAATGAAATCTTGCCCTTTGCAACAACATGGATAAAGCTAGAGAGTATTATGCTAAGTGAAATAAGTCAGTGAGAGAAAGACAAATAACATTTGATTTCACCCATTTGTGGAATTTAAGAAACAAAACAAAGAAAAAAAAAGGACAAAAAAACAGACTCTTAAATATAGAGAACAAACTGGTCATAACTAGCTGGAGGTGTGCGGGGGAATGGCTTAAACAGATGAAGGGGATGGGATGAGGGCTGAGTAATGTATAGAATCCTGAATCACTATATTATAATACCTGAAACTAATAGAACACTGTATGTTAACTACACTGAATTTTAAATATCATAAAAATAAAATAAGTTTTGGGGATATAATGTAGAAACAGTGATCATAATTGATAATACAAACTGAAAGTCACGTAAGGGATGGGGGTGGAGGGTGAGGTAACCAGGTGATGGATATTAAGGAGGGCACGTGTTGTGATGAGCACTGCATGTTAATACACAACTAATGAGATGTTGAACATACATCAAAAACTAATGATGCACTATATGTTGGCTAACTGAACATAAAAAAAGTTGTAAAACACACACATATAAAATACTAATACTGTAATATGTACTTGGAAGTTACTAAGAGAATAGATTCTAACTATTCCTCCCACAAAAAAGAAATAGTAATTGTATGACATGTTGAAGATGTTAGATAACAAGTTAGTAATCATCTTTCAATATATAAATGTATCAAACTATCAAGTAGACAATAAAATTACACAATGTTGCGTGACAGTTATATCTTAAGAAAGCTGAGATAGATAGATAGATTTAAAAAAAAAAACTTACAAAATAATAATAAAAGGATGAATGTATTACAGGGATAAATGGGTAAGATCACAAAAGATAAAAAATGTACAAGCTAAAAAGAAAGAGAGATGTTGCAAATTTTAAAAAGGTTGACAGAAAGGAAAAGATAATTCCAATCAAGTCAAATCACTCGAAAGTGGTAGCTCTCGGGATTCCTGGATGGTTCAGTTGGTTAAGCATCTACTTTCAGCTTAGGTCATGATCTCCAGATCCTGGGAGCCATGTCAGGCTCCCAGCTCAGTCAGGAGTCTGCTTCTGCCTTTGCCCCTGTTTGTGCTCTCGCTCTCTCTCTCTTTCTCAAATGAATAAATAGAATCTTTAAAAAAATTTTTTTAAAAAGTGGCAGCTCTATTCTCACAAGGAAACTGAGGCTTAAGGAAGTTAAATAACTTGCCCAAAGTCACCCATTTGTATTAGTTATGGAAGAGATGTTAAAATGTGTTAAATCTATTAAATCAATCTCTCTCTTATCATTATAGACCAAATGATCATGTATTTCTGTGAGAGATAAGAGACATAGCATGTCATTTTATCACATAGAACATGAAGATAAAAGTTATTGTTTGTGCTCTTAGGAGCAAGAACCTTTTTTTTTTTTTTTCCTTTCAGATGAATCAAAAGACAGATGGGACAACCTGCTGAAGTTAAGAAATCATGAAGGAGAAATGACTAATTAGCAATAACTAGATTCTTGAGAGTATATGAACTATTTAACTGTGGCATTTCCCAAATGCACTGAAAATTAGGGGAGTTATCTGGCTTCCCTTTATGTTTCTGTTTGCAATTTGTTTCACATAATTCGTATCTCACAAAAAATAAACAGGTAAAAGAGCTGCAAAAAAAGAGGGGTAAGGGGGAGAAAGGCAAAGTAATAAAAAATGCAGCAGGATATTCCAGACAAATGAGATTGGGAAGCCAAGTATACATGAATGGCACAATGGCTACACAGTCCAAACTTTAGTAGCCAACAGATGAAGCACAGAAAGAAAGGAAGCCACTGTCCGGTAGGTAGTAGGAAGTGACTAAAGGAGTTTGAATTGAATCATGACATTTTCAAACATTAATTTAACAGCAGTGTGAGAATGAACAGAAAGAAACAGACCAGCTGGAAAGTTACGGCATCATCCACATACAGGAGAGCCCAGGATATGAGGATGCTCACTGAAGTGGACTAAAAAGAATGCATCAATGAATTAGACTTGGTAAGACGTGAGGGTGACTAACACAAAGAAAGGGGAAAGTTATCCAGCATTTCAGGGTTTTGAGTTCGTGAACATGGAAGAGGGACAACGCGTGGTGGTAAACTGGAGTAGTGCCAGTCCTTCCTTCTGTGGTCTCAACATTTCAAAACCCAAATACTAACTGTTCTAACTCTACTGTTAGCTAACTTGGGATTAGTCTGATTACTTTCCACCTCTGACAGCATCATGAGCATGCCCAGACCCAAGACCTGTTATGGTAATATGTATGTCTCCACCAAATCTATCAGGTTCTGTCCTATAAAGTGAAAAAGACTTTATTTTTCTCTGTTTATAAGAATGTCATAAATAAAAATCCAAATAGGAAAATGAACATAATTACCAACAACCTAATTGGTAAGAGATACTTATATCTACTATATATTATCTATGATATATCTATCCATATATGACTGAAAATTTTGTGTGTGTGTGTGTGTGTGTGAAAGGATTTTCCATGTTCACAAGTATTAATCTACTTTATATTTTTATACTATACAGATTTTATCTAGTCCCTTCCTGAGACCAGTGAAAATTGTTTCAAGTGTTTTGATCTTATAAATCATCCTGTATAAAAATGCCCTTGTTGGACATTATTTTCATTAACTTGTCTAACTACCTCTTTGGAATCCATTTCTTAATGCATATATGTTATATATTATATTATACTATACTTTTTAAACATTTTCCATATATACCAACTATATGCCCACAAATAGTTTTTTCAAGTGCCCATTTTCACACACTCAGAAAAACACTGAATATAGTTAATTTAAAAAAATAATTTACAAATAGGTAGGCTAAAATGACATCTCATTATCATTTTTTGCATTAGATTATTACCAAATCTGAATATATTTGCATATTTTGTTGGTCATATTAACAATTCATATCTCACTTATGTTAAAAAATTTTTTCACAGTCACTTTTCTTTCAACTTGTACATATATCTTCAGAGTAAAAAAATGTTCAGCTTTTATGTAGTCAGATTTAACTTTTCTCTTTGAATATTTGTATTTGGTACCATTTACTGAAAACCCCTGTATAGTCAGTAACCAAATTTTGTGCTGGTACTTCTAGCTGTTTGGGTTTTCACAATTAAATTTCTCACGCACTTGGAATCCATACTGGAATAAGGAGTGAATTACTGCCCACGCTTTTTTTCCCCAAATGACTAACTGATTTTATCAAGGCCTTTTTTGGAGTATCTGCCTTTCCTCTGCTTAGGAAAGGGGACTACAATGTCACCATGAGCGTATACCAAATACCCACATACAAGACATATTTGACAAATCCACATTGTGGTACTTTTTTCTCAGTTTCCTTTCTGCACTTCAGATTCCTGAGTTAGAAGAGGAGACTGGGGCCAGATCCCTGAAATATTTAACTGTCTCCTCACGAAGTATATTTGAAAAGGAGGGAAAGACTGTTTTGAGAGAGGGTTTGACAGACTTAATGATAACCCAACACCTATGGAAATATTTGCAAACATAAACATGCAACTAAAGCATGTGAGAAATAACCAGAATTCTATAAATTTACTCAGGACATATAACCAAAGCATATTTTTAAGAACAACAATAATTAACATACTTATAAATGTCCTATACCCCTCCTTGATGCAGTCAATCTCTTTCCTGGTATTCTTCCCACTAGGGAGGCCTCCTTTCATGACACTGAACATTAGATGCAGATATATCCACTCTATCCACATTGTATCATACAGAAAAATGTGGCTTTTTTTTTTTCAGTGCTATGAAATCTTCAACAGTATAACAATAATTGTGGAGTATGTCATAACCTCTTCCTAACTGGATATAAGACAATTTGTGATATATATGCCCTTTCTCTAACTTTATTACTTGTTTCAGTCAATCTGAAAAACATGCTTTTCCCCATGCTGTTTTATGGTTCCTTGTCTTATCCCAAATGCGGACAACCCTTCCCTCTCTTATCCAACCAATAGCTCCTTATTTTTCTAGTCCTACCTTAAGCATCTCTTCTTACACAAAGCCTTTCCTTAACACTCCTAGGTAGAAATGATACGCATTATTTGAGGTCCTCACTCTGTTCTAGTGTTCTTATGCCATTCTCCCATAGCTTATGTCATTATGATTCTTTCTTGAAATAGACACTCTTCCTGGAGGAAGTCTGGAAGGGTCGAAGCTCTTATTATGTGTGTTGGCATTCCTAGCATCTGAAAGAATGCTAGCATGGAGAGGCTCAGTAAATATGTGTAGACTGAATAAAGGCAGGTTACCATGGAAATTAAGATCACAGCCTTTGGAATCAGAGAGGCTTGGGCTTAAGTACCACCTCTGCTGTTTAATGGTTGATTGAGTAATTTCCTTACTCCCTGTGAGATCAAACTTCTTCATCTCTAAAATGCAGAAATGATAACAGACCTGCAAGATTATTATTAGATTTAAATGAGATAATGTGGTAAAAAATTTAGTACAGCGTGTATATCAAATATGTGCTCATAATGATAATTATTAGTAGAAAATAGTAACAATTAATATGATGTGGTGCCCACAGTAGTAACTAAACTAGTATGAAAGCTGAATAAAAAATGTTCCATTTCTTCACAATTAGTTAGAAATCTTCCTAGATACAGTAACTAGAGAATAATTTATTGTACACCTAATTTATATTTTAAGTTCTGTAAGCAAATAAGTTTTACACACTGAAACCTGCTTCTGTTCACATTATTTATACAATAATTCATGAAATCTACTAATACATTAAGCTTAAAGAAATGGAAATTCTGTTTATGTGTGTTATTTTGTTATTTTTCTCATCCAAATTAAATGAATGAATCTGTGTCATTCTTATAAGTTCTTCTGCAATATTTAATAATATGGGGCTGGTAATTACTCTCCATGTATAAATTATCTTGTAAATTGTAATATTAAATATTAAATAAAATATTTAATTAGCATACTAAACAAAATGTAAATTTCTTTAATTAAATAAGTTACTCCAGAAACACACTGTGAATTATTACATAGGTATTTTTTTAAATTGGGAATGTGAATCAACTTAATCGTATATAACCAGTATCATTATGTAGTCTATTGGCACTGATGGAAATTAACAATAATTCCTGTATCTATGAACTGTATTAGGTTAACTATTGTTTAGCCAAGTATTAATTATTTGTTATTTATGTCCCACCTACATCTCAAATTAATTAGGGGTGATATACCAAAAGAGGATATGTAAATAATATTTTAATAATTGTCTATTTCACCTATATCACACTTAAGTTCTCAGGTTTCAGGTTTTTAAAGTGCTATTAACCTGCATTACATGATCAGATTTTCTTATCATGGGGAGAAAGGCACCAACAAGTTAGGAACCATGGGTTCGAGTGTTGACTTTGACCCTACAGAACACACCCATCAGGTGTCAATAACGGATATCCTCATCTAGAAATCGGAAAATGGGACAGAAGATACCTCAGGATTCAGGCTAATTATCATTTCTCTTTCTTCCAAAAGATTTATTATCCTTCCCAACTCTCAATTTCCTATTTATTCTCTAGACACTCAGATTTTTAAACCAAGTCATATTAACATTTAGTGAGAGATATGGACAGCTAAATAAATAATTATGACAGGCAGGAATGAAAAAAAGGGTGTTGGGATTAATGTGGACTGTTCTTGGAGTCAGTGAGTCTCAAGAGCTCAGAGTAGATTCTGGTATTACAGAATAAGCAGTTCCAAATTCTCTCCTGGCTGCAGCAATACAAGAGGAACTTGGGTATTGACATTTGACCTGCATTTTCCCTCTACGTTTACCACTTGATCATCCTTTAGTACACATGCTATGTGTTCAAATCTTTTTCATTTTTTTCAAGACTCTACTCAAATCCTGCTACTTTCATGAAAAGCTTCCTTATGTTCCTTACAAAGACCCAGAGCAATTTTTATAGACTTCTGTCATGACTCTGAACACATACTATTTTCTCTTCAAGGACAGAGAACATTTAACATGTTGTGCCTACCAAGGAAAGGATGAGGAAGGATGCCTTGCTTTATAAATTTTGCCCAAGAAATGGCTAAATGAACGGAACATATGCACGTATGTATGTATACAGGTCAAGTATATATAACACGAGTGAAACTGCAAAACTATCTAGGACCTAGTATGGGCCTTTTAAAGAGCATGCTGGAGGAGGGGGAGGAAACCCACAGCATGGGAATGGCATGTGACTTCTTACATACGTCTAGCGTGTTGGATGTGTGTGCACACATGTGCGTGTACGAAATGAAACCCTGAGGAGTCATTTTTATTTAATAGAGCAAATGATGTGCCCTTCCCCACCACTACCAGGAAAATATAGGCGCTTCTTCTCTTGGACAGTTTTGGAGATGCCCCTCCAAATGCTGCTCTTCTTACCATTTCCAACTGCACCCAAAAGCTACAGTATTTGGTGAGTTGGTACCTTTGTGTCCAGTGTTAGTCTTAACTCTCAAGAGTCTAGTGCTAACTCAACCATTTAGGGTCAAGTGTACTTGGATTGGCAGAGATATCAAGATTCTTCCATGCTGGTAATATTGTGTGTGCTCTCTCACACATTTGAAAACGTCCCCTATACCCAGGATGGAATCTGATTCCCTTAACGTGGCTCTCTCTTTTCAGCCCAGTTCACAGCCCTCCTCCACCTTCATTTTCCCATACAATGCTATTTTCTCTAACTGGAACATTAACTACCACAATCACATTTTTCTTTTTTGTTTTGCTAATGTATACTCATTCTTTATGTCTCAGATTAAATAACACTTGCAGGACAAAGAAATGTTCACTGAACACTCAAGAACAAGGGAGTGTCTCTTCAGTTCACTCCCTTATAGCTCTATATTGTGCTTCCTGAAGCATTTATCCCATTGTGTGATCTTATCTGTTTACCAGTCTGGGTTCTATGCTTGAAGACATGTTTCCTGCAGGCTAGGAAAATGTCTTTTAACTTGTAGTGGCAGGCTCGGAGCAGTTCATTAATTAATATTTGATAAATGGACCCCAAAGTATCACATATCAGAGTAATAATAATTCTAAAAGTCAAAAGGGAAAAATTGTTTTCTAAATCACTATTACAATAATGAAACTAATTTCTAAGACTTGATGCATGGTGTTTAATGACCCACAGCTATTGTAACCACAATTAATTCTTATCAACTTTACATCATTCCTTAACAGTAATAGGGGAGTCAGGAGGAAAGGCAAGTTGGGGCAAATATCATCACGAATGTGACTCTGAAGTGACAGAAGAACTTTCATATGTAAATACCAAAAACAAAAATTTAGATATAAAATTTAAAAACTAATTGTGGAAAAAGCGATCATGTAACTTTTGTTCAGTAAGCTCTGACTGAATTATCATTTTCTAGTTACCCTCACAAACAAATTATCTACTGAATTTTCCCTCAATGAAATTATGCATGAGATTGGGTTAGCAAGAATTACACACAGGTTTTTAGAATGATAATACCTAGAATAGCAGCTTTCAAATATTTTTTTGAAATCTTTTCAAGAAATACATTTTTCTTGAGATCTAATATAGACACATAACATAAATACGTACAAATACCTAACTGAATCGTGTCTTCATGAAATAATACCTAACTTACTACATGCAAGGTAATTTACTTTCCAAAATAATCCCTGCAGATACGCATGAATTATTATACTTTTTTAACAGACTTCTGAACAATAAATGCTCCCAAGTTAAAAAATTTAAGTTGGGTAGTTTTATGATTCCTTTCCTTTCCTTATATTCTTTCCTTTATTTATATTCTTTATTTGGACTGATAGGTTGAGTGGTTTTTTTTAAATGATTAATAAGAATGAACTGGAATAATAAAGATAAATTAAGGTGTGAATAATCTGGTACTTAGCAAATATCTAAATAAGAGAGTAAGCTCTAACCTGAATAACTATATGAAATTCGTGAAGCTCTAAAGATTGAGATCTTACCTGAAGGAATATACTATCTATCTGATCTAAATAAATAAGCAGTCATACTTCCCCTACTATACATCAGTATCAAAATTATATTTTTGGTATGCTACCTATAGTGATCAGCTCCTCTTCTCTTACTAAATTTACCAAAAAAATCTTACTTCTCATTTCCTTTCAGTCATTCATTCTTCCAAAAGCATACTGGCTCTGCACATACGTCAGGCATGGGCCCAGTAATACAACACAATGGAGAAAAAGGGAGACATGGTTTCTAACTTCATGGAGCATTCATTCTAAAGAAGCAAACAGAGAACAGCCAGAAAACAAGCACACACTGTCTAGATTGTTCTGAGTACTACAAAGGACATATAGAGGTTGCTGTATGAGAAAAAAATAAGAATGAAGGAAGACACACGGTTCAGACCAAAGAAGTCCTCTTTGAGTAACTGCAATAAAATCTGAGACATCAAACAAGAAAGGAAACCAGTTGTGCAAAAAAGCTAAGGGCAGAATCTTTATGCAGAGAAGTGGCCAAGAGTCTGGGCAGAAATAACGCTTCTTGGAGGGACTGAGAAAGATTCTGTAGCTGAAACATAATGAGCAAGAAGGAACAAGACAAGGTCGGAAAGATAAGCAGGAGCCAAATCAGGCAGGGCCTTGTAAGTCACCGCCAGGAATTTGGGTTTTGTTCTAAGTGTAATGAAAAGCTGCTGAAGGGCTAAGCCAATGTGTGACATGATCTGATTTACGTTTTTTGAAAGATCAGCTGTAAATGCTATGTAGAGCACGGATTAGAGAATGTAAACATCAAAGTCCAGTTAAGAGACTGTTTCAGTAAATCTAAGCCAGAAATGATGTACCTTGCTTGGCCTGGGCTGGTGGCAGTGGAGATGGGGAAAGACATGGAAAAATTCAAGATCCATTCTGTAAGAGAACCTTAGAAGACTCACTCAGTATTAGAAAAGAGGGGAAAGGCAAAGAGAAGAATCAAGAATAACTTCTAGAAGGAGCAGGGGAGGGCGAAAAAAAGTGACTTCTAACTATCTAGCTTGAGCAACAGAGTGGGTGGGGATGCTGTAAACTGAGACAGGGACATTTCAGAGGCAGGGAGGTGCTTTGTAATATTTGTAGGTCCCAGGGCTAGGTTAGAAATGAAGCAACACAAACCACCTGCTACTTGTCACTCATTCTCTGGAGCATTGCTTAGTTCTCTCTTGCTTTTCTAACTGTGAATATTCCAAACTCTTCCCACTGTCCTTTCCCACACGACCTGGTCATCCCTCAGTGGTACAAAAAAGGCAAGCACTTTATCTGACTTTTGTCTCATTCTGGGTGGCAACTCTTGAGCTAGCTAGAAGAACCAGAGGGAGGAGAGCCTATCAGCATCCTCCCAACATAACCTGCTTGCTGCAACAGCATTCCATATTAAATTCTAGACCTTTAAAGAGAGAGAGGAAGAGAGGGAGAGAGGAAGCAGGCATAGAGGGAGGGAGAAAAAAAAAGAGAGAGAGCGAATGAGAAAGAAGACACCTCCATCCTACCTGTTCCCCCCAACTCCTACCTCAAGTTTGAAGATACAACATCCTGTTAATGGAGAAATTCTCCAAGGCAGGTGTAGCAAGCAGTAGATACTATAGTAATGACTTCTTTGTTCCCAGCATACTTGTGCTCCTGCACAAGTCCCTTTTCATAAATTTATCTGAACCATATATAAGTGTCAAGACCAATCACACTCTCCTCAGCTCATAGCCAAAGACCCGATACTCTTATAGCATTCCCTGCCCCCCATCCCTTCATCCCTGCCTGTTGGATAAGAAGATACTCAGTTCTCAGCAATGTATGAACCTTAAGGGTCTCTTGTATATCAGGGGCCAGATAGATTATTGTCGGTCAAAGTGATGGAATATAACCTATCAGTAAGGTTTTACTGAGTCCATAAAATAATACTATTCATAAATTTCCATGGCATGTGCTCTCCTTTCCTTATCTCCCAAGCTGAGATAAAGACAATTGTTCTGCACATCTTGCACCCTAAATAAAATCATTGTCTAAGTAAAAACTCCCAGAATCCCCTGATTGAAAAGGTAAACCCATGTCTAGACTTCTGTGACTCACGGCATTTACTTCCATTAGAGTAATCAACACTCTGCACTTTAATTCAGTGTGAAGGCTATATATTACTTGTTTCTGTATCCATAGTTACCATAGAAGTATATATACTTGTATATAAGTGTGTATATATATGTATACACACACACATATATATATAAGTATACTTATATACTTAAATATATGTGAATATGCACTGCTGAATTAATAGTTAATGAATGTATTAATACAGCATAGATGTAACACAGAGGACTGAACATGGTAGGTGTTATAATTTGGATTTTTTTATTTACACGGATAAATTTCCACTTAAACTTGCAATCATTTTATTTATTTGCCTTAAGTATTGTAAGTATAATAATTACTTACCTCTGCATAGTGTTTGTAGCTTACAGTGTACTATTCAGGAAAAAAATGTCCCTCAAAAACTTATAGACAGACTAGTATTAATGTACCCATTACACAGATGATTTAGTAATGGTCATTTACTTTCCCCAGATCATAGGCACGGTATCCATTTACCTTGAGTATTTACAATATTCATACTACACCAAAACCCAAAAATGGTCAGTTAAAATAAATTATAACTATACAAAAATAAGCACAGGTATGCCCACTTTCATTGGACTTCACTTTGGATATTGTGCTTTGCAGATGCTGTTTCTACAAATTGAAGGTTTGTGGCAGATGTCACGCAAGTCTCTTAATACCATTTTTCCCAACATCATTTGCTTTCTTCGTGTATCTGCTATATTGTGGTAACAGATTATTTTCACAATATTTTACAATATGTGAAAATTTTTCACAATATTTCAAACTTCATTATTTTAAATATATGTGTATATATACACATACATATATTATTTAAAGTAGGTTCCACACCCAGGGTGGAGCTCCATATGGGGCTTGAATTCAAGATCCTGGGATTAAGACCTGAGCTGAGATGCAGTCAAATGCTTAACGGACTGAGTCATCCAGCCACTGCTTATTATTATTATTATATTATAAAACAACAACAACAAAAACAAGGCTGGCAGGCTCTAGGAAGACAGACTTAACAGCATAGATTTTACCCTCCAACTGAGCTCCTGTTAACCTACATTCAATACATGTAAATGTATGTATATGTATATGTATATGTATATGTATATGTATATGTAAAACAAAGTGTTATGTTTTCCTTAATTTAGTTTAGATTTCCCTTTGTGTCACATGATTGTGAAAAACACATTTATATCAGTCTGGTATCCAACATTAGCAGGTAAGATTCAGTCAGCATTACTAGAAACATTTTACAATACCCTGTTTAATACAAGGTACTTGATTACATTACCTTGCCTATAAACACTCTCATTTTGGTTTTTTTTTTTTTTACGACTCATATATTTCTTTGAAAGAGAGAGTGCCAGCAAGGGGAAGGGCAGGGGGGCAGAGGGAAAGAAACTCAAACAGACTCCATGCTGAGTGAGTGGCTTGATGTCAAGCTTGATTCCAAGACCCTGAGGTCATGAACTGAGCTATAATCAGGAGCTGGACCGTTAAGGGACTGAACCACTCTGGTGCCCCTTGAACACGGTCTTTTGGATGCTATATTTATTCCATTATGTGTTTGGCAAAGCCTAGGGTTAGATAAGAAACATAACTTGCATAAGATTTCCCTGCTAGTAATCAATACAATCAGTATCTAAACCCAAGATTTCCTGAGACTTTATATACTTAACTGCGTGCTAAGCAAATTCCCTTCACCATCAGATTCTACTCCTTGTTACCTCCATTCCTGTGAAGAATTCCTGAATTATAACTACTTGCCCCTCTACAAATATGAAAATAATTACTTGCAGGTCTACTTCTCTTTGTGAGATATATATATATATATATATATATATATATATATATATATATATATTTATTTATTATTTATTTATATTCTACTTTCTATTTCCCTATAAGATTAATTTATTTTTTAAATGTTGTTTATGGTAGTACCAAAATCTCCCAGTAGAATTAATTAATGAATATTCTCTATTGCATTGTAATATGCAAAGTAATAAATGCCTTCTCAGATTAATAGCTGAAGCAAAACTAAGGTGGTTAATGAATCTCAAAGCCTATTTACTCTGAGGCAATAGTGATTATTGTTCTTTTACAGTCAACCATATCATTAGGAGGAAATACAAGAGAAATATATTTTACCTCACCTGAAAGTGTTGAAGATGGTATTTCTATAAAGAGCTCAGCAAGATACATTCTAATACCATGATACAGACATATTTGAATATTTTTAAATAATTTACAGTTTAGTGAGATTTATTATGATAATACAATTTAGATTAATACAATGAATACATGTGAGAAAATTTTTAATAAAGTGAAGGAAACAAAAATTTAGTTATATTAATAATGAACACCTAATCACTAATGTATAAATTCTATTTAATTTTTCCAGACTGTGGTTTACAGAAATTGTTCTTCTTGTTTGGTTTAATTGCATGAAACTCACTGCAGAAGAAACTCAAATGAGTGGCTATTTTCACCACCTGGGGGAAATAAAATATTGGCTAATACGGAAATCATTTCAGATAGCTATTATGTGTGCATAAAAATTATGCTTTTATGTAAAAATTGGAAGTGAGTTATATTTTTCTTCTTTTTAGTATCATTTACCATAATCTTCAAGAAAGTGTCATAAAACAATGAGCTCTCTGTCAATCGTTTCCGGAATGAACAATGTTTCTCAAGAAGTTAGTGTTACAAGAATATCTGCTTTCTAGCTGTAAATTGGATCAGGACTAAAATATATTTCACCAAGCATAGAAATACTGGCTTTTGGGGTGCCTGGGTGGTCCAGTGGTTAAGCATCTGCCTTCAGCTCAGGTCATGATATCATGATATCAGGCTCTCAGGGTCTTGGGATCAACTCCCGCATTGGGCTCCCTGCTCAGTAAGGAGCCTGCTTCTCCTTCTTCAGCTCTCTCTGCTTGTGCTCTCTCTTTGTCTGTGTTAAATAAATAAAATATTTTTAAAAAAGAAGACATACTGGCTTTTGATTCACAAAAAAATTATGCATGTTATATCAAGCCAAATCATTTAAAAATATATCATACTTACATAGATGACAAAAACAAAGGATTAAATATATAAATTTGAAACAAACATGTTTCTGCAGTCTTAAAGAACTTTTGATTGCATAATTGTTTATAACAGTAGCATCAATAATCTCTTAAAATAATAATATAATATTTTTAAGAGATGAGTAATTGATATATTATCTAATCACAACTAGGCATCTTGTTAATAAGACTTGGATAACCACATCAAAATTATGCATACAAGGGTGTCAATAACCTAGTCAGACATTCATCTAGATGACCAGGTTAGGAATATCAAAACATCTAAAATATCTAATCGTTGTTGTCCTGGCCAAAAAATAAAGAACATCATTTTCTTTAGTTTTATATCATCCAGTCAAAGGAAGAGTATTGACTTATCTCATGATTCCTCTTTGCCTGTCTACATGTTTTTTGTTATCATCACTTTTTAAGGAGAATGGAGATAGCAGTAATTTTTTGCTTCTAATATTTTTATCTCCTTACTTCACAGATCCTGCTTTCTGTGTTTGGCCCAATTATAGTTACTAGTACATAATAATTTCCAAATATTAGACTTTCATTTTATTTCTTGTTGTTCACTTCTGAATTTCTCCACCCTGCACCCCACTCATTTATCTTGGAAAAATATATATATACTTACTTACCCTACTTTAAGAAAAAAACACAGGAATGTCTTCTTCATTTTTAAGTTACACTTACTATAAAGGGAGTCAAAATTAGCAAGTGGATCATTACACCAAAAAAAAAATCTATAAAGTACGCAGTCTCAACTTTGGTTACCTGTAGTTTTTATGTATGCTCACTGTAATTAACTCTAGGAGTGTCTCTGATATCACAGCATCCAAAGTGCATCCTAAATAGTCCAGCTTCCAGGATAACATGAAAATGTCACTGAACTATGATTCAAATGTAGGAAAGTCATACTGTTAGTCTGTTAGAAAAGTTTCAAAAGAAGAATTTCATTTGGTATTGTAGCTACTGCATCAGCAGCCATTTGTTTTTTATTGTTCATCCATTTACTCATTGAAGAGTCATTTAACACCCACCATACACCAGGCAGAATGCTAGAAATCTGAATCAAGTCATATCAAATGCCTTGAGGCTCAGACATTATGCGGTAGGTACAGAAAAGCCGTAAGTTGATTGTTAGGTTAAGCTTCCACAGAGTTGTGCATTGGTGCTGTAGGCGCCAAGAGAAGGGGCATCTGAATCACATCTGGAATATTTTCATATTCATGAATATTTTCATATTCATATACATAGGAATATTTTCCAGAGGAAGTGAAATGTCACTGGAGTTCTAACCTGTAGGACATGAAAGTCTTCCCTGGTATCAGTCGGCAGTACTTCCATAAACCATTTCCACCAGAGGATTCTTTGTGATAAAATTATTATCCTATTTCATAGCATTTCAACATAGATTTTAGGCACTTTTTAACACCTCTGAAAAAACATATTTACAAGTGAGGGCATATCATAATTTAACTGACAACATTTTCCACATTATCAGTACATAAAATAATGATGCGGCTTATATTCAAAGGCATATTTTTATAATTTTATAGTATTTGTAATTTTATATTTATACTTATATTTATATTTATATTTATAATTAAAATATATAATTTATAAATTTATAATTTTATAATATACAGGAGGCTATCATTCTACAGGACAATACTTAAGCAGTATTTCTACTGAAATAGCCTAACTAGCCCTGATTAACCACTTATAAAGGGTTACATGTCTGACTCATTCTCCACAAAGAATTAAACACAATCATCATCTGTACCAACTTGGAAAGAGGCTCAATTAAATCGTCTATGACTAGTGTATCCACTTAAAAGAAATGGCCACAGCTTGCCCTACTTTTCATAAATAGTGAAATGAAATGTTCTAGAATCTCTCTTTGAAAAAGTCTAATTCCTTCCCAGGAAACATGTTAGTACAATGCTTAAACTACTGCATCAGTGATCAGTTTCTGGAACATTCCAATAGTTTTATCCTCAGCCATTATTTTACAGCCTGATTATGCAGGACCTATCAAAGACAGGCATGTCGATGAAATTTCAGGAAGTGAGACAAACTGTTTCCAAGGATGATCTATTATAAAATGTTTCCAAGCATTCTGCTTTTCCAGTGGATCTGAAAATGTCTGTTACATATGGGCCAAGTTGCACAAGCCTGAAAAAATATATGCAATTGAGCTATATAAGTGGTTTAAAAAAGTTTACGTTGTCAACTTTCATTCAAAATTATTTCTTAGTGTTCTCACTCATCTAGCTTTGAAGTTTAAATATACTCCAGTTCTTTAATATTACAGATATCCTCTTTTACTTTAAAATAATATTATGAACTTACAACTTGAAAAATAATTTATTTCAAATATATTTAATATTTGTTGCATGTTAAATACTTTGAGATGTTTCTGAAGTTGATTTTTAGTATGAATTTTTGAAACAGTTTTTATTCTAGAAATTGTAATAAGTCTTTTTTTCTAAAAGAAAGCATGGACCTTAAATGGCACAGTAGTTTCTAAAAACTAAACTCACACAGGGAATTAAAATGTAAAATGTGCATGTCCGGAACGAGTATTCACAGGGAAACAAGAACACACTAAGTGGATCACAGTTCTGAAGAGCTTACCTATGAAAGGTAAGATTTACATATTAATGAAACAGAAAGTTTGCACAAGCTCAGACGCTAAGCTGCGGTTCAGTGAAGAGCTGGTTTCTATTTAAAAGGCCTCTAACCCAATACAACCCTTTGTATTATTATTGCAGATGTTAATCTACTGGCAGCACACATATATAAGCTAGTTCCAATTTTATTTCAAGACAGAAAATAGCATACGGGGTACGAGACCAGTCATACCTGCTGCACCATCTCTATCTGGAAAGTGAATTAGCTTAAATGGAATAGTGAACAGAAGACTGATATTAGTACAACACGGAAGTCAGTTGGATTATATCTGCAATATCCAATTGGGTAGCCACCAGCCACGTGTTGCTATTTCAGAGTAAATAATTTAAATTGATAAAATTAAAAATTCAGTTTCTCAGTTGCAATATTCACATTTTAAGTGTTCTGTTAGCAGATAACAGAAACACTTCCCTCACTGCAGAAATTTCTACTGGGTAGCACTAGTTTATATGTAATATTCCCAGGAAGTTTAGGGTCTCTGCCACCAAGCAGTAGGAAGCGATCATACAGGCCATTATGAATGCAAGCAGCCACAATCAGTAATGTATCATGCCTCTTTCACCCTCTTGGCTCAATGACTCATTCTAGAAGCAAAGTGCTTATTTCATGCTTCCTGATCTTTGCACATTTTGCTCATCTCCATAACTTCACAGCGTTATCCTTTTCTTATTCCTCCTTCCACCTGCCATCATTGCCATTTCTTAGAAGTTAATTCTTAGTTGGCCTATAGCTTCTCTTATTTATTAGGAATTTTACATTTCCTT